>NW_026652288.1:47483263-47547827 GCF_009828535.3 Hylobates moloch
CTGGCTTGGATTTTTAGGTGGAAGGTGGAAGCTGTTCAACAAAGGCAGGTGAATAAATAAAAGGGCATTTGGCAGGAAAGATAACAGGTTTGGTTTTGGATATGTTGAATTTGAGATGCCTGTAGAGGTGAAGGAGTCTAGGATAGTGTGGCAAATGTGTCTGGAGTTCAGAATACAGATCTGGACTGGAAAAATAGATTTAGCTCCTATCAGTGGGTAAAAAGTAGCTGAAAAACATGGGTGCAGGGCCAGCACGGTGGCTCATGTCTGTAATCCCAGCACTTTGGGAGGCCGAGGCTGGTGGATCACCTGAGGTCAGGAGTTCGAGACCAGTCTGTCTGGGCAACATGGTGAAACCTTGTCTCTTCAAAAAATTAGCCAGGCATGGTGGTGCACACCTATAATCCCAGCTACTTGGGAAGCTAAGGCAGGAGACTCGCTTGAACCCGGGAGGTGGAGGTTGCAGTGAGCTGAGATCGCGCCAGTGCACTCCAGCCTGGGCAACAAGAGCGAAACTCCGCCTCAAAAAGAAGAAAAACATGGGTGCAGATGGGACAGATGGAGTGTCCAAAATGATAGGCTAAGAGAAAATGTAAAAAAAAAAAAAAAAGCGTAAGAATTAAAAGGAGAGGATGAAAAATTAAAGAGAGATCAGCAAACGGGACCTAGCAGGCAGGTTCTGGCTCTATCAACAATTTCCACTACAAAATCAAGCCCCACTCACATGTGCCATGTCTACTCACACTGGATTCTGCTGGGGCCGCAGCGGGGGCAAACTTTCTAGGCCCTTCTCCCAAGCAGTAACAGCCGTAGCAATCTCCTCCTCAGATAGGGTAGCCAGCTCCTCCTCCTATAAAGAGTGGAGAGAATCCCTTACCAGGTGAGGAGGGCCCACAGGGTAAAGAAACTTTCTCCTTGCCACTACCTGAAAAAGTTAGTGGCCATGTTCAAAGTCCATCTCCTAGCCACCTCCCACCTCAGGCCCCAAGGCTCTGCCCTGTTCCAAACCTCAGGCTCATTGGTGACAGCCCTTCCCTCAGGGGGGCTGGGCTGGGGCTGCTTTTGGAAGTAAGGCCGGAGAGCCAGGACACCTTGCTGTTTCAGTACAGTCTCTGCAGCTTGCTGACATGGCTCCTGGGTACTCAGTGTCTGGAACCAGCTGTGCAGGGCACTCAGCTCCTCTGTGGGTATGGAAGAAAAGAAAATCAGCAAACATAAGGACCTGGTAGGCAGGAGCGGGCATCTTTCCCCTTCTTTGTGAGGTTTCTCCAGTTGCTTTCCCCAGTTCCCTCAGCCATCTTCTGCTATAGTTGCCCAGTCAAGCTGCACCTTGAAGGGAGTTCTCAGTATTCTACTGCCCATTCTGTAACCCCTACACCAAGCTCCTAGGGTTGGAGAGATATGCACAGTTCTCACCAGGGAGGTAGGCGGGATCTTGCAGTAATGGGTATAGGGCTCCCCACAAAACAATGTCGGCTAGAGATTCTGTCTCCTTTGTTGGGGATAGAAAAGGAAAATGTACACAAATGAGACACTCAGTTTCTTCCCAATGGTAATATCTAACATTTACTGAGCAATTTATGTGTCAAGCACTGTATTAAGCACTTTATATGATCTCACTTAATCCTCACAATAACTCACTGAGATAGGTACTAATATTACCCCATTTCACAACTGAAAAAAATTGAGGATTAGAGAGATTAAGTGATTTGCCAAGATTACACTACTAGTAAGTGGCAGTGTTGGGTTCGAACACTCTGAATACAGTCTTCCCTCTTAATCCTTACACCATAAGCCTTCCCAGTCCTCATCTCAAGACCCAACTCACCCCAGCCAGGAAAGGACAGTTCTGACGACTCAAGCTGCGGTCAATGTGAGTCAGGGCTCTCCGCACTGAACCAAGAACATCTTCCCCCTTCTTGCCTTGGACCACTAAATAGTACAGGGCAGCAGACAAAGCTGGCTAAAATGCAGGGGATATGAGTCAGGATGGCCACGCAGAGCAAGGGCCTGCCTGACATCCCCCATACCTTAGTCCTACCTGCAGCTCTGTCGCTTCCCATTCCAGCCACTGGTTAGTGAGGTCATCTTGCTCCCAGCCAGATAACAAAAAGAAATATCTGCCCAGAGAGAGAGCAACAGATGATGGATTTAGAGGGGCCCATTTAGCCCGTTTTTCATCACACAGGGAAACAATGGCGGCAAATAAAGCCACACAAATGACAGTGAGGCCTGATTTGATTCAGTCACCTCCCTACACCAAGGACCAATACTGACCGGCAGATTGCACTAGTGGAGAAGAGGTAGTTGCCACTATCCAGCTGCAAGACAGGGATCTTAGGCCGGGTCAGGAATGGGACCACACAATCTGATGCAAGAATGGAAAATGGGTTAAAAAAAAAAACAAAGGAAAAGAAAAGAAATACTTTGTCAACTTAGGATAACCTTGCATTGTTCAGTGAGTAAAAAAAGAAAGATGGGCAGTCTCAACCCAGAAGTTCCAGGATAGGACCACTGAAAGGGGGTGGGTCCAGAATGGGCTGGAGAGGCCAGCAGGTGTTCAGCTCAAACTGCCAGCTGGAAGCAACAGATGGGGACTGCAGAGGAGGTGGTGGTATTGGGATAGTGCTGCAGCCAAGAACTTAACGACTGAAAGTAACTGGGATATCTTCATAATTATCTGAAGATCACAGTGGGAGAACAAAATTAAAAGAGCTGAGAAGACTTACAAGAGAACCTCCTAAGAGTCACCCAAACAATCGGCTGAGAATGAGAAGAGGTAAACAGAAAGGAACGTGTGTGTGTGGTAGGAGGGGAGAGAGGGATTTTCTAAGAACACAAAAGGGTGCCTTGGGGCTGTCATGCTAGTAACTAAAGAGCAGAGGGGGATGCCTGATAGGTGTAGGAGAAGGCTGGGAAGGGAAGAGCAGTTTACTGGGGTGAGGCGGGGACCTGGAAGACGGAAGAGGGGAGGAGACAGATAAGGGAAGGGTATTATATCGAGGGTAATTAAAGGAAGTGAAAGATGTGACTGGGAGGGAAGAAGGCGTGGAGTGATCAAGGATAATAGGAGAAGTGGTCGATTGGGGTGTGTGGCGAGGGCTAGGGGTTTGGCAAAGACAGCTGCAGAGAATCTGGCGTGTTTCGGTCCCGCCCCCCTCATCCACCACCCACCAGCACCAGCACGAGTACCTTCGGGGCCTACAGTGCTGATGAGCAGCTCTGCTCTGCCCCGGGCTCTCCTGGCGGCGGCCAGCACCGGCAAGCAACCCGGGACGCCCTCACTCACGAACAGTCTCATTTCGCCGTGAATCCCACGCTGATGCAACCGGAACCGGCCTCCCGCTTCTGAGTTGAGCGGCCTCCGCGAGGCACGCCGGGAAATGGAGTTCCGTATTAGGCCACTGCCCTGGCACCGCTACACGAAAGAAGACTATTTCTCCCATCATGCAACACTAGGACACAGGAAAAGACTATCATCGAGATGAAGAGGCCGCAGATGCGGGCTAGAATGCACTTTTTTTTTTTTTTTTTTTTGTAAGAGGGCGTCTCCCTCTGTCACCCGGGCTGAAGTGCACTGGCACGATCTTGGCTCACTACAATCTCTGCCTCCAGGGTTCAAGTGATTCTCCGGCCTCAGCTTCCCATGTAGCTGGGACTACAGGCACGTGCCACCACGCTCGGCTAATTTTTGTATTTTTAGTAGAGGCGTGCTTTGACCATTTTGGCCAGGCTGGTCTCGAAGTCCTCACCTCAGATGATCCGCCGGCCTCAGCGTTCCAAAGTGCTAGGATTACAGGCGTGAGCCACCGCGCCCGGCCTAGAGCAGCACTTTTTTTCTGGAGATCCAGAAGAGACGTTTAGATTTTAGGGCAAGTCGCACTTTTAGCCTCTTAACGCTGCTGGAGGGCGGTGACTGAAACCGCGGCTTCTCTTGTCGTTGTTGAGGATGAAATGGCCATGTCATAACAGCAGCTACTCGCAGTGGCTCTCGATGCAAGCTCTTAATGGTCAGAGTTTTAGAGTTCGGAGTTACCATGTGTGGAATTACTTTAGTGACAAAGTGGAAGTTAGTGTACATATCCATCCTATCAACAACAACAACAAAAGTGTAGATAGGCCGGGCGCGGTGGCTCATGCCTGTAATCCCAGCACTTTGGGGAGTCGAGGCGGGCGGATCACCTGAGGTCAGCAGTTCGAGACCAGCCTGGCCAACATGCTGAAACCCCGTCTCTACTAAAAATACAAAATTAGCTGGGCATGGTGGCAGGCGCCTATAATCCCAGCTACCTGGGAGACTGAGGGAAAAAAAAATCGCCTGAACCCGGGAAGGAGAGGTTGTAGTGAGCCGAGATCGCATCATTGTACTCCAGCCTGGGCAACAAGAGGAAACTCCGTCTCAAAAAAAAAGAATGTAGATAAATAAAATATTAATACCAGTCTGAGTTCATATACAGCTCGACGTCTCATCAAAGGGGTAGAAGAGCATCTCTTTTTTTTTTTTTTTTTTTGAGACGGAGTCTTGCTCTGCCGCCCAGTCTGGACTGCAGTGGCACGATCTCGGCTCACTGCAACCTCCGTCCCCCGGAGTTCACGCCATTCTCCTGCCTCAGCCTCCCGAGTAGCTGGAACTACAGGTGCCCGCCACCACGCTCGGCTAATTTTTTGTATTTTTAGTAGAGACGGGGTTTCACCGTGTTAGCCAGGATGGTCTCTATCCCCTGACCTCGTGATCCGCCCGTCTCAGCCTCCCAAAGTGCTGGGATTACAGGCGTGAGCCACCGCGCCCGGCCTAACATCTCTAGGGAAAAGATGAAATTGAGAAGTAAGGCCGGGCGCGGTGGCTCATGCTTGTAACCCCAGCACTTTGGGAGGCCAAGGCGAGCAGATCACTTGAGGTCAGGAGTTTGAGACCAGCCTGGCCAACATGGTGAAACCCCTTCTTTAGTGAAAATACAAAAATTAGCTGGGTGTGGTGGTGCACGCCTGTAATCCCAGCTACTCAGGAGGCTGAGCCAGGAGAATTACTTGACTCCAGGAGGCAGAGGTTGCAGTGAGCCGAGATCGTGCCTCTACACTCCAGCCTGCACAACAGAGCAAGACTTCGTCTCAAAAAAAAAAAAAAAAAAAAAAATTGAGATTCAAGATGGCTAAGAGTTTGGCAATAAGTATATATTATGCAAGGAAGCACATACCTGTTATTGAGAAAGGGACTCTTCTTATCTTTATATTATTTTAAGAATAATTAATATCTAATAGTACTTATGAGCTAAGCACTGTTTTAAGCACTTTATATTTGATCTCAGAAAATTCTATGGAGGTTCTGGGCCTTTTGAAGCTAGGCCATAAGAAGTTTTGCAGCTTCAGTTGCAGGCTATCCAGCACACTGGTAGTTTTGAGCTGCCATGTAAGAAATCCTACCACTTTGACCTGCCATGCTAGAGAGGTCTCATGTAGATGTTCTGTCTGACAGCTCCGGCTAATCCCAGCATTCCAGTCATCCTTACCAAGGTGCCAGACCTGTGAGTGAAGCCTTCCAGACCAGCCTATCTGCCCACTGGAAACTCTTAAGTGACCCTTGGTAGGGTCTCAAGGCCACATGAGACAGAAGAATCATCCACCTGAGCCCTACCCAAATTTCTGCTCCATACCTGTACAATTGTTAAACTATAATAAAATGGCTGTTGTTACATTAACAACAACAAAACAAACAAACAAACAAAAACTAGGCCAGGCCCAGTGACTTAATGCCTGTAATCCCTGTGCTTTGGGCAGCTCGATCACTTGAGCCCGGGAATTCAAGACTGCCTGGGCAACATAAAAAAATAGTTTTTTTGTCTTTTTGTTTTTGTTTTTTTTTGAGACGGAGTCTCACTCTTATTGCCCAGGCTGGAGTGCAATGGTGTGGTCTTGGTTCACTGCAACATCCACCTCCTGGGTTCAAGCGATTCTCCTGCCTCAGCCTCCCTAGTAGCTGGAATTACAGACACCTGCCACCATGCCCGGCTAATTTTTGTATTTTTAGTAGAGACAGGGTTTCATCATGTTGGCCAGGCTGGTCTCAAACTCCTGACCTCAGGTGATACACCTGTCTCCACCAACCAAAGTGCTGGGATTACAGGCATGAGCCACCACTCCTGGCCAAAAATAGTTTTTAAAACTAGCCAAGAGGCTGGACGTGGTGGTTCAGGCCTGTAATCCTAGCATTTTGGGAGGCCAAGGCGGACAAATCGCCTGAGGTCAGGAGTTCGAAACCAACCTGGCCAACATGATGAAACCCAGTCTCTACTAAAAATACAAAAAATTGGGGGGGTGTGGTAGTGCATGCCTGTAATCCCAGCTACTTAGGATGCTGAGGCAGGAGAATCACTTGAACCCGGGAGGCAGAGGTTGCAGTGAACCGAGATCATGCCATTGCACTCCAGCCTGGACGACAGAGCCAGACTCTATCTCAAAAAAAAAAAAAAGAAAATAGGCTGGGCGCCGTGGCTCACACCTATAATCCTAGCACTTTGGGAGGCCGAGGCGGGCGGATCACCTGAGGTCAGGAGTTCGAGACCATCATGGCCAACATAGTGAAACCCCGTCTCTACTAAAAATACAAAAATTAGCTGGGCCTGGTGGTACATGCCTGTAATCCCAGCTACTTGGGAGGCTGCGGCAGGAGAATTGCTTGAACTTGGGAGGCAGAGGTTGCAGTGAGCCGAGATCGCACCACTGTACTCCAGGCTGGCAACAGACCAAGACTGTGTCTAAAATAAATAAATAAACAAACAAACTGAGGTAGGTCTCTCATCCCCATTTTAGTAATGAGGGAACTGAGGCACAAAGATGTGACTTTATGCCAGAAATCACTGTAGAAGTGACTGTAGAAGGCATTGAAGGTACAGTTATCAACAAAATGGATGTGGGCTTCTGCTACCTTGGCAGCACTCACAGACTTCCTGAAAGTTAGAAAATCAAATAATCCTTAAAGTGTGATGAAATTTATGATAGAGGAGGCAAAGCCTGCCATGGTACCTCCTAGTTAGGGCCCCTCTAATGGGTGAAAAGATGCTTTTTTTTTTTTTTTTTTTTGAGACAGAGTCTCGCACTGTCGCCCAGGCTGGAGTGCAGTGGCTCAATCTTGGCTCACTGCAACATCTGCCTCCTGGGTTCAAGCGATTCTCCTGCCTCAGCCTCCCAAGTAGCTGGGATTACAGGTGCCCACCACCACGCCCAGCTAATTTTTTGTATTTTTAGTAGAGACAGGGTTTCACCATGTTGGCCAGGCTGATCTCGAACTCCTGACCTTGTGATTCGCCTGCCTCGGCTTTCCAAAGTGCTGGGATTACAGGTGTGAGCCACCGCACCCGGCCTTTTTTTTTTTTTTTTTTTTGAGACAGGTTCTTGCTCTGTCACCCAGGCTGGAGTGCAGTGGCATGATCTCAGCTCAGTGCAATCTCTGCCTCCCAGGTTCAAGTGATTCTTGTGCCTCAGGCTCAAGAATCTGGGCTGGGACTACAGTAGCTGGGCCAGCACACCCAGGTAAGTTTTGCATTTTTAGTAGGGACGGGGTTTTACCATGTTGCCCAGGCTGGTCTCAAACTCCTGACCTCAAGTGATCTGCCCGCCTCGGCCTCCCAAAGTGTTGGGTTTACAGGTGTGAGCCATCACGCCTGGCTGAGATGCTTTCCTGTGCATGTGACCTTTCAGCTGAGATCTCAGTGATGTGTAAGAGTTATCTAGGTGAAGACTGGAGGGAGTGGAGAAGGGACGTGTTTCAGGCAAAGGAAACAACATGTGCAAAGGATCAAAGATTTCAGTGCACTTTAAGAATGTGAGGAATTCGCACAAGACTGCAGTGTGGAGTTTGTGGTGGAGACTGTGAAAAGGGTAGAGAGGGAATCTGTAAATGACATTATAAAATGTGGAAAGTTTAAGTCAGGAGAGTAGCAGGACATATGTGTTTTAGAAAGGTCACTCTGGCTGCTGTGTCAGGAATGGATGGAAGGGGAGCAGAACTATATGCAATGAGAACTATATGCAATGAGACTAGTTAGGAAATTATATCATCCAGGCTAAAGGAGTGGTAGTTGGGGTAAAAAGTAGGTAGATTGGGAAAATATAAATTGAAGTGTTCAGTCATCAATTGAATTAATGTGGGTGGTGAGGAAACAAGATAAATTCAGGTTGGCTGCTAGGTTTCTGGCATGGGAAATAGGGCATACTTTCTATGTGCTACAACAGATGATAGTATTTCCTCTATGATAGTGATCATTATTACGTCGTATTTTCATTGTTATGAGTGGGCGAGTGGGCAGGGATCATATTTTTTGTTTTGTTTTAAGACAGAGTCTCGCTCTGTCACCCAGGCTGGAGTGCAGTGGCACGATCTTAACTCACTGCAACCTCCGTCTCCTGGGTTCAAGCAATTCTCCTACCCCAGCCTCCCGAGTAGCTGGGAGTACAGACACCTGCCGCCACGCCCAGCTGATTTTTGTATTTTTATTAGAGATGGGGGTTTCACCACATTGGCCAGGCTGGTCTTGAACTCCTGACCTCAGGTGATCTGCCTGCCTTGGCCTCCCAAAGTGCTGGGATTGAGCTGGATGTGAGCCACTGCGCCCGGCCCCATATTTACCGTCTTAATTGACGATGCCTAGCACATAGTCCCTACCTGGCATATATGGTAGTAAACATTCAATAAATATTTATTAAATTATTTTATTTATTTATTTTGAGACAGGGTCTCACTCTGGCACCTAGGCTGGAGTGCGGTGGCACTATCACGCATCACTGCAGCCTCAACTTCCCAGGTTCAATAGATACTCCCACTCAGCCTCCCGAGCAGCTGGGACTACAAGGCACACACTGCCATACCTGGCTAATTAAAAAAAATGTTTTTGTAGAGGTAGGATCTCACTATGTTGCACCTCAAGCTCCTAGGCTCAGGTGATATTCTGCCTTGGCCTCCCAAAGTGCTGGGATTATAGGTGTGAGCTACTGTACCAGGCCAGTATTTATTGATTTCATATTAAACTAAATAGTGGTATTGGGAGAGAAACAGTTTTGTGGGGAAAGCTGATAAGTTCAGTTTGGTTCATACTGAGTTTGTGGTACCTGCAAAATACTCAAGCGGATTTTTTGGTGGACAGTGGATTAGATTGGAGCCCCAGAGAAAGATCTTGACTGGAGATATGGTCCTTAGCAGCATATGGAAATCATTTGAGCTGGGGAGAGAATAAGACCACCCAGGGAGGGCGTGCAGAAAGCACAGGGCACAGGATCTCAGATAGGCTTCTGCGGTTTCAGGAACAGGCAGAGGAAGGTCATTTCTCATGCCACAGACAAGGAACTGCTAGAAAGGTAAGAGGGATACCAGCAGAGTGTTTGTAGGAGAGAAAGGTCAATTGTGTTGCCTGCTACTGAGATGTCAAGCAACATAAGGACTGCATAAAGACTGCAGCGTGTTCAGGCAAGGTCGGGGGTGACTATTGAGGAGTGACTTTGAAAAGGTGGCAGAGTGAGGGGACAGGAAACGGAGATCCCCTATACAGTGTAGGCAACTCAAGAAGTTTGACTGTAAAAAGAAAGAGGCCAGGCGCGGTGGCTCACACCTGTAATCCCAGGACTTTGGGAGGCCTAGGTGGGCAGATCACGAGGTCAGGAGTTTGAGACCAGCCTGGCCAACATAGTGAAATCCTGTCTCTACTAAAAATACAAAAAAATTAGCGGGCGTGGTGGCAGGCACCTGTAATCCCAGCTACTTAGGAGGCAGAGGCAGGAGAATCGCTTAAACCTGGGAAGCGGAGGTTGCAGTGAGCCGAGATTGTGCCACTGCACTCTAGCCCAGGCAACGGTGCGAGACTCTGTCTCAAAAAAAAAAAAAAAGAGAAGAAGAAAGAGAGAGAGACATATATATATGGTGGTACCTGGAAAGCCCAGTAACGGGAAGTTTGTCTGAAGATGGGAGAGACTTGGATATGTTTAAAAGTGAATGCAAAGAAGCTAACAAAAACAAGCTGAAGTATAGGAGAAAGAGTTTCAGAGAAGGCAAAACAAAGGGTGGATTCAAGCACTGAACACCAAATGAATGAATAAGTGAATAAATGGGTGAAATTAGTCACTATTTTGGAAGTGGGAAGGAAGAATTGAGGGGTAGGGTTCTGCATGTGTTGAAGTGAAGTAAACTAGGAAGATCACTGAGGCAGAAGCCCAGTACTAGCCACTCAGCCCTCAGGGGAAGAGAGCTGGCTCTCTGATATCACCAGTGGGGAGGGGCATTCGCTCCTTAATCCACCTCTCCAAACCCAAACAGAAAGCCTCACATTGTGCAGTGGAGAAGCTAAGAGAAGGGGAAAAGAGGAGTGGTCCGGTAAGGCGGAAGCAGAAGTGTGGGTTTTAAAGTGCTGGTAATCCAGGGAAGGTCAGTTCCCACCTTCCACCAAGGAGAAGCTGACATCAGTCCCCTATCTACCTGTCATAGCATCTTGTATTACTTGTCCATTGTCCCTGATTCAATTGTAATTATTAAGTTTATTGTGTCATTAGTTAAGGTCTGTCTCTCCTTAAGCTCCAAAAGGGCTCATTCCCTTCTCTCATCTCCAGTGCCTGACACTGCTCCTTGCACGCAGGAGGCACTCAATCAATCCTGGATAAAAGCACAAATGAGGCCGGGCGCGGTGGCTCACACCTGTAATCCCAGCACTTTGGGAGGCCGAGGCGGGTGAATCACCTGAGGTCAGGAGTTCTAGACCAGCCTGGCCAACATGGTGAAACCCTGTCTCTACTAAAAATACAAAAACTAGCCGGGTGTGGTGACAGGCACCTGTAATCCCAGCTACTCAGGGGACTGAGACAGGAGAATCACTTGAACCCGGGGGGGCGGAGGTTTCAGTGACCCGAGATCGCGCCATCGCACTCCAGCCTGGGGGACAAGAACGAGACTTCGTCTCAAAAAAAAAAAAAAAAAAAAAACATGAATGAACCCACACACTAAAGTAGCTCCCGCCTCAAGAAGCTTGTGTATACAGGACAGTATCAAGGCTTCTCAGCTCCCAAAATCGTGTCCTGGATTGGGAGGGTGGTGATATTTCAACTCCGAATCCCTCTGTGTTTCTCCCACTTTGTCTTTCTCTCTGATTTGGTCTTGGTATTTATTTGGCTTTCTGTTTCTCTGTCACCATGTCTCTCTGAGTCTGCACAGGAAGCACGCAGCTGTGGTCTGAGGTGATTGGTAACGGAAACATTGATGCTTGCATAAATTTAATAAAGAATAACACACATTTTTGTCTTTGTCATTAACCTTGTGTCTCCCTGTTTCTGTCTTGAACCTGATTCTTTCTTCTTATCTCCTTCCTGTGTCCAGCTCAAGACTCCCACCACTACCCAGGACCAACTCCTGCCCCTGAATCTTCTGATGGGCCCCACAAGGTACTAGGAGGAAAACTACTGGCCTAGGTCATCTCCTCTAATTTCCTGCCTTGCCGGCCATGCAGCCCTGCTGACCACATCCTCTCTCATGTTACTTATATACTTCCTCACCAGACACCACCAGGAGTTCTCAGCCCCCAAAGCCTGTCACCGATCCTCACCAGGCTGTTTGCTCTACCCTTTCCCCCAACTCAAGGGCTCCCGTCCTCACCTGCCCACAACACTGCTCCTAGAACCATGTCTCTCTACCTGGAGACAGCCAGCCCTGTTCCCTTCTGGGTCTCCAGTGTCCCTTTTTCCCACAGGTGACAGTGCTGGCTACAATGCTATCCGGCCGGTGGTGGCCAAGTTCCTGGGGGATCCTAGGGCTGGGCCCTCGAAGCCCTTCTCAGGGATCCCAGCTCTGTGCCCTCTATGCCTTTACTTATACTGGGGCAGATGGCCGGCAGGTGTCTCTGGCTGAAGGAGACAGGTTCCTACTGCTTCGAAAGACCAACTCCGACTGGTGGTTGGCAAGACGCCTAGAAGCTCCCTCCACCTCTCGACCCATCTTCGTCCCAGCAGCCTATATGATAGAGGAATCCATCCCTTCCCAGAGTCCAACTACCGTCATCCCCGGCCAACTGCTCTGGACTCCTGGTGAGTAAGCGCTAAGCCCTCTCCCTTCACCTTCCTACCTCCCATCACCTTCCTACCTCCCTGGCTTCTGGAAATTTTTGGGAGGTCCCCCTCCCTCAAGCTTCTGCTAACCACCTTCTCTGGTTTTTCTTTGATCAGCCTACCTCTCGCCCCCGCCACGGCATCCTCATCCCCCTGCCTGTCCTCCTAGTCCTAAGGCTTCTAGGTCTCATGCCATTTTCCACATCCTCCCTCTGCCCTTCTTGTCTTCCCTGTGAGTTCCCAAGATGGGGGACCCAGTTACAACAACAGCTCTGATCACCTGCCACCCACCCTCCCCTTTTCTGTTTCCAGGGCCGAAGTTGTTTCATGGTTCCCTGGAGGAGTTGTCTCAGGCCCTGCCAAGCAGGGCTCAGGCTAGCTCGGAGCAGCCTCCTCCACTTCCCCCCAGAATGTGTAGGAGCGTCAGCACTGACAATCTGAGGCCCAGCCTTCTGAAGCCTTTCCGGGAAGGACCAAGTGGAAGATCCCCCTCCCAGGAAGACTTGCAGTCAGAAGCCAGTGCCAGCACAGTGAGTCACAGCTCTTCTGAGCTGGGCCCTGTTCTAGGCACAGGACAGACAGCACCCCTGTCTTCAGGGGACTCCCCTGGGGATGACAAACACAAAAACAAATAAATAAGATAACCCTTGGTACTACTGATAAGTCTACAAAGGCAAGTTAACGTGGTGGAGAGTGGCTGGGGTGGTGCGGGGAGACATCTGTGAGGTCACGGCATTCAGTTGACTCTGAACAAGGAGGAGAAAGAGGCAGCCGAGAGGCAAACTGGGTAGGAGGTGAGAAGGGACAGCAGGAACCGAAGGCCCCGAGGGGACAGGGCACAGGGTGCAGTGGAGGCACTGAAAGCCCAGCCCTGTGCTCTTCCTTCCTCCAGACTCCTAGCCCAGGGCAGGGTTTTTCTGTGTTCTGCTTGCCTGCTAGGCCACAGCAGGTCTCCTCTAGAGATGTGACTTGCTCAGCCCTTCCCTCTCTTTCTTAACAGTGG
Source organism: Hylobates moloch (assembly GCF_009828535.3). Classification (NCBI taxonomy): domain Eukaryota; kingdom Metazoa; phylum Chordata; class Mammalia; order Primates; family Hylobatidae; genus Hylobates; species Hylobates moloch. The sequence continues at coordinate 47,496,342 of NW_026652288.1, forward strand.
GTGGAAAGGGGCTCCTCCTCCCTTCTGTAGACCCTTCTCTGTCTTCTTTTACCTTGCAGGATATGAGGGTGGGGCATGCCCTTCAACATTCCCCCCACCCCACAAAAAGCCTGTTCCCCTTTCCTGTGGCCCTGAGGTGGGGGTGGGGTGGGGGAGGCGGGAAGTTGGCAACAGGAAGTGAGGAGAAGAGCAAAGAAAACTGTGAGAGAGAGAATTTTTAAAAAGCAGCTGGGGCCTGGGGTTTCTCCCCCAGTACCTGGGTCACCTCAGCCCAGAGCTGGCGGTGAGAAGACAATGGGGGAGGGAGCAGGAGATGGGAAGGCCAAGAGAAGCATGGGAAGGGCAACAGGCAGAATGACCACCTCCTTCTTCCCCTTTTTCTGGCAGGCAGGCCCCCAGCCCCTCATGTCAGAGCCCCCCGTGTACTGTAACCTGGTGGACCTTCGCCGCTGTCCTCGGTCCCCACCCCCAGGCCCTGCATGCCCCCTGCTGCAGAGGCTGGATGCCTGGGAGCAGCACCTGGACCCCAACTCTGGACGCTGCTTCTACATAAATTCACTGACTGGCTGCAAGTCCTGGAAGCCCCCGCGCCGCAGTCGCAGTGACACGGTGAGACCTTACCTCCTGCTTCTCCACTGTCCTCTCAAGCTCTTCCTTCCCCTGCTGAACCTCAAGGTACTGTGTTTTCTCTCTGGGGCTCTCGGAAGATCAGAAGAATCAGCCAAGTATGAGAAGGGTGTGGACTAGAGTGGGTAGAGGTGGCATCTGGATGTAGCTTTATTTCCTCCTCCCCTAACCCAGAACCCTGGCTCCATGGAGGGGACACAGACCCTGAAGAGGAACAATGATGTCCTGCAACCTCAGGCTAAGGGCTTCGGATCTGACACAGGGACCCCAGAACCGCTTGACCCACAGGTGAGATCCCTCCCATCTCCCAGTCACATGCAGACAAAGCCAGCTTGTTATGACTTTTTGTTTTGTGTAAGACATTCTCCATTCCCCACCACACCCACCACCTCTCACCCGTATCCCACCCCTCTTCCTCCTTCAGCCAGGGATCCCTGAGTCGAGGGTTTCCCCACCTGTTTCTCCAATCCTCTCCCCTAGGGTTCACTCAGTCTCAGCCAACGCACCTCGCAGCTTGGCCCTCCAGCCTTGCAGGCCCCTCGACCTCTGCCGCAGCTCCTGGACGACCCCCATGTGAATCTCCCATTTCTTTGTGAAGGCCAAGATCCTCCCTGCCCCCCCCCTCCCCCGCCCGCCCCATTCCTGCTCCACATAAACATCTTCCTCTTTCTGAATATCCTCTTACCCAGCCCTCCCCGAGCAACTTTAAGGGACTTCACTCCTGGGAGGCCCCCTAGGGAAAGCCGTGGCCACTGTGGAGGGCGCGGGGTGACTTACAGATACCATTCCCCCCACTTCCCAGGAGGTGGAAAAGTCGGGTCTGCTCAACATGACCAAGATTGCTCAAGGCGGGCGCAAGCTCAGGTGAGAACCCGGAATACAGCTAGGGCCTGGGCTGTCAACTCCATAGGGTAGAGCAGGATGTTGGAAGAGCACCCTCCCCGTGTCATTCTAGAATGACCTGTTCGCTACCACTACCTCCCCCTCTCTGTCCCCGCAGGAAGAACTGGGGCCCGTCTTGGGTGGTGTTAACCGGTAACAGCCTGGTGTTCTACCGAGAGCCACCGCCGACAGCGCCCACTTCGGGCTGGGTGAGTGTGAGCGAGAGGCGCAGGAGGGGTGGGGGCGCTGCCTACCGCCTCACGCCAATGTGGGGGGCGGCAGCGGGGAGGGCGGTGCAGAGGAAGGTAAAGAAGCCCACCTCCTCACAGCCCACGGGGGGGAGGGAAGCAGTAAAGGAAACAACACCGTGGCCTCAGTTTCCTCCCTTATTGTCAGGGGCCAGCGGGTAGCCGGCCCGAAAGTAGCGTGGACCTGCGCGGGGCGGCCCTGGCGCACGGCCGCCACCTGTCCAGCCGCCGCAACGTCCTGCACGTGAGCGCCCTCCCGCGCGTTCCCAAGGCCCCACCTGACCCGAGGGCGCCCCCAATCTTCCGCGCAGGCCTCCCGTTAGGTCTCCCTGCTTTTTATACTCCTCCCCGTTGACCCGAGCGTTTCCCTGCCTGGCCCTCAGATCCGCACGGTCCCTGGCCACGAGTTCCTGCTGCAGTCGGACCACGAGACGGAGCTGCGAGCCTGGCACCGCGCGCTGCGGACTGTCATCGAGCGGCTGGTTAGATGGGTGGAGGCCCGGAGGGAGGCTCGGGCTGGCCGGGACCAAGGGAGTGGGGTAGGAACGATAGGAGTCAGGGGCAGTGGGGGCAGGGTGGGCTCGCTGGAGAGCCTTGGCCTGGGCTGGGACGTGGGACCCTGGCAGTGGGTCAGAGTCCTGCTAGGGGTGCAGATTTCTCTCCTCTCTCACCTTCGACACGGCCCGCCCCGGGTCTAGGATCGGGAGAACCCCCTGGAGCTGCGTCTGTCGGGCTCTGGACCCGCGGAGCTGGAGGAGCTGAGCGCCGGGGAGGACGAAGAAGAGGAGTCGGAGCCGGTGTCCAAGCCGCTGCTGCGCCTCAGCAGCCGCCGGAGCTCCAGTGAGGCGAGGGCCGGGGACGGAGGGTCCGGGAGCTCAGCGAGGCTCCCGGGCGCTCATGCCCCCCTCTACCTGCCTCCTGCAGTTCGGGGGCCCGAAGGCACCGAGCAGAACCGCGTGCGCAACAAACTAAAGCGGCTCATCGCGAAGAGACCGCCCTTACAAAGCCTGCAGGAGCGGGGTCTGCTCCGAGGTGAGGGGGCTGGGCCAGGTTCATGGATAAGAAAACTCCAGCGAGGCTCAGAGTAGAGCTTCCCAGAACTAGACCACAACCTTCTGTGACTGCTGCTTTCCCACTACCCCAGCTTGTTTAGGGGAGAAGCCGGGGTGACCTGTACTCCTTTGCCAGATTGTTTGAAGCAGGGGAAGGGGGGTGGAATGTATTTCCTTGCCCAGGCCTGGCACAGGCAGCCAGGAGGACCAGCCTCACTTAAGGATAAAGACCTATGCTGAGAAGACCTCCTGTGAGTGACGCTGGCACTGGCTTCCCGCCTCACTCTGCTTCCCCAGACCAGGTGTTCGGCTGCCAGTTGGAATCACTCTGCCAGCGGGAAGGAGACACGGTGCCCAGCTTTGTGCGACTCTGCATTGCTGCTGTGGATAAAAGAGGTCATTTTCTCAGAGACCCCAGAATCCTCTTCCAACAGGCTAAGGCCTAGAATTTTCTGCCTCCCCCATTCTATCTAGTCTTCCTACTGCCCTTTTTCTCTCCACCCTTATATCCCTCACCACACACACTTTCAAGAAGCAGTCCTCATCTACTCCTTCCTCATCTCCCAGGTCTAGATGTGGATGGCATTTATCGGGTGAGCGGGAACTTGGCAGTGGTCCAGAAGCTTCGCTTTCTGGTGGACAGAGGTGAGAAGGCTTGTGGGCCAGTGGTTGTACTAAGAATGTCTTGCCTGAGAACCATGGGCGGTCCTACATGAGGAAGCTGGCAGAACAGAGAGGCCATCAGGCTAGAAGTGTATGTCTTAGCTCCTGATCTCTCCTCATTCATGTTGCAGAGCGTGCGGTCACCTCCGATGGGAGGTATGTGTTCCCAGAACAGCCAGGACAAGGTACTTACATGGAAGACCCTTCAGACCCCTAAAACTTCCATGTATCCTCTTTGCTTCCGGTGGAAACCCCCATGTACCACTCCTGGGAGGGTTGTCCTCATCCCCACCTTAGCTACCTTGCCCCACTGCAGACCCTCTAGGCATTCCTATAGTCTGCTTTGACTGGATTTCTCCAGAACTTCTAATCTCTGTCTCTAGATCTTTCTGGCCCTTCATGAGCCCTGAAGCCCCTATACCTCCTTCTCCCTCCAGAAGGTCGGTTAGATTTGGACAGTACTGAGTGGGATGACATTCATGTGGTCACCGGAGCCCTGAAGCTTTTTCTCCGGGAGCTGCCCCAGCCTCTGGTGCCACCACTGCTGCTGCCCCGTTTCCGTGCTACCCTTGGTAAGGGTTGGAGCTTTGGAAAGAACCCTTGATATGGGGGACACGGGCGGTAAATAATAGAATAGAGGTTCCCTTATACTCTTCTTTCCCATTCTGACCTTAGAGATGGAAAATAACATTCAACTCAGGTGCCTACTCCAGTTGCTTTTTTGTGAATGTTTAGAGGGCTGAATTGAAAAGAATTATGAGGCTATAGTTGGGCTATGTGAAAAAGAAAGCTGTGCTAGATTAATGATGTCTTCCATGCCTGTGGGAAAGAGCAGTGAATTTACCCACCCTGTCCTAGCACCTTCCCTAACCTTACTACCATGCCTTTCCCATCACTCTCTTTCTAGCACTCTCCGAATCAGAGCAGTGCCTCTCTCAGATACAAGAATTAATAGGCTCAATGCCAAAGCCCAACCATGACACTCTACGGTACCTCCTGGAGCATTTATGCAGGTCAGGAAGACTGAACCTCTTTGTTCATGCTGGGGAAAGGTGGAGTGGGGAATGCCACAGGGACTCTGTACAGGTGGAGTGAAGGTAGGGAAGCACCTAAGTTTAATGGGCAGGTGAGGAAACAGGCAGCCTCTGTGCAGGAGCATATTACTAGAGTCAAAACCTTTATTTTTTTATTTTATTTATTTTTGAGACAGAGTCTCGCTCTGTCGCCCAGACTGGAGTGCAGTGGTGCAATTTCAGCTCACTGCAGCCTCTGCCTCCCTGATTCAAGCGATTCTCCTGTCTCAGCCTCCTGAGTAACTGGGATTACAGGTGCCCGCCACCACGCCTGGCTAATTTTTGTATTTTTAGTAGAGATGGGGTTTCACCATGTTGGCCAGGCTGGTCTTGAACTCCTGACCTCAGGTGATTTACCTACCTCAGCCTCCCAAAGTGCTGGGATTACAGGTGTAAGCCACCGTGCCCATCAAAGCCTTTAGGTCCAAACCTAAAGGTCAGCATCAAGTGGGGAAATGCAACCAAGATGCTGTGAAAGAAATAAGGGAAATCTTACTTCTCCCTTCCCTCTGTGTCTTTGTCTCCCACTGGGACATTGCTGATGGCTTCTTTGGTTGAACTGGGCCTGGGCAGTGACTTCTGAGAGAGGATGGCCATTTGAATTAAAGACTCCCAAACTGTGAGCAGACAGAACTCTTGGGGCAGTCCCTGAAGCTGGAAGAGGCAGTTGTATCTTCAGGTTGTATCCTGAAGGTTTCTCCACTGGTCCATCTCCATTCCCCTTGTGTCTCCTTGGTTTTTTTGTCACCACGTGGAGGAATCCCAGAGTGAACTCTTCCCTGCTCAGAACTTTGAAGGGTTAGATTGCCATGAAGTGGCAAGCTGCTGCCATATATCCCCTTCCTTGGCCTTTGCTTACAGGGTGATAGCACACTCAGATAAGAATCGCATGACACCCCACAACCTGGGAATTGTGTTTGGACCAACCCTGTTTCGGCCAGAGCAGGAGACATCTGACCCAGCAGCCCATGCTCTCTATCCAGGGCAGCTGGTCCAGCTGATGCTCACCAACTTCACCAGCCTCTTCCCCTGATGCAGGGAAGGAAGAAGAGAAAACATATTTCCAGTCATCTCTGGTGGTGAGAGTCTGGTGTTCTGTTTTGAGGACATCCCTTTAAATCTCCCAAATGACTGTCTCCATCTTCATGAGTGTGACTTGAGGTGTTGGGATGGGTGAGGGAGCTTCTCTAAAGAGGAAACTGAGTGGATTAATCCCTGCATCTCTTCTTGTTCCCTGTTATCATTCCTCCCCAACATAATAATACATAAAGCGGCATGTTATTTTTTCTGATGCAGTTCCTTTATTATCAGGAAACAGTGTCATTATCAAATTTCTCCTCAAAACATATACAGACTATACATAGCCCCCAGCCCATATCTCCCATCCCTGGGGCATCTTGTGCAGGGGACTGCAGCTCCCCCAATTTTTCTAGAAGGATAGAAACCCCTTAGGAAATGCGATCTGTGATGGATGAGATTCCCCACTCTTTAGGCACTAGAGTTGAGGAATTGTGTTTCCCCAGGTAGGGATCTCAGTAAGACACTCATGTTGCCCACAGCCATGTTGGGGGGCCCAGAGGGAGGTGGGGTATGTCCGGAGCTGCCCCCCTGATCATGGGAAGGAGGAGGACTCAGCCCCTGGGCCTCATCCAGAATAGCCACAAAGTCCAGCTGAGTGTTGTCAAGATCAAGAGAGTCCAGGGGGTTACATACCTGTCCTTCGGGAGGAGGGTACAAGGCAGGACCCCCTCCTAGCCTGCCCACCTCAGGATGGCCACAGCTGGGGTTTGTGCCTCCTACTTTGAGAGGCCCATAGCAAGTTGGCAATGGGGGCAGAAGTCGAGGTGGTGCTGCTGCCCTATGGGAAGCCCTGTTTGTCCCCACTACAAAATTTTCATGGCATGGTGAAGGGGTGAGATAGGAGCCTGACTTGTGATTGGGCAAGTTGGGTCCAAAGCCAGGTCCATATGTGGTCACTGGAGCTTTAGCAGGGCTTGGGCTAACCTGGGAACCCCCCAGAAACTTAGGACTCTGGTAGGAAGGTTCCTGGGCTGGGGCATCTTCCCTGCCCCCACCCTCCCACAGCAGCTCCTGTTGAGATTGAACATAATTACACACAAGCTGAGCCTTGAGCTGCCCTGTGGAATGGGTGGGGGAATCAAAGTCCAGGCAAGGTCTGGGTTCTGAAGGAAGATAATCAGGGGGTGGCTGGGGATAGGGGCCTGACTGGAGATATTGGGGAGGAGGGGGCTGGGGGTAATGGGAAATGAGAGGCTGTGGATGTGGGGGCCCCTCACTGGGGTGGGCACTGAGGCAGGGTGCCAGTCCTGTGGAGTCAGACCCCACTGGGCACGCCTGTTCTGGCTTGACTTGCACTTGTCCATAATGTTCAAGTCGAGGACACTGGCTGTAGGTTCCACCTAGAGCCTTGGGGCTTGGGTACAGCCCAGAGTGGGAAGGGAACTCACCCCATGTTTCTTGGGTGGGGTCAGGATATGAGGCCTGCTGGGGACAGGGGTTGGGGCCATAGTTGGTGGGTGGACCAGGCCCAAGGGGCAGAGAGCCTGGACCCCTCGCTCCATAAGGCTCAGCTGCTGCCCCTTCAGGTCCCCCATATCCCAGAGTATCAGCAGGTGGGAAGTCCATATAGGGGTTCAGACCACTGCCCGCCATAGAGGTCCCAACTTCTGGCTCTTCCTGTAGCCCTCTAGCATCCATGGCAGCATTCTCAGTGATGCTGGGGGGCTGTGGTGAGTAGACAGAGGTTGGGAGGTAAGGATCAAAGTTCTGTCCTCCCCCTGCCACAGTGGGTGGGGTATGGACACAGCCCAGGCTCTTGAACCTCTGGACTCTAGCTGGAGCAGGACGGTCAGCAGCCCGGGCTGGGTCACTGGCCCTCCGGGTGACCCCTGCATTGGGGTTGTATCCTGGATACTCGGCTCGGCTTCTCCAAGGAGGCATGGGAAGACCCCCTATCCGATCCAGGCTGGATGCTGCAGTGGGCGGAGTACCACCCCCTCCGGCTGAAGCATATCTTGCCCGGAGCAGGTAGTGCTGGGCAGGCATAAGGCCAGGCAGGGAGGATGCTCCATTCTCTGGTGGGGAGCCAGGGGGGAAAGGAGAGGCCAGGGAGGAGCGGCGGCTGACAGTATAGGCAGAGCTGATGCTGCTGGAGCTGCTGCTGCGGCGGTCAAGAGAGACTGGGGGGCCCACGCGGCGGGACACAGGGGTACCTGCAAGGGATGGGGAGAAAAGGTAGGACGGTCAAGGATCTTCCTAAATCTCACCCTGCCTCCTCCATGCAACAGCCTTGTCCTGGATTCCCAGGTATAAGCTCGTTATCCCTAACCAGTCAGTTCTGTCTCCTACTTCTCCCATGCCTATTCTGTTTCTGGGTTACCAAGGATTCAGGATCGCTATGAACAGTTGTGCAGGTTGTATGCTGCACAGTCCTAGGGAACAGCATTCGCATCATAGCCTTTGCATACTTGTTTGTTTGTTTGTTTGTTTTGTTTTGTTTGAGACAGAGTTTCGCTCTTGTTGCCCAAGCTGGAGTGCAATGGCGCAATCTCAGCTCACTGCAACCTCTGCCTCCCAGGTTCAAGCGATTCTCCTGCCTCAGCTTCCTGAGTAGCTGGGATTACAGGTGCCCACCACCATGCCTGGCTAGCCTTTGCATGTTTGTACATCACAACTATTTTCTGATAAATGGAAAGTGTCTTGAGGAAGGAGATCATTTTCTAATTATACAAAAGTGCTATGTGACAGCCCTCAAGGGTGACTTCCTCCTCTCAACCTCAGGGCAGGTCCAGATCTCACCCCAGCCACACCTCCCACACCCAGGTCTCACCGGTGTGGGACAAGCTGGGCAGTTTGAGACCCCGGGTCCCTACTGGCCGGAGTTGATGCAGCTGGTCCAGCCTGAGGTTCTCAAGGCGGCGAAGAGTGGACAGACCAGTGCCAGCGATGCAAGGTCCCTCGTCCAAGCTGGAGAGGTCTTCATTGCTGCCCCCTGCATTGCCAGTCATTTCCACACCGCTGTCTGTATTGGCTGCACTGCCTGCCGGGGAGTGGTCACTGCTGCAGGATGACTGGGCCCCAGGGCTTGGCTGTGGCTTCTGTGGAGAAGATGAGGCCTGAGGGCAACACCCTTCCCCATAGCTCCTTCAACTTGATAAGTGGCTGAAGCCTGTGTCCCAGTGACTGCTGGGGTTCCAAGGAAGCTTGGAAGTGTAGAAAGGGCTAAGCAGGTAAGAGATGGGGGAGCAAACTGAATGTGAGACATTTGATGAGAAGAACCTAGGCTGGAGCACAGACTGGCTGGACTCAAATTCTTGCTCTTAGTTCTATGACCTTGGGCTATTTCTCTATGCCTGAGTTTCTTCATCTGAAAATGGGAACAGTGAGTCCCTTTCTCATGAAGTTGCTGTGAGAAGTACATGAAATTATACATGTAAAAGGCTTGGAACATATACTAAGTGCTATTTAAGAAAGAGTTGCCGGGTGCGGTGGCTCACGCCTGTAATCCCAGCACTTTGGGAGGCCGAGGCGGGCGGATCATGAGGTCAGGAGATCGAGACCATCCTGGTTAACACGGTGAAACCCCATCTCTACTAAAAATACAAAAAAGTTAGCTGGGCGTGGTGGCAGGCACCTGTAGTCCCAGCTACTCAGGAGGCTGAGGCAGAATGGCGTGAACCCAGGAGGCGGAGGTTGCAGTGAGCCGAGATCGTGCCACTGCACTCCAGCCTGGGCAACAGAGCGAGACTCCGTCTGAAAAAAAAAGGAAGAGTTTGGGTTGGATGCATTGGCTCATCCCAGCACTGTGGGAAGCTGAGGTGGGAGGATCATTCGAGGCCAGGAGTTTGAGACCAGCCTGGTCAACATAGCAAGACTCCATCTCTAAAAAGAAGAAAAATTAGCCAGGCATGATGGTGTGTGCCTGTAGTGATCACCTGAGCCCAGGAGTTTGAGGCTGCAGTGAGCTATGATTATGCCACTACACTCCAGCCTGGGCAACAGAGCAAGACCCTGTCAGAAAGAGAGAGAGAGAGAGAGAGAGAAAGAAAGAAAAGAAGAAAGGAAAGAAGGAAGGAAGGAAGGAGAGAGAGAGAGTGAGAGAGTGAGACAGAGAAAGATTCTAAAATCTCTAGATTTGGGGAAGCCCAAAGAGCAACACTAAACAAGAGACAGGCAGACTGGTCACAGAAGAGTGACTTCTGTAGGAGGGAAGTAACTAGAAAGATGTCCACAGGGTGAGCTGGGGTATGGAGGTGAGGGTTGCCTGGGCTCTCTCACCATGGCACCCTCTGGCACAGTCAGTCTGCTCTCCTCCCTGATGGGACCTCCTTCCCGCTCCCTCTTGGGCTCCACTGTAGAAATGGATGGTGCCCGAGGCAGGGGGCCATCCCCTCGGTGCCGTTTGGTCACATGGGCGTCAGGACCATGCACTGTCTTGACATGTTTTCGCAGTGAGCTGGGATCTGTATAGCGTTTGGTGCAGCCAGGGAGCTTACACACATACGGCTTCTGTTGAGTGGAGAGTGGAGACAGAAAGCAAACAGATCAAAGCGGAAGAATGCAGAAGAAATGGGAAAAAGTGGTGACAACACAGGGGGCAGGGGAGGAGCACACAGCACCAAAGGAAGTAAGGAGGGTGGAGGCCCCGGGTGGGAGTCAAAGATGCAGAGATTAAGTGGAGGGTTAGGAAAACTGACAGCCTGGGAAAGATGAGCGGGTGAACCCAGGGCTGTGACGTCCCATAAATCCAGGGGTTGGAGGGATCAGGGGTCTCCTCTAGATGGCATCTTTTAGGTTAGCCCTTTGGCTGGTTAGAGGTTAGAGGTAGGAGGAGGAGTGGTGAAGTGGAAATTCTGGGTTTCAGAAAAGCTTTTCTGGGCGAATTATGTGGGGAGGGAGACTCACCTCTGTGGAGTGGGTGCTGGGCTAAGGGATTTCTTATGGGGGAAATCTCCCTGGTAGGTGGCTTCTCAAGAGGGGAGGGTCTCTTAGTTGGGGCATTCACCTCATTGGAATGGGTCCGATTCTGGTGCTTGGCTCGGTCACTGGCATTGCTGAAGGCTTTACTGCAGCCCTCATGCTCACACATGTATGGCTTCTCACCCGTGTGTGACCGCAGGTGCGTCTTCAGGTTTTCGAGGCGTGAGTATGACTTCCGGCACCCTTCAAACTGGGGGACATGCGGGGGTCAAAGGATAGTTCTCAGACAGAGGACATGGAGATGGAAGGAACCCTCAATCTCCAAAAGGACACACATCAGAGAATATAACTCAAGATGAAAGGCACTGGGGCTTCGAGAGAATTCCCAAAACTCGGGGACAAGGGCAGGCAAGAACTTGGAGAAGGGAAGCAGTTGGAGGCACTCTCCCTGTGGGAATATAAAGAAGCTAGAGCATCTTCTGACCAAGCCTGGGCAGATTTCTCTGCATGGGGATCTTAGGCTGTCCCAAGATGGGGTCGTCTTGGGGGAACAGGCTGTTGTCCTTGATGCAGGGTTTATCCATTAGGCAGAGTAGTAGGCACAGTACTGAAGGCCGACAATACTTTAAGAGGCCCACGAACATGTTTTAATGTCTTTTTAAAAAAAATTTTTTTTGAGGCGGAGTTTTGCTCTGTAGCCCAGGCTGGAGGGCAGTGGCGCCATCTCGGCTCACTGCAACCTCCACCTCCCGGGTTCAAGTGATTCTTCTGCCTCAGCCTCCCGAGTAGCAGGTACTACAGGCGCCCATCACCACGCCCAGCTAATTTTTATATTTTTAGTAGAGGCAGGGTTTCACCATATTGGCCAAGCTGGTCTCGAACTCCTGACCTTGTGATCTGCCCGGCTCAGCCTCCCAAAGTGCTGGGATTACAGGTGTCAGCCACCGTGCCTGGCCTGTTTTAATGTCTTTTAAAATCAAGGGGAAAAAAAATGAGCTTTTAGGTCCAAGAGTGTTTTAATATATATCATCATATTCATCTTTATGCCAACACAGTCACACAAACATTATTTTTAATATTTGTTTATGGAAGAAAGGACTTATAAAAGCAAGTCTGCCTTGGGCCCTACCTTTAATGACAGCCCCGATTTAGGAAGAGACCCTGGACTTGGGACACTGGTGCCTCACCGTGCACTTGTGTGGCTTCTCGCCAGTGTGTCTGCGCATGTGCACCACCAGCATATACTGGGCTTTGAAGGGCCTCAGCTCCCTGGAGCAGCCCCCCCAGTGGCACACGAACTCTTTCCGCTCCCCGTGGATGTGCTCGCTGTTGATGTGCTGAGGGAGAAGATACAAAGGCACTCCAAGGCTCTCCCATGCCCCCAAGGTCCAGAACAGACCTTCCCTCCACCCGCTGTTCCTCTTCCACGACTCCACCTCAAGGAGGAAGAGGCAAGAACAATATCGTATCTCACGTCTCAGGTCTTCCAGCTCCCTAAGGCAAAGCTACAACTTCTGAGCTTCTGCCTACCCAACTGAGCATTCAACCTCAGTCTCCTCTGACCTCCTGCCCTCAGCCGGATTCCACCATGTCCCACTCAGAATCTCCTAAAGGTTCCGGCTAGCCATTCCTGTTACCCCCTGGGGCTCACGTGCACCAGCTGCTCTTGGGAGTCAAATTCCTGGCTGCAGCCATCCCAACGGCAGTCAGTTTCATACACAGATTCAGGCTCACGCTTCTCCTCTCTCTCAAGGTCCTCCCGCCCATCCAGCATCCCCAACAGGGGATCCTAGGGCAAGAGAGGCAATCTCAGGGTCACTTGGGTGACCTTTAGTTTTGCTCAGGTCCCAGAGGTAAAGCTCCCACCCATCCCCTTACCTGTATGCCTGTGGAGTTGGGGCTGGACATATCACCTTCCAAGGGTTCCTCCCGGCACTTGCCAACCAGCATGTCCAGCTCAGACTTCAGCTTCCCCAGGGGAAGAGGTGACGGTGATGAGGGTGGAAGCAAGCAGAAGGAAGAGGAAACCAAGCCAGGTCTTCCTGGCCTAAGTGCCCCCACCCAAGCAGCTAGAGCCTCCTGGGTTTGGAAGGGACTTCCTCCTCAGACTACACTGGTGAATGGGATGGGCAAAAGGTGGGATCCCATTTGGACGTGTCTGACTCAACTGCAAGGAGTGAACCCCAGCACCCACACCTCTTTACTTTTCTAGTACTGAAAACTTATATCCCTTGTCCTTCCTTCACCTTTCCCCTACAAAATCCACCACCCACCCACCCTGAGCTGAGGGAAATCAGGTAGCAATATGGGGACTCTCACCTGGCAAGTTGGGAGGGGTCCCCGGGACTGAGGATGTGGGATCATCCCACCCCGGGCGGAGTCATGGGGACCACAAGGCTGGACCCCGAAGGAAGGTGAGGGCCCTTTTTGGTGATTCATCTGGGCTGGGAATCCCAGAGATGGGCTGAGGAGGAGAGGAGGCAGTTACTTAAGACAGTTAGGAAGTCTCAGGAAGGATTGGGCTATTTGGAGGATTTCTGGAAGACTTGGGATTTGTAGTGGTTGAGGCAGTCCCAGGGAAGTACTGAGGAGAGTTGTCTTTGAAATGACAAGGATTCAAATAGGGTTACGTAGTTTGAGGGCTTGAGACTTTTAATGGACTTTGGTAGGGGCTTTAGGGGCCTCTTGGCCCAGGGCTGACTGCACCTCATAGTGCCAATGGAGAGATGACCGTAGGAGCCTCCTGGAGATGTGCATCGTGAGTTGATGAAAGCTACGAGGGAGCTGGGTGAGGTGCGGATAACCGTCTGCAGGTCCAGGCTGGCATCTGACAGAGGTGAGATGGACAGTGCCCGCTTCTTGGTCAACTTGACTGCACTCCGGGGAGAAGAAAAGAGTGGGCCTGGGGCAGGAGACAGCAGAGATGGATATGGTAAAGGGGCATGTCTCTTCATGCACCTAACCTATGGGTCCTGACTTGGCAAAACCAATGATACTTGATTCTGCTTTGCCCTGTTGATCCTATCTGTGACTTTTTTTTTTTTTTTTGAGAGACACAGAGTCATGCTCTGTAACCCAGGCTGGAGTGCGTGGCACCATCTTGCCTCACTGCAACCTCCACGTTCCCAGCTTCAAGTGATTCTCCTGCCTCAGCCTCCCCTGTAATCAGGACTACAGGTGCACGCCACCACGCCTGGCTAATTTTTGTATTGTTAGTAGAGACGGGGTTTCACCATGTTGGCCTGGCTGGTCTTGAATTCCTGACCTCAAGCGATCTTCTTGCCACGGCCTCCCCACAAAGTGCTGGGATTACAGGCGTGAGCCACCGTGCCCGGCCCCATCTGTGACTTCTTGATGGTGCTCTGATGCCTCACATCTCCAAGCATCTCCTCCTCCAAGTGAGATCCCCTGCCCTCCCACTTTCTCTTTCAGAACAAGTCAGAGAGGGGCAGAAAGGGAAGAGGTGTTGCCTGAGCCCTCACCCTCGGTGTAGCTGTTGGTCTCTCTGGCTGACCCATAACTGTGGGGGCCGGACATGAGGTTAGCTTGGTGGCAGAAGGGCGGGCCAGACAGTCCTAGAAAAAAGAGACAGCTGGAATGGGAATGCAGGATACGTAAGCCTCACCTTAAAACCCCAGACATGACCTGATCCCAGATTCCAGGTCCATATGACATGGGGTCTCAAATCCTCCTGTAGATAGGAAACTGGCATGGGGTGGGAGTGGGCCCAAGTGGGAGACCTGCCAAATCCTCAAGGCCCAGGGATTGGTATATACACTGACCTTCTGTCCCCACACTGGGGGCCCCCTGACTGGGGAGGGGCCGGAGACAGCAGGGCTCGCCATAGCTACTGACTGGTGGTGGGGTCATCGAGTTGAACATGGCGTCTCAGAGGAGGGTGTGGGGACACTGCAGAAAGGGAAGGTAGTTATAAAGGTGGAGGCAAATAGAGACGGTCAGACAGCAGTCTCAGGCACAGAATCCTGGGCAGAACATCCCTGGTGTCCCCTGCCCCTCTAAGGCATGTGCCATGAAAATCGAGTTGAAAAGAGCATCACTGGGCCGGGCATGGTGGCTCACACCTGTAATCCCAACACTTTGAGAGGCTGAGGCGGGAGGATCACCTGAGGTCACTTCAAGACCAGCCTGGCCAACACGGTGAAACCCCCGTCTCTACAAAAATACAAAAATTAGCCAGTCATGATGGCGGGCGCCTGTAGTCCCAGCTACTCGGAAGGCTGAGGCAGGAGAATCGCTTGAACCTGGGAGGCGGAGGTTTCAGTGAGTCGAGATGGCGCCACTGCACTCCAGCCTGGGCGACAGAGAGAGATTCCGTCTCAAAAAAAAAAAAAAAAGAAAAAAAGAAAAAAGCATCACTCACTGAGTGAGGGAGGGGATAAGGGGAAATGATGTTCCAGAGACGCAGAGGCAGTCTTGTAGTCTGTGTACTCTGGGGATCTTCTTGGGAACTGGGTGGGAGCTTTGCCTGTGTGGTCTGTGTGTAGAGGGCATGTTTTGGACTAATTGTGCCTATATTAACTTCAAGTGATTTTAGTAACATGGACCCTCTAATTCTTCTTGCTCTAACCCCGGGCCGGCTTTGAGGGGTGGGATGGGAGAACTCGTGTGATGGATCTGGCTTCAAGCACTGGGCGGCTCTGCTAGAGTCCGTTTCCCCTTCCTTCTTGTGCCCCTCCCCAGGGACAGCCCGTGTACAATCTCTGCAGTGTCCAGCAGAGGGAGCCCTAGCCACAGTCCCGACATAGAGCCAGGTGGGGCCAGGAGGGAGCACAAGCGATCTGCCCTCTTAGACAGAAAACAGTGTGGAGGAGGAGGTAAGGTTCCTGAGGGGAGTCTTCTGGGTCTGTTGGGTACAAAAGTGAAAGCTGGTGTTATTCTGGGGTAGTTTAAATCGGGCCCACCTAATCTTTTTGTCTCTGTTTTGGGGGAACAGGAAAGGAAGTATGAGGGGAGACTCCGAGAGAATGAAAAAAACAATGTGATCGTTATAAAAGCGTAGCGAGGAAGAAGGTGCTGCTGTCCGTTTTTCTTTTCAAACTCCAGTTTTGACTCCATCCCGGGTTTTCCGGTCTCCCGGGAATGAGGGTGGGGTGGGGCGGGGTGGGGTGGAGAACCACCGGGAGCGGGCCGGGCCGGCCGGCGCGGTGGGTGATCCCGGGATGCTGGGATTTAGGGTGAGGGCGGGGTGAGATGGGGAGCGGAACCCGGACCCCGCGACCCAGCCCGGCCCGGCAGCCTGGGCCGTACCCTTCCTAACTCCTCCTTTTCCAACAGAGATGCGGATCCCGCATCCAAGACCTCCCAACTCGACCTTGGCACTAATGTTGGGGGGCGGGGGGCACAGCTGGCTGGCAGCTGGATGGGGGGACAATTCTCCCGCCTCCTTCCCTCTATGACTCACCCAGGGGAAGGAGGCAAGTTCGCAAATGATCCCCCAAACACTAGAGACTCCCCCAAACTTGCCTACTCAGTCATCTTTCTGCTCCACTGCCCAGCCGCCGAAGAGCCTCCAAGGAAATGGGGCTACACCCCTCGCCCACGCGTGCCACAGCCCACCCACATCTCCCCTTCAGGCTAGTAAAAGGAAAATGTCGCCAACTTTTTTAGCTTCGGTAAAGTTTTTCTGGGGTGTGAGAGTTCGGGATGGGACAGGGAGCTCTAAGGTTCCCCTGCCGGAACCCTAAACCATCTTCGGTGTCTCCCTGTTTTCCAGCGTCCCCCTTGCACCCCCGCTCCCCAACTCCCAGGAGTCGGCTCCGCCCCCCTACTCCCGGTCCCGCCTTCCCCGCCCCCGTGCCTCCTCGGCCCACCCAAGTCGCCGCCGCAGGCACTGGCTGCAGACGGCTCCGCTCCCCCCGCCCGCCCCGGGAGCCCAGTCGAGCGAGCGGTAGGGGTGGGGGCTGAGGGGCGGGCCGCATTCTTCCCTCCTCCTCTCAGCGCATCCGGAAAGCAGGCAGTGGCGCCCAGGGGGGCACTACTGGAGAATGGGGGTCCCCGTTGGTGGGGTTAGAAAGGGAGAAGAATCCAGAAAGCATAGGGGAGAGAAATGAGAGAAAGTGACTGGGTCAATAAAATTAGGTGTGTATGGGGAGGAGGAGGGGCCCGGACACCTTAGGTTCCTGGTTATAGCAGCCGGCTTCCCAAGGGTTAACCCCTCCAGACCCCCGGGAACCCCCTGGTGACGTCAAGGGCGGGGATGCCAGGGAGATAATGGTGGAGGGGGAGAGGTCTCTGGACCCCGCCCCCTAGGGAAAACCACACTTATTCCGACCCTTACATATCCCCCGGGAAACCGCCCGCCTTCTCCCTCTACTGGAACGTAAAGACCTATCCTATAAGACCCCAGCTCTCCAGACCCCGAAAACCCTCAGTCTCAGGCTCTACGGGGTCCCCTTTCCCTAATCCTGTCCCGAAAGCTAGCTGCCCAGTGCTGATTGTTTCGGGGTCATGGGACCTGAAAGAGAATTCAGAGCGGGGAGCAAGGGCAGGCAGGGTGGTCTGAGGCAGAGGAGGGGCCTCGATCCCCAGCTCCCGTTTGGGCGGGGGGCCAACGGGGATACACAGGCTGGCAGTGACCAGTGGTCCCGCCCAGCCCCGGTAGGGGTCTCCCTGCGGCTGGCTCCCGCTGCCCCGGTGGTCCTGAGGTCAGAGGGTCAAGACAAGGTCTCCCCGGCTCCTCCTGAGCGCCTTGCCCACAGCCCTTGGGACTTAGCAGTCCAAAATTGCCTGAGGTCATTCTAGGGCCTTCACTACATCTTGGACAGCCCCCCGCCCCCAGCCCCCTTCCAAGTCCAGAAGACACTCCTTTCCCCCAAAACACAAGCATCCACTGGCACATCTGTCACAAGACAGGTCAAGGGTTCAAGCCTGGCTGGCCCCTAGTGGCTCTGTTGCCTCCCACACACCCGTCCCCACCCCACCTGGAGCTCCCTCCTTTGCAGTCCCCTCCTTTCAGAAACACTGACGTCTTTCTGCCCCACGCACAGACACACACCTGGAGTTCCCTCTCTACAACGCAGACCTCCAGCTAGCCATCCCTCCAGCCTCTTCAGCTTAACCGCATGAAAGTGAGATATTTCTAATATATGGGAGAGGCGGAGACAAAGACCCACGGTTCCCTGAGACAGAGATACACATACTGACAGAAGAAAAAAGGGAAGAAAAAGAAGATACAGAGAAAGATACAAGTGAAAAATTTGGAGTTTCTAATGTCTCACCCCAGGCTCTGCCACCCCTATTTTGCCTCTATGTCCCGGGTCTGGGATGAGTCCCTAGGAAGCTGAGCATCCCCTCAGGCCCCCTCCCCCACTGCTCCCAGGTGGTCCCCCGCCTGCCCCCCCTTCTCACCTCTGTCTGGGCGCTGGGCTCGGGATGCGCGGTCCAGGGCTGGAGTCTGGGCTGGGGGGTGTGCGGTGGGGAGGGGGGGCGGAGAGGGCCACGGCGGCGCAGCCTCGATGCCACCCCCACCCCCCCAACCTGGCCCCCAGCCCTCCCGCCGGCCCAGCCCGCCGGGCCGCAAGCCCGGACCACCCGCGAGAAGCGCAAACTTTTTTTTTCCCTTTTGCAAAAACTTTTTCTCGCTCCAGCCGCTGGCTTGCCGCCGCTCTTCCCGCTCGCCCCTCACCTCCCTTCTATTTCCCTCCCTCTTGCCGTTCTGGAGGATGAGGCGGGGTAGCTGGAAGCAAGAGAGGGGGTGCCGGGCTTATTGCACCCCCAGGACCCCCAGGATCCTCCCCCTCCCTTGAGGGACCCTACACCGCCTACGCCCCCCCCCCCCCCCCCGCTGAACACGCTGCTGTTGGTGGGTAGTAAATCCCGGCTTGGATTTCTGGATCGGCTGGCCCCAAAGAGGCCCCGACAACCAGATTGAGGAAAATATTGCGGGGTAGAGGGAGAAGTTCAACCGAGAACGGTAATAGTGGATGTAGGGTACTCGCCTTTGGTTGGTGCTAACTGAGCATTCTGCCATCCTGTGATTTATCGGCAGGCCTCACCCTTTGGATGGAACTTGGAGCGGCTGGGACAGAGTTGGGGTTTGGGGCAAATCAAGTTGAGGGGCTGGGGGCTCTGGCAGAAGATGAGGAGTCTATGGAGCATAAAAGCAAGAAGCAGCGGCTGAGGCTCTGGGTGCAGGGTGTGTGTTCACGAGGTAACCAAGGAGCCCTGGGACTGAAGCCCCTTTCCCGAGAACCCCGGATCTGCCTCTCGAAGTTCTGGAGACTGCCGCCCCTCCGCACCACGCCACTGCAGGCTCTAGCCGCTCTTCCAGGCTTTCTGCTCCCTCTGCTGGCCGTTCTCACACATGACACCCGCTCGGAGTCGAAGCAGAAGAGCTGGGGAGGTGAAGGAGGAGCCCAGCCGAAGGAGAAGCCCCTCACTAAGGCCCACTTAAAAGCACAGGAGATGGATATGTGAGCTCTGAGAAACGGAGAGGCAGAGGCTGCTATGCCCGGCGGTACTGCCTGACAGGGAAGTGCCCTGCCTCTTTAGATTTGCGTTGCCATCGTGACCGGATATAGGGGAGGGGCAGCATTTCAGTCTGATTTTTATGAGAAAGAGGAGAAAGAATGACAGGGAAAAAGGGCACCCTCTCCCGTTTTTTTCAACCCCACAGGCAGACCTCCCACATCCTAGCTCTGCTTCCAAGAACCACCCCCTTAGGTCTGGAAGGTCAGTGGGTTAACTGTTCGGTTTGAGGGTCAAGGGGGAAAAGAAAAGGTGAAGGTAGGGGGAGGTCTGGGACTTTGACCCAGACTAGTTATCCCCAGAGGGTCAGAGACCCAGCTCAGTCAGACCAGACTAACGGTCACTGAAAAGAAGGCACCCCATACATGCTCCTGCCCCAGCCTCGAGCCCCTTCTTCCAGAGGAGCTATTTATGTATTTATTTATTTATTTATTTATTTATTTTTATTTGGAATGGGGTCTCACTATTTGCCCAGGCTGGAGTGCAGAGGCTATTCACAAGTGTTATCATAGCCTTGAACTCCTGGGTTTAAGCGGTCTTCCGGCCTTAGCCTCCCAAGAAGCTGGGACCACTGGTGCCCAGCAAGAGGAGCTCTCTTAGAACACGTTACTTTCTTCTCCCCACCCAGTTCTATAGACCAGTGAGTCTCAAACTTTTTGGTTTCCTCTATACTCTTAAAAGTCATTAGGTTAGGCACAGTGGCTCAGACCTGTAATCCCAGCACTTTGGGAGGCCAAGGCGGGCGGATCACCTCAGGTCAGGAGTCCAAGACCAGCCTGGCCAACATGGTGAAACCCTGTCTCTACTAAAAATACAAAAAATAGCTGGGCATGGTGGCACAGGCCTGTAGTCCCAGCTACTCAGGAGGCTGAGGCAGGAGAATCGCTTGAACCTGGGAGGTGGAGGTTGCAGTGAGCCGAGATTGCACCACTGCACTCCAGCTTGGGTGACAGAGCGAGACTCCGTCTCAAAAAAAAAAAAAAAAAATCATTGAGCTTTTGTTCATATGATTTACATCTATCAATTCACTACATTAGAAATTAAAACTGAAAAAGACTATAACACAAGACCATACAAGCACACATTCCATTAACAATGATGTCAGAAAGATGATGTAATCACATGTCACACAGCCTCTGGAAAACTCCACTGTACAATTTTAAGATAATGAGAATTCAAAAGGCAAATAACATGGTAGTATTATTATGAAAATAGCTTTGACTTTGTGGACACCCCTGAAAAGGGACCTCCCAGAAGCCTACAGAGTACACTTGAAGAACTGTTGCTCTGGACCATCACCCGAACCCTTCTTTATGACTCACGTTTGTTGATTTTCTTTCTCCTTTTTATTAAGAAAGTATAAGCTGGGCGCGGTGGCTCACACCTGTAATCTCATCACTTTGGGAGGCCAAGTCGGGTGGATCAAGAGGTCAAGAAATCAAGACCATCCTGGCCAACATGTTGAATACAAAAATTAGTGGGTGCCTATAATCCCAGCTACTCGGGAGGCTGAGGCAGAAGAATCACTTGAACCCAGGAGACGGAGGTTGCAGTGAGCCAAGGTCGTGCCACTGCACTCCAACCTGGTGACAGAGCGAGACTCCGTCTCAAAAAAACAAAAAGAAAAAGAAGAAAGAAAGTGTAAATGCTTGTCTCCCAGTGGGTCCTGTCCCCTGGGAAAAACCAGGGAACTTCTTAGGCTTAGTACCTCATTTTCCTGACTCCTGTTTCTGGGGGTCCCCTAAGCATCCTCCCTCAGCGCCTTGCCCATCTCCCTCTTGACCCTCCCTTAAGGTACCTCAACAGCCCTTACCCTGGGCCAGCCTGCTTACCCTGCTTCAAGCCTGCTGGACCATCTATCTGCTTCCTCCTCCCCTCACTTGAGGACTTTCTCATCTTGGGAGAGGCTTAGTAATTTTTCTCTGCCTTCCCTCCCTCCCTCCCTAGTCCCTGACATCTTCTCACAGGACTTAGGGCAGGAAATCATGCTTTCTGGGTAGACCCCTTTAGAAGAAACGCTTTACCCATCTCCCAACACATCAGCCAACCTGGAACAAGCCAGAGTCTCAGACAAGAAAGTGCCCATTTGGGTCCCGTACGGGTCAAGTGAGTCATACTGCCAGGTGGTTATTGGGTTGGGGTGTGGATCAGGAATCTGCTGCCTCCAGTCACAGGTGCCCTGTGCCTGGGAAACTTCATCTTGGTCTCTTCACTCCAAAGCCCCAGGTCCTCTTGCTAGCTGCAGCCACAGGCCTCCACCACCATATCTGGCACATCCGTTTTGACCACATTGCCATTATGATCCAGGTAGAGGAGAGAGAGGGGCCTTCGGGCAGTAGGGACACAACACGAGGTACTGGCAGGCCAAGGATTGTTGGCTTTGAGGAGGCTGAAGACGGCAGAATGGAAAGAGGCAGCAATGCCTGGGCTGCCAGCCAGGTGGGGAGGGCACTGCCCACTGCAGTAATTCAGTTGGTACCCCTCGGGCTGCAGTATCCAGTCCTGCCATCCCAGTTCCTGGAAGTCTACGTAACGGTCTCGCCTGCAACATAAGGGGGTCGCAGGCTCACAGGTGGGGGTCCTCCTCCTGGCCCGGCCTGCTCCAGGCTCATTGGCTCGGATCTTAAGCTCTAGGAAGGGCTGCTGATGTCCTGCTGTGTCCAGGAGCCGCCTTGGTTGTCCAGTAACTGTGCTGTTGCCTTCTAGGGGTCTGCAGTCTAGTTGCAGTTTCAGGACACCAGACTTCTCACCCCTCAAGCCACTAGAGGGCAGAGTTAAGGCATGCCAGCCCAGGTTGGTGATGTGGTGCTCAGCCAGGAGGGTACGGGACCCTTGGCGCCTCCTCCTTGGTCCCCATCGGAAGATCCTCAAGCAAAGAGTGCCAGGAAGGGTGGGGAGCACGTGCAGCCACAGGCGGGCATGGTACAGGTGGTGGGACCGAGGAGTGGACAAGTGAAAAGTGAGCAGGGAGCTGTAGGCTGAAGTGGAGTCTGCCCGAAAGACAGAAAAGGGAAAGAAAATGTGAGCAGAGATGAAGCTCTCCTCTGAGACTCCCCAAGCCCTGCCCACTGCTCTCCCTCCAACCTACCTTTAGAAAAGTAGAGAGTGCTTTGTGTCCTCTGCAACCAGTCCCTGCCCCAGCTCCTCGTTCTCCTGCCACACCCCACTCCCTCTGCTGCTCCTGCCAGGCTCCTTCTGCCTCCTTTTCCCTGTCTGCTCTCTGCCTGTTGCTCTCTCCCTCACCCACCTGTGACAGTAGCAAAGCTGATGACCTCCTCCCCATTCCCTGAAGCCACACTCCCTGGCTGTAGTCTCCGGAGGGCTCTGGTCAGCGCTGCCTGGGGTGGAGGATGAGTTATTCTGGGACGACTGGTCAGGTGCAACCCATCCAGGATTTGCTGCTTGGCTAGCTCCAGCACCAGAGCTCGTTCTGCTTGGGGCGTCAGTTTGGAGCCCCCACAGGAGGGACACACAGACCCTGTCCCCTGTGCTCGCACCAGTGCCCACAGCAGCACCAGCCAGAGCTGGACATCAGGGAGCCCCATGCTCCTGGTGAATGGCCCTGGTTCGGGAGCCTCAGATGGCAGTTGCTCCGTCTGTTGAGTCTGATTGCTGGGGGCCAATGAGGGCACAGTGACAGCAGACACCACTGCCACACCTACCCTTGGCCAAGGGTAGAGCCACCTGTCTTCTATTGTCTGGGACTCAGAAAGGCTGAAAGTAGATCATCTGATGGATAGCTGTGCTTGACCCTCACAGCTCATGTCTGGCTACTGACCTGGGGCCTCTTTAGAGCCAGCTTCCTGGGGCTTCCAAACCTAGTGGTCAGCCAGCCGACCTACCCTCGGAGTCCCAGGATTGGCCAGCTGTGCTGCCCATCAGGCCCCTGCAGGGGGTGGAGGTCCTCCTCCCCACCAGCTCAGGTTTCACCATCTGGCCATGGTGACTGGGCCTGAAGTAGGGGTATGGGGGTTGGGGGTGCAATGTGGACACGCATGATGCAAGAAAGAGGATGATTTCACATGCCCAGTCCCCAAGGTCTGGGACTTGGGGGAGGGAACGCCTTATGAGCCAGGTGGGGAAGGGCAATTTTCCCTCATACCTCTAGTCTTTCTAGCTTCACCACTGCTGCAGCAGTTTCCATGAGGCAGCTGTGAGTTCCCGTGGGTATTTCTCTGGGGCCCTTAGGCCAGAAGGAAAATTCTGGTCTCTTTATTTCTAGCATTGGAGCTGGGAGAGGGACGAGGGTTTGGGCAGGTAGGAGAATGGAGCCCTCTTGCTCAGGCCCAGGTGGCAGTGCCACGAGGCACAGAAGTCACCCCCTGACCCTGCCTGTGCTGGCCGCCCAGAGTCCAGTTGGCCTGGAGCATGATGTGGAGCATGATGTGGAGGAGGGCCAGAGGGGGGAGGTTGGGGCGGGGAACGTGTTCCTGTGATGTCTGGGGAAGCCCAGAGAGGTGGTGGTGGTGGTGATGCAATCTTAAACAGGGCAGAGTCCATCAGGACTGTCAGGGGGCATGACACTTGGGAGGGCCTATACCCAGCTGCCACTTCTCTTTCAAGGGACTGTGAGAGTTGCTTAAATTTGGGGCATCCTAGAAGTAGTGCCAGGCCTCTTTTTTTTCTTAAATTTTTAAAATTTAAATTTTATTTTATTTTATTGAGGTAAGGTCTCAATCTGTTATTCAGGCTGCAGTGCAGTGGCACAATCATAGCTCACTGCAGCCTTGAACTCCTGGGCTCAGACAATCCTTCTGCCTCAGCCTCCTTAGTAGTTGGGAATACAGGTGCGCACCACCACACCTGGCTAATTTTTAAATTTTCCATAGAGACAGGGTCTCGCTATGTTGCCCAGGCTGGTCTTGAACTCCTGGGCTCAAGCAATCCACTTGCCTCAGCCTCCTAAAGTGCTGAGGTTACAGGCGTGAGCCACTGCACCACCCTTCAGGCCCGTTAATGGGGGTAGAAAATGGGAGCTTTAAGAGCTTTTGACAACAAAGCAAGGTGAATACAGCAGTCTTGGTTCCCAGTCTCAGCCCTCCTGACCACATTTCCTCACTGGCTTTATTTTATTTTGTTTTATTTTATTTTATTTTATATTTTTTGAGGCTGAGTCTCGCTCTGTCGCCCAGGCTGGAGTGCAGTGGCACAATCTCAGCTCACTGCAAGCTCCGTCTCCCGGGTTCACGCCATTCTCCTGCCTCAGCCTCCCGAGTGGCTGGGACTACAGCTGCCCGCCACCACGCCCGGCTAGTTTTTTGTATTTTTAGTAGAGACGGGGTTTCACTGTGTTAGCCAGGATGGTCTCCATCTCCTGACCTCATGATCTGCCCACCTCGGCCTCCCAAAGTGCTGGGATTACAGGCGTGAGCCACCGCACCTGACCTATTTTTTATTTTATTTTTTATGTTTTTGAGACAGGGTCTCACTCTGTCATCCAGGCTGGAGTGTGGTGGGTGGCCTGATCACAGCTCACTGCAGCCTTGACCTCCTGAGCTAAGTGATTCTTCCACCTCAGCTTCCAGAGTAGCTAAGTCTACAGGTGCGTGCCACCACACCACACCACACCACACCACACCACACCACACCACACACCACACCACACCACACCACACCACACCACACCACACCACACCACACCATACCACACAAGCTAATTTATTTTTTATTCTTTTGTAGAGACAGGGTCTTGCTGTGTTGCCTAGGGTGGTCTCAAGCTCCTGGGCTCAAGCGATCCTCTCACCTCAGCCTCCCAAGGTGCTAGGATTATAGACATGAGCCACTGCACCCAGTCCTCACTGGCTTTAAATGAGGGGGGATTCAGACCCCTCCACCTTGAATTCATGAGGGTGGGCCTCATGCTAGCTTTTCTCCTTATGCCCCAGTTTCTCCAAGAAGCTTGACGGGGAGAAAGCTGTGGGGGAAGTGGGTGTGATTTGGAAATGTGTCTTTACTCCACTTTGTTCATCTCCCCTCTGTTTAGATGATAGGGGCTGTCAAGAGAGACTATTAGGTCTGGGGGACAGGGTTCCTAATTGGAGGGCTGGGCCTCAGTACCACCAGTGTCCACCATGTGGCAGTGCCGCGCCTCTGGACATCAGCTGGCTTGCAGCTGGCTGGAGCTTCCCAGGGACAGGGAAGGGGCAGCTCTGGGGAATGGAGCGATGAGGAGTGCTCCTCAACCTCTCACTCTGGGGACCCTGCCTCCCCCACAAGAGACAGGGACAAGCTGGTTCCTCTGTTCTTTCCCCATCACACTGCCAGAGAAGAGAGACTGTCTTCAGGATCCACATCACTGCTACCTTTGGTTTTGGACCTCATCGCACAAACACGTGGCAATGGAGCTTGGTGATACACCAGGCTCTTCCTAGAACCTCAGGGCACTATTTGGTGGGGGTGGAGTGGGGTGGGGGTGCACTGAGATGATTAGACCCTCCTGTCCACCCTGCATTTCTCCCCAAGCTCTGAAACACATTCAAGAACTCTGTCCAGTGTTCTCCCCAGCTCCCAGCTCCCATTCTGTTGGTCGGGCTGGTAAATGACAACCCTCTACCCCCTCGCGTCTGGAACATCGGTCAGCAAAGTGGAGGTATCTATCCATGGTGGTGCCTTAGAAGGCTTACCTGTTGGTATCAGTAGGCAGTCAGGGGAAGTGACAAGAAGTGGCTGCAGGAGTCACTGACCCCACCTCTCCCCACCCTCACTGTCAGGTGCCCCCAATTTCCAGCTCTTCCCACCCCCTTGCTGCTGTGCCTGGCCTGGCCCTACCTCCCCACTGACACTTACGTCAGAGCTCAGCTATAAATACGTTCTTAGCATCTTAGTCACTTTTCCCAAGAAGTGCTCCTGGGTTATAAATACCCCAGCCATCTGCCTCACTGCCTGCCCTACCACCAACCTGGTTGGGGGCTGGGGATAGCGACAGGCTTGGGGGTAGGTAAGGAAGTAGAAGACAGGCTTGGAGGTGGATAAGGAAGTAGAAGAAGCGGGAGTGGTTATCTTGCTCAAATGAGAAAAGCCTGAAGGGGTCCAGAGGTAGGAGCTAGGAAGCTCTAGAAGAAAATGTTTGGAAGAAGACAGACCCACTCTCTCCCCTTATTACAAAAGACAGAGCCAAAAAAGAAAGGGAATAATACTGATCCTGTTTTTATTTAAAAGTAGGCTATTTTTTCATCAGGGATTTTTTGCATTAACTTTGACTTTAAAATAATATTGCATTAAAGTCTTATCTTGATTAATAAATTGTTCACCAACCCCTTAAAATTTAGCGCCCCCCAGGTGAATGACTCACTTTGCTTTACCCCAGTCTTAGCCCTGGGGACTAAGCTGTACTTGGGAAGGAGGTTAGATCTGGGGGTCGGGGGTGTGTGGGGGAGACACCAGAAGGCCTCCTTAGATTCTCCTTAGATGAAGGTCTCCTCAAGTCAAAGGTGGGATAACTTCCATGGGTTGCCCAGGAAGCCCTCAGGCTCAGATTTACAGTCCCCCAGGCAGTCCTTTTCAGACTTTCTCCTCTAGGGTTTCTATTTCAGGGACCTCTTACCCTCATAGGAGGGGGTTATAAACTGAGCAAACACAGACATCACGTTTACCAAAGAACACATGGGTTTTGCGCAAACTCGGCCTTGGGCTGCAGACAATATCGACTTTGTGGTTCAGGACTGTCCAACCAAAGGGAGGAGATGTGGGGGAGGAAGGGCAAAGGTCTAAAAAAGACCCAGTCTCAGAGCAAATGCCACCCTCTCCTCATCCAGGCCTTCCTCTTCTCCCTGTCCCACTCCAGCAGCCCTTGCCCATTCCAGCTTCCAGGCAGGACTCCTGGGTGGAGCACTGGGGACGGGTGAAAGGAAGGCAAGTCAGAGGTCCTGGCAGCCAGCTCTGAGCGTGCCTCTGCCTCCTACACTTGCGTGCACACAGCTGGTCAGTTTACTGGATGACTAAGCATCGATCTGTCTCATCTTTTGGAGGGATTACAGAGGGAACAGGTAAAGCCTAGGTTTTTATTAGCCATGAGACCTCAAAGATGGTTCTGGAAGGATAGAGGGACGGGGGTGCCTAAGAAAGAAGAGGCATAAAGTGTGAGATGGATACAATAGCTCAGTTCTGAGGAGACCATGTGAAGAGAGAGCAGAGTAGGCAGACTACAGCATAGGCAGGCAGCCTCTGTGTCATCTGGGGTGCCAGTTAGGGCCCTTGTAGGAGATAGAGGACCATTCAGCTCTCTGTTTTTCTTCATCAAGAGAACTTAGTGAAGGAATTATTTACAGAGGTATAGGCAGAGTTAAGGGAACCAGTAAGAGATGTTGAGGCCCCAGGGACTAGCAAGATAGAAAGCCTTTAGGACCCCCTAGTGTTGAAGCAGTTATATCAGAATGTAGGCAGAGCTGGGACCATGGAAGGGGGTAGCCAGGCTACTAGTGTAGGGACACAGAATAGCCACAGTTACACAGAACCATGGCACCTAGGCAGAGAGGGAACAGGGATAAGAAATGCCCTGACCTCAGCAGGAAGCCAGAGGGCAGGGGAGCTCAGGTGGTAGAGCTCAGGCGAGTCAGCCCTTAAGGGCATAAAGAAAGGCAGAGAAGGACAAAAAATGGATGAAGGTATGCAAAGAGAGCTTTAGCAGTTCA
The DNA here is from genome assembly GCF_009828535.3 of Hylobates moloch. Lineage (NCBI taxonomy): Eukaryota > Metazoa > Chordata > Mammalia > Primates > Hylobatidae > Hylobates > Hylobates moloch. The sequence goes on from NW_026652288.1 coordinate 47,523,944, forward strand.
CCTGGACAACTAAGAAGGAAAGGGGCTCACAACAAAGAGGTGGGTAAGTAAGCCTCTATTTTGGGCAGCAGTGATCTAAACTTTGGTGAATCCAAAGAAGGGGCTCTCTGGAGATGCACAAAAATCGGGGGAAGGGGCTGTTTCAGCTCATCTTGGAGTGGAGACCATCGAGTAGAGAGGACAGGAAGGCATAGTGGGTTATGGGGTCAATTAAAGGTGAGCTAAGGGTGTCTTTGCCTGGGAACCAGATGGCATCGCTCATGGTTGAAGATGGGTCTGAGTCCCTTGAGTCGGGGTTAAGCATGTGGGGCTAGCGGGATGGACCATGCCCTAGGAAAGAGGGTAGTGGTCAGGAAGATGGCACAGTGACTTGCTTTAGATGAAGGTTTCTTCAAGTCAAAGGTGGGATAATTTCCATAAGATGCTCAGGAAGAGGCAGTCCACATTCTGGACAGAGAATGAGGTCATTCCCTCCTCTCAAGGAAGTGCACTTCTGTAGGGGCGTGTTTTCCCATGCAACCTTGGGCTGCCCATACCACACACAGACTAACTGCACCCACAGGCCTCCACTACCATGTCAGGTATGTCAGTCTTGACAATGTTGCTGTCCCTGTCATAATAGAGCAGAGACAGGGGGCGCCGGGCCGTGGGTACACAGCATGAGCCCCCTCCAGTGGTGCCTGCAGCTGTGTTGGCCTTGAGAAGATTGAGCACTGCAGTGTGAAAGGAGGCAGCAATACCAGGCATGCCTGCTATGTGTAGTGGGCACTGCCCTATGCAGAAGTTCATGGCGTAGCCCTCAGGCTGGATGATCCAGTCGTGCCAGCCAATCTCACGGAAGTCCACAAAAAACTCTTGTCGACAGCACATCCTGGACCCTCCTTGGCAGTCGATGCCTCGTCGGTGAATCCGGTGTTTGCCCCCAACTCTCACCCGGGCTGCCACAAAAGGCCTATGGGCAGCTCCACCCAGGATGACTGAGCTCTGGGCCACCTGGCCTTCAAGTACCAGCTCCAGGGTCAGGTGCCCCTGGCTGCAGGCAGCTTGAGCTTCAGGCCCCAAGAGGAGTTGATGCCAGCCACTGGCATCCACCTCCAGCAGGTACTGAGTAGCCAAGGAGAGGTTGGTGTTATGTGGACCCAGCACAAGGACCCTCACTTTCAAGGTCCAAGTGGTATTGGAAGGGAGCTGCACAAAGAACACGAGACTGGCCTGCTGGACCTCCCTGTCACCAGCAGTTCTATCAGAGGAGAAGTGAAAATCAAGACGAGTCTGGTTGATGGTGGAGAGGCCTGTGGACATAAGAAGCCCGAGTCATTGCGGCCTTCTGAGTGTCAATTCTACCAACTATTTCTCTATACTCAGCATTCTTGAGTTGTCTATAGCACTTGGCATTTGCTACAGTTTAAACATGTCCTCCAAAGTTCATGTGCTGGAAATTGGACCCCCAATGCAGTGGTGTTGGGAAGTGGGGCCTAATGGGAGGTGTTTGGGTCATGGGAACACCACCTTCATGAATGGATTAATGCCCTTATCTTGGGAATGGGTACCTTATAAAAGGAGAAGTTTAATTCTCAGCCCCACCCTCTCTTTGCCCTTCTGCCATGGACTAACACAGCAAGAAGCAAGAAGCCCTCACCAGAGGCCAGCCCCTTGATCTTGGACTTACCAGCCACCAGAACCATGAGTTAATACGTTTCTGCTCATTATAAATGACCTAGTCTGTGGTATTCTGTTATACCAGCACAAAATGGACTAAGACAGCACTGCTGACAATCCTTTCGTTCCTGAAAATCTTTTCTCTCTTGGCTTCCGTGACACAACTCTTGTTATAATTCTTCCCTGGTTTTCTTTGCTGGCTTTTCTTTCTCTGACCATCCCTTTAATATCAGAGTTTTCCAAGGTCTGTCTTGGACTTTCATTTCCTTCTAGTCTACATTAAGGGAGCTCTTAATGAGACTCATGGTCAAGCAACATAATTTTTTTTTTTTTTTTTTTAAGACGGAGTCTCATTCTGTCACTTAGGCTGGAGTGCAGTGGCGTGATCTTGGCTCACTGCAACCTCTGCCTCCTGGGTTCAAGTGATTCTTCTGCCTCAGCCTTCCAAGTAGCTGGGATTACAGGTGCCTGCCACCACTCCCGGTTAATTTTTGTATTTTTAGTAGAGACGGGGTTTCACCATGTTGGCCAGCCTGGTTTTGAACTCCTGACCTTGTGATCCACTCGCCTCGGTCTCCCAAAGTGCTGGGATTACCGGCGTGAGCCACCATGCCTAGCCAAGCAACACAATTTTTATGTTGGTGATTCCCAAATCTGTATGCCTAGACCAGACCATTTTGCATATTTGGACCAGACATATAGATTTGGAAATCACCAAGCTTCAGGCCTAGATTTCTAACTACTTACTTTTGTCACATGAATGTCCTGGCAGCACATTAAAATCAATTTGTCCCAGAGCTGGGTGCAGTAGTGCACGCCTGTAATCCCAGCTACTTGGGAGACTGAGGCAACATGCCCAAGACAAGCCCAGGCAACATGGCAAGACCCCATCTTATAAATACATATGTGTGTGCGTATGTGTGTGTATATATATGTATCTATGTGTATACATGTGTGCGTACACATATACAAACACAAACACACACACGTATATTATATACATATATATGTGTAATATATATATATATATTTTTTTTTTTTTTTGAGACAGAATTTTGTGCCTGTTGCCCAGGCTGGAGTGCAATGGTGCAATCTCAGCTCACTGCAACCTCCGCCTCTCGGGTTCAAGCAATTCTCCTGCCTCAGCCTCCCAAGTAGCTGCACCCAGCTAATTTTGTATTTTCAGTAGAGACAGGGTTTCTCCATGTTGGTCAGGCTGGTCTGGAACTCCTGACCTCAAGTGATTCGCCCCGCTCAGCCTCCCAAAGTGCTGGGATTACAGGCGTAAGCCACCGCGCCTGGCCTATATATTTTTTTAATCAATTTTTTTCAACCTGAAAAATCATTACTTTCCTTCCTATATACCCCCTTTTCATTCTTGGTGGTGCCACTACCCTCTTTATCACCTGTAAAAACTCTATGATCAGCCGGGCATGGTGACTCACGTCTGTAATCCCAGCACTTTGGGAGGCTGAGGCAGGTGGATCACCTTAGGTCAGGAGTTTGAGACAAGCCTGGCCAACATGGTGAAACCCCATATCTACTAAAAATACAAAAATTAGCCAGGCGTGGTGGTGGGCGCCTGTAATCCCAGCTACTTGGGAGGCTGAGGCAGGAGAATCGCTTGAACTCGGGAGGCAGAGGTTGCAATGAGCCAAGACCACACCATTGCACTCCATCCTGAGTGACAGAGCGAGGCTCCGCCTCAAAAAAAGGAAAAAAAAAACTATGATTACTTTCTTTACTCCCCATATACCTTGTCTCACCAGAATGGTTCTAATGCCTGTGCATTTTTTTATATCCCTATTACTACTGCCCAATTTCCTCTTATCATCCCTCACCTTCCTTACTGAACATCTTAGTTGGGTTTCTATTCCCTCCGCTCTACTGCAATTGCACACGTCAAGATCACCAACACCTTCCACAAAACAAATCTATCCATTTGTATTCATCTTACTTGACCATTAAGCAGTGTTTGACACAGTTAACCACTCCCTCCTTCTTCCATATTTTCTTCTCTTGGCTTTTATAACACTGGCCACTCTATCTTTTTCTCCTCTATTGACAGCTCCTCTTTGTCGGCCCAACCTTTAAATGTTGGAAGTCAGGCCAGGCGTGGTGGCTCACACCTGTAATCCCAGAACTTTGGGAGACTGAGGTGGATGGATTGCTTGAGTCCAGGAGTTTGAGATCAGTGAGATCAGCCCGGACAACTTGGCAAAACCCTGTCTCTACAAAAATTACAAAATTACCCAGGCGTAGTAGTGTACACCTGTAGTCCCAGCTACTACAGAGGGCTAAGGTGGAAGGATTGCTTGACCCTGGGAGATCAAGGCTATAGTGAGACATCAACGCACCACTGCACTCCAGGCTGGGCAACAAAGTGAGACTGTGTCTCAAATAAATAAATAAATAAATAAATAAATAAATAAAGTCCTAAGCTCCCTTCTCTTCTCTATCTATACCCTCTCCCAGAATGATCATCCATTCCATGGCTTTCAATTCCATCTATATGCTGATGACTTCCAAATATATATCTCTGGTCCTGACCTCTCCCTGAGCCCCAGCCTTGTATGTCCAAGTGCCTATCTGATATTTGACTTGAACATCCAATGATATTGCAATCTCTTCTTTTTTTAATTAAAAAAAATTTTTTAGGCCGGATGTGGTGGCTCACACCTGTAATCCCAGCACTTTGGGAGGCCGAGGCGGGTGGATCAGTTGAGGTCAGGAGTTCGAGACCAGCCTGGCCAACATGGTGAAACCCTGTCTTTACTAAAATTACAAAAAATCAGCCAGGCATGTTGGCACATGCCTGTAATCCCAGCTACTCAGGAGGCTGAGGCAGGAGAATTGCTTGAACCCAGGAGGTGGCCGTTGCAGTGAGCTGACATCGTGCCACTGCACTCCACCCTGGGTAACAGAGAGAGACTCTGTCTCAAAAAAAAAAAAAAAAAAACCACAAAAATTTAGCCAGGCATGGTGTGGGCACCTGTAATCCCAGCTACTTGGGAGGCTGAGGCAGGAGAATCACTTGAACCTGGGAGGCAGAGGTTGCAGTGAGCCGAGATTGTACCATTGCACTCTAGCCTGGACGACAGAGCAAGATTCTGTCTCCAAAAAAAAAAAAAAAAAATTTACATGGAGATGGAGGTGGGGGGGGGGGGGTCTCACTATGTTACCCAGCAGACTGGTCTTGAACTCCTGGCCTTAAGTGATCCTCTCACCTTGGCCTCCCAAAGTGCTGAGATCACAGGCATGAGTCAATGTGCCCAGCCTCAATCCTGTACAAGGAAGTCTAAATGTATCCCCCCAATCCAAACCTGTTCCTTCTCCAAACTTCTCCTCTGTAAACGCATTGCTAAGGCAAAATCTTGATTGTGTTTATCCTCTACTTTGAAATTATCTGAAAGTTTTATCAACTCTAGTTCTAATTCATAATATAATTTCACTTCTCCCCACTTCCTCTACTACACATTAGTCCAACTCACAACCATCTTTTTAACTATAGCTTTCGTTCACTCAAGTGATTCACTCTTGCCCTCCAAACCATTCTCCAAATATCAGCCAGTGATCTTTTTATAAATCTGATTAGTTTTATCTTCTCAGCTTAAAACACTTCAAAGTCTTCCCCTTGCTCTTTGGATAAAATCTAAACTCCTTGAAATAGAAAACTTGTTTGACACTTAACTACTACACCCTGCCTATACTGGCCTTTTTCTATTCCTCAAATTCACCAAACATAAAGCTATCTCATAGCCTTTACACTTGCTAGTCCCTTTCCCTGGAACATCTTTCCAAGATCTTTGAATGACTGACTTCTTTTTGGCATTCAGCTCAGATGTCTCCTCCTCAGAGAGGCTTCAGGCTTCCTTCCTAATCTATCTAAAGGAGGCTTCAGCCAGGCGTGGTGGCACATGCCTGTAATCGCAGCACTACGGGAGGTCAAGGTGGTAGGATTGCTTGAGGCCAGGAGTTTGAGACCAACTGGGCAACATAGTGAGACCCTGCCTCTTCAATAAGTAAAAATAAATAAATAAATAAAAAATAGCTGGGCATGGAGGAACACACCTGTAATCCCAGCCACTTGGGAGAATCACTTGAGCCCAGGAGGTCAAAGCTGCAATGAGCCAAGATCATGCCACTGCACTCTAGCTTGGGCAACAGAGCGAGACTGTCTCAAAAATGAAATAAAATAGAATAAAATGTAATAAAATAAAATAAAATAAAAATAGCCTTCAATCCTGCCTCCATCTCTCTAATATATCATCCTGCTTAATTGTTTGTATAGCCATTATCATGTTATTATGGTCTATGATCAGTGTGTTTTTTTTTTTTTTTCTGAGACAGGGTCTTGCTCTGTCACCCAGGCTAGATTGCAGTGGTACGATCTTGGCTCACTGCAACTTCCACCTACCCGAGTCAAGCATTGAACCTGAGTAGCTGGGATTACAGGCATGCACCACCACGCCCTGCTAATTTTTGTATTTTTAGTAGAGACGGGGTTTCACCATGTTGGCCAGGCCACTCCGGAACTCCTGACCTTGTGATCCTCCTGCCTCGGGCTCCCAAAGTGCTGGGATTACAGGCGTGAGCCACCAAGCCCAGTCCAGTGTGATTCTTCATTCATTTGTTTACTACGTATTTCTCCTACCCCTCCTTCTTCCCTGCAGCTAGAATGTAAGCTCCATGAAAACAGCAGTTGTGCCTGTATGGTTCACCATTGTATCCCTAGTACTTGGTATTTAGTAAGCACTCAATAAACACTTGTTGAGACCAAGCGCGGTGGCTCACACCTGTAATCCCTGCACTTTGGGAGGCCGAGATGGGAGGATCACCTGAGGTCATGAGGTCATGAATTTGAGATCAGCCTGGCCAACATGGTGAAACCCCTTTTCTACTAAACATACAAAAATTAGCTGAGTGTGGTGGCATGCACTTGTAGTCCCAGCTACTCAGGAGGCTGAGGCAGGAGAATTGCTTGAACTCGGGAGGCAAAGGTTGCAGTGAGCAGAGATCACGCCACTGCACTCCAGCCTGGGTGACAGAGCCAGACTCTGTCTCAAAAACAAACAAACAAACAAACAAACAAAATACTTGTTGAATGATCTTTCATTTATTTAATTATTTTTTGTTAACATCAGGATTCTTTTCCCAAAACATGGATGGATCATAAAATTCATGGTCTCAAAAACCTTATTAGTTAATAAAGTCCTAACTCTTAGGAAGCAGTTAAATACCCATTGTAATTTGGCCTTAGCTACTTTTTTTTTTTTAAAGTAAAAAATGCTTTATGAGGCCCGGCGCGGTGGCTCATGCCTGTAATCCCAGCACTTTGGGAGGCCAAGGTGGGCAGATCACCTGAGGTCGGGAGTTCGAGACAAGCCTGAACAACATGGAGAAACCCCATCTCTACTAAAAATACAAAATTAGCCAGGCGTGGTGGCACACGCCTGTAATCCCAGCTACTCAGGAGGCTGAGGCAGGAGAATTGCTTGAACCTGGGAGTCGGAGGTTGTGGTGAGCTGAGATTACGCCATTGCACTCCAGCCTGGGCAACAAGAGCGAAACTCTGTCTCAAAAAAAGAAAAAAAAATTAGCTGGGCATGGTGGCACGCCCCTGTAGTCCCAGCTACTCAGGAAGCTGAGGCAGGAGAATCACTTGAACCCAGGAGGCGGAGGTTGCAGTGAGCCGAGGTCGCACCACCGCACTCCAGCCTGGCAACAGAGCAAGACTCCATCTCAAAAAAACAAAACAAAACAAAACAAAAAACAAAAAGAGTGCTTTATTATGGGAATGGAACTGATACTCTCATGGGCTCAAAAAGGCAGGATATGAAGTTAAACTAGGCTTCATGTAAATTGGAAAGTCAGGAATAGGGTTCTTTTTTTTTTTTTGGAGACGGAGTCTTACTCTTGTCTCCTGGGCTGGAGCACAGTGGCGCAATCTCGGCTCACTGCAACCTCAGCCTCCCGGGTTCAAGCAATTCTCCTGCCTCTGCCTCCCGAGTAGCTGGGATTAGAGACACCCGCCACCATGCCCAGCTAATTTTTGTATTTTTAGTAGAGACAGGGTTTCCCCATGTTGGCCAGGCTGGTCTTGAACTCCTGACCTTAGGTGATCCGCCCACCTCAGCCTCCCAAAGTGCTGGGATTACAGGTGTGAGTCAACGCGACCAGCAGGAACAAGGTTGCTCTTGACAGCTCTCAGAGCCAACAAGATCTCTTTCATCTCTCTCTCTCTAGATAAGTCAGTTCCACTCTTCTCTCTCTGTGGATCTACTACTTCTGCCTCCTTGTCAGCTTCCTCAGGTCCCAGAGTTGTAGCCCAGGTCCCAAGTCTATAGGACCTTTTGCTCAGCTCCTCCTAAGTGAGCAGATCTTCCAGTGTCCCAATTCCAAAATCCTAAAAGAGTCTGACTGGCCCAACTAATCTTTTTCTTGCTAGGTCACAAAGCACCCTATAGTTAGCGCCTTTTAAGTCACTCCAGTTATGGCAGGCAAACATAAGACCAACAGGGGCTGTAGTAGACTATTACACTGTTGGCCCCAAAGGCCAACACCTCCCAATATTCATGGCTTTGTGCTGTCCCTTTCCATATTAATGCTGGGCTTCGCCATGTGACTTGATTTGGGCAGTGAGACATTAGCAAGCACGGTGTTTATTGAGTACTTACATATTGAGGCATTCCACTCTTGGAAGCCAGCCACAGTGCTTTAAAGGAAGTTGAGCTAGACTACTAAATTATGAGAAGTCATGTGGGGAGAGACTTTGGAGGATTAGAGACCATCTTATATGTTCCAGTCCCATCTGAGTCCCCAACTGAAGTTGCATGGGAGACCTCAGCTACACCACATGGAGCAGAAGAACTGTCCAGATAAGCACAGTCAAACCAAAAAATCATGAGAGTGGCTGGGGGCAGTGGCTCATGCTTGTAATCCCAGCACTTTGGGAGGCTGAGGTGGGCGGATCACTTGAAGTCAGGAGTTCAAGACCAGCCTGTCCAACATGGTGAAACCCTGTCTCTACTAAAAATACAAAAAAAGCCAGGCATGGTGGTGGGTACCTATAATCCCAACTACTCGGGAGGCTGAGGGAAGAGAATCTCTTGAACCCTGGAGACGGAGGTTGCAGTGACCCAAGACTGCACCACTGCACTCTAGCCTGGGCAACAGAGTGAGACTCCATCTAAAAAAAAAAAAAAAAGAATCATGAGAAATAATGAATGTATTGTTTTAAGCCTCTATGTTTTGGGCTGGTTTGTTATATTGATAAGTAACTGAAACAAAAATTAGTATCAGAAGTGGGGTGCTACCATCACAAAAACCTAAAATATGTTGCGTTGGCTTTTTTTTTTTTTTTTTCGAGACGGAGTTTTGATCTTATTGCCCAGGCTGGAGTGCAGTGATGTGATCTTGGCTCACTGCAACCTCTGCCTCCTGGGTTCAAGCGATTCTCCTGCCTCAGCCTCCCCAGTAGCTGGGATTACAGGCATGTACCACCACACCCGGCTTTTTTTTTTTTTTTTTTGAGATGGAATTTCACTCTTGTTGCCCAGGCTGGAGTGCAATGGCACGAACTCAGCTCACTGCAACCTCCACCCTCCGGTTCAAGCAATTCTCTTGCTGCCTCAGCCTCCTGAGTAGCTGGGATTACAGACATGTGCCACCACACCTGGCTAATTTTTTGTATTTTTAGTAGAGATGGATTTCTCCATGTTGGTCAGTCTGATCTCGAACTCCTGACCTCAGGTGATCCACCCGCCTTGGCCTCCCAAAGTGCTGGGATTACAGGCGTGAGCCACTGTGCCCCACATGCCCGGCTATTTTTGTATTTTTAGTGGAGATGGGGTTTTTCCATGTTGGTCAGGCTGGTCTCGAACTCGCGACCTCAGGTGATCCGCCTGCCTCAGCCTCCCAAAGTGCTGGGATTACAGGCGTGAGCCACAGCACCCGGCCTTTTTTTTTTTTTTTTTTAAGAAACATCTTGCTATGTTGACCAGGCTGGTCTCAAACTTCCGGCCTCAAGTGATCCTCCCACCCTGGCCTCCCAAAGTGTTGGGATTACAGGCATGAGCCACTGTGCTTGGTCAGTTGCACTGGCTTCAGGAATGAGTGGCAGGCAGAAGTTAGAAGGATAGGGAAGAAACTGTTAGTAAAGGAAGGAAGAACAGTGAGGAAATTGCTATTGGAAGCTGAAGAAAGGGGAACTTGTATTGTGTATTGGCTATCACCTGTGGTAACTTAGAAGCCAGGAAAGATATCTAACAAAGTTGTGAATTTAGCTAATGATATTTCCAGGCAGAATGCTGAAAATGCCAATTGGTATATTTTAGTTGCCTAAGATAAGGCATTTCGGGAGAGAGATGAACTAAAAAAGGAACTGTGGCTGGGCGCGGTGGCTAACACCTATAATCCCAGCACTTTGGGAGGCCGAGGAGGGCAGATCACAAGGTCAAGAGATTGAGACTATCCGGGCTAACATGGTGAAAACCCATTTCTACTAAAAATACAAAAATTAGCTGGGTTTGGTGGTGTGCACCTGTAGTCCCAGCTACTCAGGAGGCTGAGGCAGGAGAATCGCTTGAACCCAGGAGGCAGAGGTTGCAGTGAGCCAAAATTGCACCACTGCACTCCAGCCTGGTGACAGAGCAAGACTCCGTCTCAAAAAAAAAAAAAAAAAAAGACACTGTTCAATTTTCAAACAGAATTTAGAGAAAATATTTCTAAAAGGACTTGCTAAATTAAAAAATAGAACCCCTTACTCTATGTTGCTAATTTTTCAGAAAAAAAAAAAAAAAAAACTTTCTTCATGTTGTACATGTAGAGGAAAGAAAAGAAAAATAACAACAAAAATTCTTTTTCATTCTTCCTCTCTGACAAAAGGTTCTTAAAGTAAGAAATTACCTCAGGGTAAAAATCAATCCAGGGCATTTCCAGTAATACAGGGACTCAGAGTGAAGATCAAAACAAATAAAAGGTCAGCTATAAAACCTTTTGTTAGCTAGTCATGGGAACACATGCCTATAGCCCCAGCTACTCAGAAGGCTGAAGCAGGAGGATCCCTTGAGGCCAGGAGTTTGAGGCTATAATGCAATATTATTGAGGCTGCAAATAGCCACTATACTCCAGCCTGGGCAACATAGCGAGACCATGTCTAAAACACAAACCAAAAAAATGCTTTGTTTGTTAAGATCTAACTTTTTTTTTTTGATCTAAAATTTAAGACGATGTTCTGTCAACCCTCACAACTAGACAAATGCACTTCTAAACATCTTAAAGGTGTCATCCCATGACACAGACTTGTAGCCTAAAGAAGGGTCTGTCTTGATAGAATGTGGTGCCTTCTGTATAACTAAGTAGACTACAATTTATTATTTACAGGGTCCACAGAGTTTTAAAGAGAAGTTTAATACTGAAAGCAGCACCAGTTTGGATTAAAAGGGACAATTCAAAATAGAAAGGGGTCTCTGGGCCCCCAACTCTGGGCAGAAAGTAGGCTGAGAAAACTACTCGGCCACAAACACAGATCATTTCCTATTTAAAAGGAAAGACATCTCAGCAGGTAGAGTGCCAAGGACTGAGAGGGTGGATTTGGAAGTCCAGGAGAGCAGTGGTGAACAATGGGAAATACCAGGGAGCAGAACCAGGCCCTAACTAACCAAGGGAATTCTGGGTTTGGAGTGGACCTAGATATTTGCCTGGCTGAATATAAGAAGTTTTATAGCGGGGAGCGGTGGCTCACGCTTGTAATCCCAGCACTTTGGGAGGCCGAGGCGGGCGGATCACGAGGTCAGGAGATCGAGACCACGGTGAAACCCTGTCTCTACTGAAAATACAAAAAAATTAGCCGGGCGTGGTGGCGGGCGCCTGTAGTCCCAGCTACTCGGGAGGCTGAGGCAGGAGAATGGCGTGATCCCGGGAGGCGGAGCTTGCAGTGAGCCGAGACTGCGCCACTGCACTCCAGCCTGGGCGACAGAGCGAGACTCCGTCTCAAAAAAAAAAAAAAAAAAAGAAGAAGTTTTATGGATCAGTGACTGCTCTGTGTCTCCTATTCTCCCATACCCCATTTTGAACAGGAGTATCTGTTATGTTTATCCTGTCCCTGTCTCCTCGGCATTGTATGTTAGGTGCGTGGGAGGTAGAGAACTTGTATTTTTAGGACACAGACAGTGGTATGCTGGTAAATGTTTAATAACTGGTCTCCAGGGAAAAAAATCAAAAGCCCTGATTTGTAGTCTTTGTCAATTTCTATAGCATAAATTCTCCCACCATGGCTGATTTCAAGCTGCTAATGTGACATCACTGAATGCTGAGTTGGGAGAAGATGTTCACAATCAGCTTTCATAAGTCAGAATAAGCCAGTGCTAGGACACCACTGAAGGCCCCTGCACCTGAAGAAATGTACCAGAAGAGCCTCACCTATATTTGCACCTAATTCAGGTGATGAGATGCTGTACTTCAGCCTGATCCTGATGCCATAAAGGGATGAAAGTTTGATGTGGGTAGCTGGGAGAGGATGATTGTATTTTGCTTGTGGGAGAGATATAAATTGTTAGGGGTCAGAGGGCAGACTTTAGTAGGCTGCTAGATTGGTAGTCCCCAATAAACACTACCTCATGGATTTCATGCCTTCGTCTAGTTCCATCTCACAGTGATTGATTCTAGGCTTGGCTACAATGACTTGCTTTGTCAATAGGACATTAGCAAGCAGGGTGTATGTAGAAGTTTGAGAATAATTTGCACATTGAAATTATCCTCTTGGAATCTAGCCACCATTTTCTAAAGAAACTTGGGATAGACCATTGAATGATAAGAGGCTTCATGGAGAGAGGCTGCTACATTCCCTCAAAATTCATATGTTGAAATCCTAACCCCCATGTGATCGTATTAGGAAGTGGAGCCTTTGGGAGGTGATTAAGTAATGAGGGTGGAGCCCTTATTAATAGGATTAGTGCCTTTATAAAAGATTTTCAGAGAGCTGCCTTGTCCCTTTCCTCCATGGGCAGGCACTAAGTCTACTCTCTAGTTCCTGCTCCCTCCCACTTTAACATTCAAAGTACTTTACCTGTATTAGCCCATTTAATTCTCTCAACTATCCTCTTATTATCCCCATTTAACAAATGAGAAAACTATTAACCACTAGGTCAAATAATAATGGCTAATAAATGGCTGAGCAAGAATCTGAGCCCAGGCTATCTAGCTCCAGTTCAAGCGGGGTCTTGAAACAGGCAGGGGCAGGTGCAGTGGCTCACGCCTGTAATCCTAGCACTTTGGGAGGCCGAGGCGAGCAGATCACTCGAGGTCAGGAGTTCGAGACCAGCCTGGCCAACATGGTGAAACCCCGTCTCTACAAAAAATACAAAAATTAGCCGGGTTTAGTGGCGTTCACCTGTAGTCCCAGATACTTGGGAGGCTGAGGCAGGAGAATGGCTTGAACCCGGGAGGCGAGGGTTGCAGGGAGCTGAGACTGTGCCATTGCACTCCAACCTGGGCAACAGAATGAGACTCCATCTCAAACAAACAAACAAACAAACAAACAAAAAAACGAGGGAATGAGGGGCCAGAAATGGGAAGGGTCTTCTAGACCTAAGAAAGAGCTTGCAAAGGGCTCAATTGGCATTTTCTTTCTTTCTTTTTTTTTTTTGAGACGGAGTCTCGCTCTTTCACCCAGGCTGGAGTGCAGTGGCGCAGTCTCAGCTCACTGCAGGCTCCGCCTCCTGGGTTCACGCCATTCTCCCGCCTCAGCCTCCCGAGTAGCTGGGACTACAGGTGCCCGCCACCACGCCCGGCTAATTTTTTGTATTTTTTTTAGTGGAGACGGAGTTTCACCGTGTTAGCCAGGATGGTCTCGATCTCCTGACCTCGTGATCCGCCCTCCTCAGCCTCCCAAAGTGCTGGGATTACAGGCGTGAGCCACCGCGCCCGGTCACTTTCTTTCTTTTTTTGAGACGGAGTGTCACTCTGTTCCCCAGGCTGGAGTGCAGCGGCGCAATCTCGGCTCACTGCAAGCTCTGCCTCCAGGGTCCACGCCATTCTCCTGCCTCAGCCTCCAGAGTAGCTGGGACTACAGGTGCCCGCCACCATGCCCAGCTAATTTTTTTGAGTGTTTTTAGTAGAGACGGGGTTTCACCATGTTAGCCAGGATGGTCTCGATCTCCTGACTTTGTGATCTGCGCGACTCGGCCTCCCAAATTGCTAGGATTACAGGCGTGAGCCACCGTGCCCGGCCTTCAATTTGCATTTTCTAGAGTCCTGGCTTAGAATTTCTGATCTGCTCACTATATACTCCAACTATTCCCCTGTCTATGGAAGTAACTATCTCTCCACCTTGTCCTCTATCTTTTATCCATCTTTCTTTAATTAATTAATTTTAGAGATGGGGGTCTCACTCTGTTGCCCAGGCTGGAGGGCAGTGGTGCAAACAGCTCAGTGCAGTCTCAAACTCCTGGGCTCAATGATCCTCCATCTCAGCCTCCCAAATAGCTGGGACTGCAGGTGCACTCCACCGCACCCAGCTGTTTTTAGCCCAGGGATGGTGGCTCATGTCTGTAATCTTAGCATTTTGCGAGGCTGAGGCGAGTGGATTGCTTGAGCCTAAAAGTTCAAGACCAACCTGGGCAACGTGATGAAATCCTGTCTCTATAAAAAAATATACGCTGGGCGCAGTGGCTCACGCCTGTAATCCCAGCACTTTGGGAGGGTGAGGCAGGCGGATCACAAGGTCAGGAGATTGAGATTATCCTGGCTAACACGGTGAAACCCTGTCTCTACTAAAAATACATAAAAAGTAGCCAGGTGTGGTGGTGGGCGCCTGTAGTCCCAGCTACTCGGGAGGCTGAGGCAGGAGAATGGCGTGAACCGAGGAGGTGGAGCTTGCAGTGAGCCAAGATCGCGCCACTGCACTCCAGCTTGGGCGACAAAGTGAGACTCCATCTCAAAAAATAAAATAAAATAAAATAAAAAATAAAAAAATTAGCCAGGCATGATGGTGCATACCTGCAGTCTCAGCTACTTGGGAGGCTGAGGTGGGAGGATCACCTGAGCTTGAGCCTGGGAGGTTGAGGCTGCAATGAGCTGTGATCATACCACTGCATTTCAGCCTGGGTGACAGAGGAAGACTCTGTCTCAAAAAAAAAAAAAAAGAAAAGAAAAAGAAAAGGCCGGGCACAGTGGCTCACACTTGTAATCCCAGCACTTTGGGAGGCCAAGGCGGGCGGATCACGAGGTCAGGAGCTCGAGACCAGCGTGGCCAACATAGTGAAACCCCGTCTCTACTAAAAATACAAAAATTAGCCGGGTATGGTGACACATGCCTGTAGTCCCAGCTACTCGGGAGGCTGAGGTGGGAGAACTGCTTGAACCCAGGTGGCAGAGGTTGCAGTGACCTGAGACCATGCCATTGCACTCCGGCCTGGGTGACACAGTGAGAGTCTATTTAAAAAAAAAAAAAAAAAAAGTTTTTTAAAAGGAGACAGGGTTGCCGGGTGCGGTGGCTCACGCCTGTAATCCCAGCACTTTGGGAGGCTGAGGCGGGAGGATCATGCGGTCAGGAGTTTGAGATCAGCTTGGCCAACACGGTGAAACCCAGTCTCTACTAAAAATACAAAAATTAGCCGGGTGTGGTGGCGGGTACCTGTAATCCTAGCTACTCAAGAGGCTGGGGCAGGAGAATTGCTTGAACCCAGGAGGTGGAGGTTGCAGTGAGCAGAGATCATGCCACTGCACTCCAGCCTGGGTGACAGAGCAAGACTCTGTCTCAGGGCAAAAAAAAAAGGGTCTTAGCTACGTTGCTCAGGCTGGTCTCGAACTCCTGGCTTCAAGTGATCCTCCTGCCTTCTGAGTAACTGGGATTACAGGCACAAGCCACTGTGCCCAGCCCCTTTATCCATCTTTCTGAGTCCCATTTTGATCCTGTTCTCTGTGATATGGGGACCTGAGGTATATATGGGAACATGACATATGGTGAGGTATTGTAGTCCTGGTGTTTTATTTTTTCTTCTTTTACTCAAATGAGGCATCTGGAGGAGAGGGGAAGGGAGGGGCTAGATCGTGGGGCCAGAGAAAGGAGAGACTCCCCACCTCCCAGTCGCTGTGTGCAGGCCCAGGAAGTGGATGGGCTCACACCACAGCCCGTGGGTTTGTGGGGCCTGCAGAGAAAGGAGCCAGAGGAGATGACGGCAGCCAATCTCAAAAGAAGTGAAATTTACCAGCTTTCCAGCTGCCTATTGGTCAGGTCTGAGCTACCAGAGTGACCCCAGGGGGATGTGGGGGTTGTGGGGACACCTGGGATAAGGAGATTACAGCCTGTGGGAAGCAGGGGTTGGATGGTTTTTGGGGAAGGAGTCAGAGGTAAGGCTAGTGAGGAAACTTTTCCTTTCCTTGAGGGGTCAAGTTCTGGGGAAGAGCTACAGATCAGGAACCCACCTGTCTCGGCAAAGCTGATGATTTCACATTCCTGTTCCCCGTTGTCCTCCGGAAGTGCCCCCTGTGGGACCCCGCGGAGGCGCTGCAGTGCAGTCCTCAAAGCGGCTCTGGACACAGGGCGATTCAGTGTTGGGCGCTGAGTGAGGTGCAGCTTGTCCAAGATGCTTCTCTTGGCCAGATCAAGAAGCAGCTCCCGCTGGCTCTCCAGTTCCAAGGTGGGCCCCCCACATGCTGGACACTGACCGCCAGCTCTGGGAGTGGCCACTGTGGTTGGAGCCAGGAGGAGAAAGGCCAGAAGCAATGAGGAGGTCATTGCTGGGGAAGGCCCTTCTTGAGCAATACAGACTCAGGGCTCAGGGTCTCAACAGCTGTGGTCTCAACTCTGTCCTGGCTGCCAGAGGCCCTGGAAGAAGTGTGCGTCCAGCTGGCATGGCTCCTTGTTGCAGGGGACAGAGCAGCAGCCAAACATCTGACTTGAAAATGAAGCCAGTTACAGGTGGAACTTGGCAGAATCTGCCAACGCATAGTCAGTGAAAGTACAGAGTGGGGGACGTGAGGAGAGGTTGGTTTGTTTAGGGAAAGACATGTCCCTGGGCCAATGTTGGGAGACAGTTGTTATCCATGTGAGCTGCCAGGCCTGGGGACAAAGGTGAGAGATTAAATTCCTCCTCAGATCTCTACCCTTGCTGGGAATTCTGGGGATGGGGGAAAGGGACAGATCACAGGTTTTGGGAAAGAATGTTAAAGGGAGACTCTCAAACAAGAAGGGGTCATTGGCAAGGCACTTTAGCTCACTGTCATACATGAACAATTGAGAGTTGCATTCTTTTTTGCCTGGTGTTTCTCAAAGCCCATCCCCATCCCTCCATCCTCCCTCCCTGGGGTTCTCAATCTAGTCTTATTTGTTAGCCCTGGTTGAGTTTTGCCCAAGAGGTCTCAAAACCATGAAGTCTGAAGGTTAAGGGAAGGGAGGCACAGTGTTCTAGCCATGTCTTCGATGCTCTCAGAGGGAACTCTTTTATTTATTTATTTATTTTTTGAGACGGAGTTCACTCTTGTTGCCCAGGCTGGAGTGCAATGGCACGATCTTGGCTCACCGCAACCTCCACCTCCCAGGTTCAAGTGCTTCTCCTGCCTCAGCCTCCTGAGTAGCTGGGATTACAGGCATGCACCACCATGCCCGGCTAATTTTGTATTTTTAGTAGAGACAGGGTTTCTCCATATTGGTCAGGCTGGTCTTGAACTCCCGACCTCAGGTGATCCGCCCACCTCGGCCTCCCAAAGTGCTGGGATTACAGGCGTGAGCCACCGCGCCCGGCTCTCAGAGGGAACTCTTAAGGTGGGTAAAGGGCTTGAGTTCCAGATTTGCTCACCCTTTGGGGTTTTTTTCTGTCTTGGAAAAGAAGTTTTGAGATTCCCTTTTTTTTTTCTTTTGAGATGGAGTCTTGCTCTGTCGCCCAGGCTGGAGTGCAGTGGCGTAATTTCAGCTCACTGCAACCTCTGCCTTGCGGGTTCAAGCAATTCTCCTGCCTCAGCCTCCTGGGTAGCTGGGATTACAGGTGCGTGCCACCATGCCTGGTTAATTTTTGTGTTTTTAGTAGAGACGGGGTTTCACCATGTTGGTCAGGCTGGTCTCGAACTCCTGACCTCGTGATCTGCCCGCCTCGGCCTCCCAACATGCTGGGATTACAGGCGTGAGCCACCGTGCCCAGCCAGGAGTATAGGTTTTAAATCCAGGTATTCTTGGTTGTTGTTCTTCAGTTCTTGCACTTGTCTCAGAAACATTTCAGGCTTTCATTCTGTGTCAGGGCACTGAGAAAATAAAACAATTTTCATCTGGGAAATGCAAGTCTTTTAAGATTATCAGGCTCAGAGAGACATTAAAATGAGACAGCAGACCAGGCACGGTGGCTCAAGCCTATAATCCCAGCACTTTAGGAGGCCAAAGTGGGCAAATCATTTGAACTCACGAGTTCAAGACCAGCCTGGGCAACATAGCCAGACCCTATCTGTACTAAAATAATAAATAAATAAATAAAATAAAATTTAAAAAAAGCTGGGAGTGGTGGTGTGTGCCTGTAGTCCCAGCTATTCAAGAGGCTGAGACTGGAGGATCATTTGAGCCCAGGAGGTGGAAGGTGCAGTGAGCTGTAATTGTACTGCTGCACACCTGCCTGGGAAATAGAGTGAGAGCATGTCTCAAAAATAAATAAATAAATAAATAAATAAATAAATAAATAAATAAATAAAATGAGACGGCAATCATGTCCTACTCCCTGCTTTTGAGCTATGTATTCATCTCTTTTTTTTTTGAGAGGGAGTCTCGCTCTGTCGCCCAGGCTGGAGTGCAGTGGTGCAATCTCGGCTCACTGCAAGCTCCGCCTCCTGGGCTCACGCCATTCTCCTGCCTCAGCCTCCCTACTACAGGCGCCCACCACCACGCCCGGCTAATTTTTTTGTATTTTTAGTAGAGACGGGGTTTCACCATGGTCTTGATCTCCTGACCTCGTGATCTGCCCGCCTCGGCCTCCCAAAGTGCTGGGATTACAAGCGTGAGCCACCGCGCCTGGCCATGTATTCATCTCTTGAAATTGCTTGCTATTGCCACAAGTAACTATAAATTAACGTAATAATGCTGCACTGGACACTATAACCTAGATCCTATAGCTTAACAATGTATAGCCAGTCACTAATCAATGTTATTTCTGTAAACCAACAAGAATACCTGACAACTTTGTATCAGTCTACTCCCTGTCTCCTTCTTTTTTGCCCTTAAAAACGTGCTTGTAGGCTGGGCGTGATGGCTCATGTCTGTAATTCCAGTACTTTGGGAGGCCGAAGTGGGCAGTTCACTTGGGGTCAGGAGTTTGAGACTAGCCTGGCCAGCATGGTGATACCCCATCTGTACTAAAAATACCAAAGAAAAATAAAAAAATAAAAAAATAAAAATTAGCCGGGCGTGGTGGCGGGCGCCTGTAATCCCAGCTACCTGAGAGGCTGAGGCAGGAGAATCACCTGAACCCAGGAGGTGGAGGTTGCAGTGAGCTGAGATCACGCCACTGCACTCCAGCCTGGGTGACAGAGCAAGACTCCGCCTCAAAAAAAATAAATAAATAAAATCTGGAACTTTGGTTTAATTATTGTGCCTCAGGTTTCCTCATCTATAAAACAGGTATAATAATAGTACCTATTGTATTGAGGATTTGATAGTAACAATAGATGTAGAATGCTACACATTGTATATTGTACTTACATACACATAATACGAATATTAGCTATTATTTCCTACTGGTCATCCCTGCCTGGTCTGGAACTCCTGAGCTCAAACGATCCACCTGCCTTGGCCTCCCAAAGTGCTAGGTGTGAGCCACTGCGCCCGGCCAAGACAAAAAGTTTAAATCGTGGTGAAAAGTGGCAGGTTAGATCAGTTCAGTTCAGTTGTATTTTTCTTCCCCCGTTGTTGTTCTCTAGAGGGTTGAGAGAATTTGGGGGCAGGAGGCAGTGATGACCAAGAGAGAGGGCTGGGCGAGGTGGCTCACACCTGTAATCCCAGCACTTTGGAAGGCCAAGGCAGGTGGATCACCTGAGGCCAGGAGTTCGAGACCAGCCTGGCCAACATGGCAAAACCCTGTCTCTACTAAAAATACAAAAAATAGCCGGGCGTGATGGTGCATGCCTGTAGTCCCAGCTACTCCGGACGCTGAGGCAGGAGAATCCCTTGAACCTGAGAGGTGGAGGTTGCAGTGAACCGACATTGCACCACTGCAATCTAGTTGCCTGGGTGACAAAGGGAGACCCCATCTCAAAAATAAATAAATAAATAAATAAATAAATAAATCAAACAAACAAAAAAACACCAACCAACCTGGAACTTGCTCATCCTTGAAGGAAAGATGAACTTCATGCCTCTATGACTTTGCTGGAATCTCCATTCTTACCTCTCTAGTGAACTATTTATAGTCTCAAGATTAGCTGGAATTTCACCTGTAGTTTCTTTGTAACTTACTCAATCTCTTTTACCTCTAAGAACGAATTGCTGTTCCTTGTGTTTCCATAGCACATTTAAACCTTTCTATTGTAGCACTTAAATTGTACTATAATTATTTGACTTTTTTTGCCTACCGCAGTTCCTGTCACAAGGTAAATATTTAATGGTCGAATTCTACAAAAGACTACATTGCTTCTTTGAGGGAGTTTGGTCAGTAAATTATCCACACACACATAATCAGTAACTAAATTGATTCTGCCTAGAATGGACAAAACGGGGGAGGTTGGGCATTTAAGACGATTTTTGAGAACTGTATCTTCGAGAGGGGATGATGGTAAGAATGTGATCTTAATAGGACAGACTGAGTTCCTCCTAGGTCAGTTTTTTTCATCTTTACGTAAAATGGACATTTACCTGCTGAACTATAGTTATCCATGTATGCAACAAATACCGAGTGTACGTTCTTTTGGTACAGGAGTTACTGCCCTAAGTGAAAGGCTGTTTTGAAAGTGCTCTGTAAACTGAAATTACTTTAGAATGATCACTATTAGTATTATATTGAAATCCAGGGTATTCTATCTAACAGACTTGATGGGTTTAAGGAGGACCGAGACTCCCAATGGCTCCGGATTGGTGTCCTGACACAGGTAACGCGGAAGGAGGAGAGGGCGAGCGAGCTAGTGAGTGCGAGTGCGCGCGCGCCGGCGGGAGTGCGTGCGGCAGGCGGTGAGCCCCGCAGGGCTGCTGAGGGGCACGCGGGAAGCCAGGAAGCAGGGACGGGCAGAACGCAGGACGCGGTGACGACAACGCCGGACGTACTGACGTAGCGCGCAGCCGCAGCGGGGGGCGGACTCTGGGCTTTTCTTCCCCTTCTGATTTTCCCCTCCCCCCTTTTCTCCCTTTCCGGGTTTGGTTCCCCCCTTTTCTTCCCCTCTCCCCCCTCCTTCCCAAGCCCCTTTTCCCTCCCCCGTCCCAGTCCCCCCTGCTTCCCAGCCCTCGGCCCCAGGGAAGCCCCGGCCGAGAAAAGCCCGCCCCCAGAAGCGCGCCGCCGCCGGCCGTCGGGGCCGAGCCGCAGCCGAGCGGCCGTGGGCCCGGGCGGCGGGCGGAGACGCGGGCGCCCTCCCCGCTACGGCCCGCGCGAGGTGAGGCCACCTCCCGGCCGAGGGGGCGGGCGGCCCGGACGGCTTGTGGGGAGGGGGCGTGGCGGCCGCGCGGGCGGGCGCGAGGAGGCCCCGCGGCCTGGGTTCCCCGCGCCTGGCAGCTGGTCCCGGGGACGATGGGTCAGGGTCAGATGGCCCCGGGAAGGACTGCTCCAAGTGTGCGCTGCTGGAGAGAAGCTGGGGGCGCGGGGCGGAGGGCGGCGGTGCGGGGGCAGGGGGGTGGCGCCACCTGTGGCCTTTGCGGGGGGACCTAAAAACTGTTACGCCCTTGTAGTGCTTCGGGGTGGCTAGCTCCGTGTGTTTCTTGGGTGGCGGTTTTCCTTTGAGCGTGGAGCATGGAAAAATAGGACGGAGAGGTGTAGAAGAAGTGTTTAAAATCGTGCTGGTGTCCAGGTTTCTTACAGGGACGGGGATTTGAGTTGGCACATACAAGGAGATGTTTCTATAGCTTAAAACTTGGGCCTACACTAAGCTCATAACTTACTCGAGCCCCTGAAAACGCTTCGATTCGTTTTCCCGTAGAGCTAACATTTTTCAACATTTGTGGCCATTAGTCTCGGAACTACCAGGAATACTTACTTAGAGTGAATTGTCATTGGATAATAATGAGGAATGACCGAATAACAATCCCAGAACTGCATTAAAACGGAAGAAAGAAAAGTGGAAAAGTTTGAATTCAGATCCCAGTTGGATGAATATTCTTGTACATATTTGTTCAGATAGATAACTAAGATTGAGAAGCCTGAGTCCTGTCTGATATGCATAAGCCACGTGGAGACTCAAGGAAGGAGGAAAGTGACAGGTTTCACTTCAGGAATATCACAAATTCGTAGCATTTTCTTGTATTTTTAGATAGATTTGCAGTTGAATTATTTGTGGCTCTTGTTCCTAATGCTTTTTGTTGTTGTTGTTCCACCAATATTCCCCCCCCCCACCCCACCCCCCTTTTGATGCTGGGGTATCAAGACAAAAAGTTGTATTTTTTTTTGAGACAGGGTCTCAGTCTGTCACCCAGAATGGAGTGTAGTGGTTCCTTTTCGGCTCAATGCGACCTCTGCCTCCTGGCCTCAAGTGATCCTCCTACCTCAGCCCCCCAAGTAGCTGGGAGTACAGGCGTGAGCCACCACTCCTGGCTGATTTTTGTAGAGATGGGGTTTCACCTTGCTGCCCAGGCTGGTCTGGAACTCCTGGGCTCAAGTGATCCACCTGCCTTGGCCTCCGAAAGTGGTAGGCGTGAGCCACCGCGCCGGGAAAGACAAAAAGTTTAAATAGTGGTGAAAAGTGGCCGGTTAGATTAATTCAGTTCAGTTTTTAGTTGTATTTTTCTTACCCTGTTGCTGTTCTCCAGAGTTGAGAGAAAAGATAACTTTTTTCTTGAAGGCCTGATGAACTCACAAGTTAAATTTCAGAGTTGAAGTTCCAGTTGTCTTTGTGTCCATTATATGATGAGTAGAGCTTCACAGTTTTTTTTTCACAGGGATGGGATCTTGCTATGTTGCCCAGGCTGGTCTTGAACTCCTGGCCTTAAGTGATCCTCTGGCCTCAGACTCCCAAAAGCACTGGGGTTACAGGCGTGAGTCATTGCTCTTGGCAGAGCTTCACAATGCAAAGTTTTTAAAAAATTTGACAAATAAAAATAGCGTGCCTGACTGGCTGGGCCCGGTGACTCATGCTGTAATCCCAGCACTTTGGGAGGCCAAGGCAGGTGGATCACCTGAGGTCAGGAGTTTGAGACCAGCCTGGCCAACATGGTGGAACCTCATCTCTACTAAAAATACAAAAAGTAGCCAGGCGTGGTGGCAGGCACCTGTAATCTCAGCTTCTTGGCAGGCTGAGATGGGAGAAGCATTTGAACCCGGGAGGCGGAGGTTGCAGTAAGCCAAGATCGTGCCACTGTACTCCACGCTGGGCAACAGAGCGAGAGACTGTCTCAAAAAAAAAAATAATAATAATAATAGCATGCCTAATATTTTTTAATGGAAAGTTAAGAGAGGAGATGGCTTCCTTTCTCTTTCAAAATAAAAACCAATATTACTTTTTGTTGTTGTTGTTCTGTTCTCGCTCTGTCACCCAGGCTGGAGTGCAGTGGTGCAATCTCGGCTCACTGCAAGCTCCGTCTCCTGGGTTAACGCCATTCTCCTGCCTCAGCCTCCTGGGTAGCTGGGACTACAGGCGCCCCCCCCCCCCACACCCCCCACCACACCCGGCTAATATTTTGTATTTTTAGTAGAGACGAGGTTTCACCGTGTTAGCCAGGATGGTCTCCATCTCCTGATCTCATGATCTGCCCACCTCAGCCTCCCAAAGTGCTGGGATTACAGGCATGAGCCACCGCACCCAGCCAAACCAATCTTAGCTTTAAAGCTCTAGATCTGTGGCACCCTTTCCCCCTAACATGCACACTGGCCTCTGGCTGTTCCTTGAGCACACTAGGCACACTTCTGCCTCAAGGTCTATGCTCTTGTTCCCTCTTCCTGAATTACCTTTCTCTTACAAAGCTGTATAAGAGCATAGCCTGTCTGTCCCCTCACCTCCTTCAGGTCTTTACTCAAATTTCACTTTTTTTTTTTTTGAGATGGAGTCTTGCTCTGTCACCCAGGCTGGAGTGTAGTGGCATGATCTCGGCTCACTGCAACCTCCACCTCCTGGG
>NW_026652288.1:47547927-47618990 GCF_009828535.3 Hylobates moloch
CTCTTTTTTTTTTTTTTTTTTTTTTTTTTTGAGACGGAGTCTCGCTCTTTCCCCCAGGCTGGAGTGCAGTGGCGCGATCTCGGCTCACTGCAAGCTCCGCCTCCCGGGTTCACGCCGTTCTCCTGCCTCAGCCTCCCGAGTAGCTGGGACTACAGGCGCCTGCCGCCGCGCCCGGCTAATTTTTTGTATTTTTAGTAGAGACGGGGTTTCACCGTGTTAGCCAGGATGGTCTCGATCTCCTGACCTCGTGATCCGCCCGTCTCGGCCTCCCAAAGTGCTGGGATTACAGGCGTGAGCCACAGCGCCCGGCCCCAAATGTCACTCTTAACAGTGATATTCTCTTGGCTATCTGGATGGCAAAGCCCCTCCTGCATACACATTTACATAACTATCCCCCTTTTCTGCTTTATTTTCTGCCTTAGCCCTTGTCAACCTATAACATGTTATATATTTTAATCTCCCCCAGTGGAAAGTAAACTTCAGGGCCAGGTGCAGTGGCTCATGCCTATAGTCCCAGCACTTTGGGAGGCCAAGGACGGGGCATCACCTGAGGTTAGAAGTTCTAGACCAGTCTGGTCAACGTGGTGAAACCCGGTCTCTACTAAAAATAAAAAAATTAGCTGGGCGTGGTGGTACACGCCTGCAATCCCAGCTACTCGAGAGACTGAGGCAGGAGAATGGCTTGAACCCAGGAGGCTGAGGTTGCAGTGAGCCGAGATCGTGCCACTGCACTCCAACCTGAGCAGCAGACCGAGACTGTCTCTCAAAAAAAAAAAAAAAAAAGCTTCAGGAGAGCAGGCATTTTTGTTTTATTTATTTTATTATTTATTTTTTTTTGAGACAGAGTCTTGGTCTGTCACCCAGGCTGGAGTGCAGTGGCATGATGTCAACTTACCGCAACCTCCACCTCCCGGGTTCAAGTGATTGTCCTGCCTCAGCCTCCTGAGTAGCTAGGAATACAGGCACGCGCCACCACACCCGACTAATTTTTGTATTTTTAGTAGAGATGGCGTTTCACCATGTTGGTCAGGCTGGTCTTGAACTCCTGACCTCGTGATCCTCCTGCCTTGGCCTCCCAAAGTGCTGGGATTATAGGCATGAGCTTCTGCGCCCAGCCACATTTTTGTTTTATTAATTTCCGTATCCTCAGCACTTAGCACAGCACTTGATGTTCAGTAAAGTGCACAACAGATGTATTGACTGATAGGTAAGGGGGAGTTTTTTCCTTGAACTCTTTCCATGAATTTTTCATCGTGATTAGTTGTCCTTGGAAGGGTGGGACGGGTTTTCACTAGGAAAACCTAGTTTTCTAAGGTACTCATTGAGAGATGTTGAGATGTTTTTTCTGGGGATGTTTCTCTTTGGACAAACATCTTGTGCTTTGGGGCCATTGAATGAAAATACTGAGGGCAGAGAAGAGGATGGAGTGTGGAAGTCTTTGGTGTTGGTAGTCTTATCTCAGATTTCATGTGGCTAGAATTTTTACCTACTTCATGCTCTTCCCTTGAGGTTGTTCATGTCCCTGCCAAGACAAATATCACTCTTGTTACTTCTCTGACCCTACAGAGCTGAGCAGGCTGGTTCCACTTTGAGTTTTTCAGTAGCCTGAAGATGTTAATATTTATAGTTCTGTCTTTATGGGCTAGTTCCTACCCTCACCCCCACCAATTCATGTAGAGACAGTTGAGCTTAAAAACTTCAAGAATAGGTCTCTCTAACAATTGTAGAATGTTCAGTTCTAGAGAACACTTGATCCTTTTTTCACAGATTGATTTTGGGGGACATTTTTAGCAACTAAATCTATGCTAAGTTTGAGGATAAAAAGGAGCAGGCACCCTAAATTCTGTGGGTTATCCCTCATTTTATCCTTCCTTTATTTATTTATTTATTTTTTTGAGATGGAGTCTCGCTCTGTCGCCCAAGCTGGGGTGCAATGGTGCGATCTTGGCTCACTGCAACCTCCGCCTCCCAGGTTCAAGGGATTCTCCTACCTCCGCCTCCCAAGTAGCTGGGATTACAGGCATCCGCTACCACGCCCAGATGATTTTTGTATTTTTAGTAGATACAGGGTTCTGTCATGTCTCGAACTCCTAACCTCAGGTGATCTGCCCGCCTCCGCCTCCCGAAGTGCTGGGATTACAGGCATGAGCCACCGCGCCTGACCTATCTTTCCTTAGTTTCTTGGTTGGTACATTAGTTACCTCCATTGATCTTCCGGCTAGAGTAACCTGGATGAGATTTCTCTTTGGGGCAGTTTGGCTACTCTTCTTTAGCTCAGGAAGGCAAAGGGAGTGAAGTGTGCTTTTTTCTTTTTGAGATGGAGTCTTGCTGTGTCTCCCAGGCTGGAGTGCAGTGTCCTGATTTCAGCTCACTACAACCTCCGCCTCCCAGGTTCAAGCGATTCTCCTGCCTCAGCCTCCCAACTAGCTGGATTATAGGCACCCGCCATCATGCCCAGCTAATTTTTGTTTTTTTGTAGAGACAGGGTTTCACCATGTTGGCCAGGCTGGTCTTGGACTCCTGACCTCAGGTGATTCGCCTGCCTCGGCCTCCCAAAGTGCTGGGATTACAGATGTGAGCCGCTATGCCCGGCCTGAAGTGTGCTTTTAACACTTTGTAGGAATGCTGGTGGCAAAGCTAAGGCTTTTGCTTAAACCTTTGCGAGGACATTGAAAGCTGCCAGGCCTAGGAGAGAACAGTTAATGGGAGGTGCAAGAATTGGGGATCTGCTATGCATTTGACTGGACATAGTTCTGATATTATTAGTATAAAGAAATAACTGCATCTTCTAGAATCACATTAGTAGTTCTCATTTTGTGAATAATTTTTTCTTTTTTTTTTTTTTTGAGACAGAGTTTCGCTCTTGTTGTCCAGGCTGGAGTGCAATGACCCGATCTCAGCTCACCACAACCTCCACCTCCTGGGTTCAAGTGATTCTCCTGCCTCAGCCTCCCCAGTAGCTGGGATTAACAGGCATGCGCCACCACACCTGGCTAATTTTGTATTTTTAGTAGAGGCAGGGTTTCTCCATGTTGGTCAGGCTGGTCTCAAACTCCCGAGCTCAGGTGATCTGCCCACCTCAGCCTCCTGAAGTGCTGGGATTATAGGCGTGAGCCACCGCACCTGACTGAATAATTTCTTTTTATGTATTTATTTTTTTGAGACGGAGTCTCACTTTGTTGCCCAGGCTCATGTGACAAAGTACAGCCAAAACTTTGTTTTATGTGCACAGTTATTAAAAATATTGTATAGGCTTGGCTTGGTGGTTCACACCTGTAATGCAGCACTTTGGGAATCTGAGGCGGGAGGATTGCTTGAGCCCAGAAGTTTGCAGCTGCGGTGAACTATGATTGTGCCACCATACTCTGACCTGGGTGACAGAATGAGAGCCTGTCTCTTAAACCCAAAAAGGCTAGGTTTTCAAAAAATACAGTTCATATTTTTGTTGGGCCTATGTCTTCGTTGCATATGACAGTTGTAAGAATTTATGGTTTTTGTTTATGAGGAACAGTATGGGCATCAAGAAATCCTTGGTGTCTTGGAAAAGGGTGGGTCAGATTTGTGAAAGCTTACAGGATTAATAACAGAAGAGTAGGAGGAAAGTAATTAAGGCAGTGACAATCCAAATTTAATGGTAGGTACATTTGAAATATATGGTTGGGTGTGGTGGCTCACGCCTGTAATTCCAGCACTTTGGGAGGCTGAGGCAGGTGGGTCACTTGAGGTCAGGAGTTCAAGACCAGCCTGGCTAACATAATGAAACCCCATCTCTACTAAAAATACAAGACCTTAGCTGGGTGTTATGGTATCACATGCTTATAATCCCAGCTACTCGGGAGGCTGAGGCATGAGAATCGCTTGAACCTGGAAGGCGGAAGTTGCAGTGATTGAGATCGCGCCACTGTACTCCAGCCTGTAGCAGGTGAATGTATACCCATGAGAAGTGTTCACTTACAGTTTCTTTGTTCCTTTTTTTTTTTTTTTTTGAGACAGAGTTTTGCTCTTGTTGCCCAGGCTGGAGTGCAATGGCGCGATCTCGGCTCACCGCAACCTCCGACTCCCGGGTTCAAGTGATTCTCTTGCCTCAGCCTCCCAAGTAGCTGGGATTACAGGCATGTGCCACCACGCCTGGCAAATTTTGTATTTTTAGTAGAGATGGGCTTTCTCCATGTTGGTCAGGCTGGCCTCGAACTCCCGACCTCAGGTGATCTTCCCGCCTCAGCCTCCCAAAGGGCTGGGATCACAGGTGTGAGCCACTGCCCCTGGCCTTTTTTGTTGTTGTTGTTGTTGAGACAGTCTTGCTCTGTTGCCCAGGCTTGAGTGCAGTGGTACGATACCGGCTTACTGCAACCTCCGTCTCCTGGGTTAAAGCAATCACCTCAGCCTCCCGAGTAGCTGGGATTACAGGTGCCCGCCACCACATCTGGCTAATTTTTGTATTTTTAGTAGAGACGGGTTTCACCATGTTGGCCAGGCTGATCTCAAACTCTGGGGCTCAGACAATCCACCCGCCTTGGCCTCCCAAAGTGCTGGGTGTGAGGCACCACTCCTGGCCCACTTAAAGTTTCTAATGCTGTTGGTAGAGACAGCTCCCAGCAACCATCAAAATCAATGGGAAGAATATGGGAGACCTTGTAAAATTCAACAGATCTCTTTTCTTTCTTTTTTTGTGACAGGGCCTTGCTCTCTTGCCCAGGCTGCAGTGTAGTGGCGTGATCTCGGCTCACTGCACCCCCCGCCTCCTGGGTTCAAGCAGTTCTCCCAGTTACAGTCTTACAAGTAGCTGGGATTACAGGGGTGCGCCACTGTGCCTGGCTAATTTTTGCATTTTTAGTAGAGACAGGGTTTTCACCATGTTTGCCAGCCTGGTCTTGAACTCCTGACCTTAGGTGATCCACCTGCCTTGGCCTCCCAAAGTGCTGGGATTACAGGCATGAGCCACTGCGCCCGGCCACAGATCTCTTTTCATCCTTGTCTTACTCTGTTGTTTTTGCAGCGTTCGTTACTGTTGACCCCTCTCCTTCTTCAAATATTTGGTGATGCTATACTTTTTTACTTGCTTTCCTGGCCCTTTTTCTCCTGCCCATTCTTCATTTATATATTTTTTTATTTTTATTTTTTATTTTGACACAGGGTCTTGCTCTGTTGCCCAGGCTGGAGTAAACTGGCATGATCATGACTCACTGCTCCCTCCATCTCCTGGGCTCAAGGCTTCCAAGTAGCTGGAACTACAAGTGCACACCATCACACCTAGCTAATTTTATTTTTTAATTTTGTAGAGATGAGTTCTCACTGTGTTGCCCAGGCTGATCTTGAACTCTTGGGCTCAAATCAGTCGTCCTGTCCTGCCTTGGCCTCCCAAAGTGCTGGGATTGTAGACATGAATTCCTGCACCTGGCCCCTGTCCTTTAAATGTTCATTTTCCTGAAAGTTTCTGTTGTATTCTCCCTATCTCTCGATCTTAAACCTAGTGGCATATGTATCTCTTGAAGGACTTATTAAGATTATGGCCTACAAAAACTCTATGATCTGGCCCCTGTCAGCCTTTCCGGCTGTTCCTTAACTACCTGGGAGTTAGCTAGGTGAAGTATGGGGAAGAAAGTTCTGGGGAGGCACTGCCTATGTAAATCATGGAGGTATAGAGCAGGGTAACATAGAGTCTTTGCCAAACTGCACGGAATGGGATGAGGCTACATATGGGATTCTTGTGGGAATTACAGAAAAGACTAGAGAGGTACCTAGGTGCGTGATCTTGAAGTCCTTATTTGATAGGCTAAAAAGTTTGAGTTTTGTCTTAAACTGTGAAAGCTACTGAAGGATTTACTTTTTAAAAATATCTCTTGTAGCAATTTGGAGACTGGATTGGAAAATAGACTGGAATTAGGGAGTCCAGTTTAGGGAGGATCACAATAATCCAGATAAGAAATAGGGTCTAAAGTAGTCATGCAAGTGCACAGGGATAGATGGACTCAATTTTTTTTTTTTTTTGTGAGACGGAGTCTCCCTCTGTCTCCCAGGCTGGAGTGCAGTGGCACATTTCGGCTCACTGCAACCTCTGCCTCCCGGGTTCAAGTGATTCTCCTGCCTCATCCTGAGTAGCTGGGATTACAGGTGCATGCCACCACACCCGGCTAATTTTTGTATTTTTAGTAGAGATGGGTTTCACCATGTTGGTCAGGTTGGTCGTGAACTCCTGATCTCAGATGATCCGCCCCCCTCTGCCTCCCAGAGTGCTAGGATTACAGGCATGAGCCACCATGAGATATTTAATAGATAGTCAGGCTGGGTGTGGTGTCTCAGCACTTTGGGAGGCTGAGGTGGGAGGATCTCTTGAGCCCAGTTCGAGACTAGCCTGGGGCAACTTAGTGAGAACCTGCCTCTAAAGAAATACAAGAAAAATTAGCTGGGCCTGGTGGCACACACCTATAGTCCCAGCTGTTTGGGAGGCTGAGGTGGGAGGATCACCTAAACCTGGAAATCAAGGCTGCAGTGAGCCACAGTCCCACCACACTGCACTCCAGCCTGCGCAATAGAGTGAGACCCTGTCTTTTACTATGCTTGATCTTAGCCAAAAGGCAGAGAAGTGGTGACCCTGTCTTTAAAAAAAAAAAAAAAGCCGGGTGTGGTCGCTTACGCCTGTAATCCCAGCACTTCGGAAGGCTGAGGTGGGCAGATCACCTGAGGTCAGGAGTTGGAGACCAGCCTGACCAACATGGAGAAACCCATCTCTACTAAAAATACAAAATTAGCTGGATGTGGTGGTGCATGCCTGTAATCCCAGCTACGCGGGAGGCTGAGGCAGGAGAATTGCTTGAACCTGGTAGGCGGAGGTTGCTGTGAGCCGAGATTGTGCCATTGCACCCCAGCCTGGGCAACAGGAGCAAAACTCTGTCTCAGAAAAAAAAAAAAAAAAAGACAGAATCTGTTAGACATGGAGATGTGTGCATGCGTGATTGACAAAGCTACAGAGCAAGAGAGAGGATAATAGTGGTAACGAGAAGGATGAGCTCTTGGATGACTTCTAGTTTTCTGGGTTCCATGCTAGGGGGGATAGTGACTTCCATTTATAAATTAGGGAATATAGGAAGGTGCACGTTTGGGAACAAAAAATGAGATGTTTGGTTTTTGAATGGTTGAATTTGAGGTACCTGTGGAACCGTATGGAAATGCCTGCTGGGTAGTTGGATATACCAGTCCAGAGGTAGAGAAGTTGGGACTGGAGAGAGATTTGGGAGTCAGCAGTATAGTAGTATATACGTTGTAGTTGAAGTTATGGGTTTGGGTCAGCTAAGAGGCATGTTGAGATTGAAGAGCTGCAGGCTGAGGAGAGGAGTTGGAGAACACTGGTAGTTAAAGGTGTGACTGGTGGAAATGGAGCCCCAGAAGAAATCTGAGGAAGCCTAAAGATAGATGGAAAACTAGTAAAGGCTGGGCCCAGTGGCTCACGCCCGTAATCCCAATACTATGGGCCTAGGCGAGAGGATTACTTGAGGCCAGGAATTTGAGACCAGCCTGGGCAACATAATGAGACCTCATCTTTATTAAAAAAAAAAAAAAAAAAAAAGAAAACTAGTAAAATGAGTATAATTAGAACTAGGAGGAGTTTCAAGGAGGAGGAAGGCAGTATCAGAGGTGGTAGAAAGACCAAGTAGGATAAGGACAGAAAATAACTAATTGGATTTGACAGTCAGGTCATTGGTGTCTTCAGTGAGAGCAGGGTCACTAGAATGATGATAACATTTTGAGGAATAAATGGAGGAGAGAAAAACAAACTTTGTCTTTCAAGATGACTGCAAAGAGATGGAGAGAGAGGACGGTAATTAGAGGGAATGTGCAAGGAAGAGTTTTTTAAGATGACAAACTCGAGCATATTTATATATACAGGAGAATGAGCAAGACAGTACAGAGCCATGATAACAGAATGAAGTTCTTGAGCCTGTAGAGAAGATGCAATCTAAAGTAGGGGTAGAATTATTATCCCCTTCATTAAGAGAAGGAAAAGGTCAGGAAAGGGGTGGGGAGAAATGTTTGGTATCTAAACAAAGGAATTTGAGAGAGTTTCTGCCTTATGACCTTTATATTACTTGTGATGTAGGAGACTTATTTTTTTGGGTCAGGGAGCTGATGTCTTAGAGTAAGGCGGGTTGGTTGAATAGGGGCCTTGAGAAGGGAGGCAGGTTCAAGTAGCTGTTGAGCGAATGGGAGGGATAGCTGCTGAGGGTACTTGTATGGCTAGGCAGGCAAAGATATCATGGGGTAGTGTAAGGGTGGGAGAGCATTTCAAGCCTGGGCAAAGACCTAGAGGTATTAAAGAATATGGTATGAGGCTGGGCACGGGGGATTACACCTGTAATCCTAGTGCTTTGGGAGGTCAAGGCGGGAGAATTACATCATGTCAGGAGTTTGAAAGCAATCTGGGCAACATTGTGAGACACCCACCTCTACCAAAAGTTAAAGCAATTAGCTGGATGTGGTGGCATGCACCTTTTGTCCCAGCTACTTGAGAGGTAGGTGGGAGGATCACTTGAGCCCAGGAATTTGCAGTGAGCTATGATTGCACCACTGTACCCCAGGCTGGTCAACAGAGTGAGACCCTGTCTCTAAAAACAGAAAAAGATGGCCAGATACAGTGGCTCATGCCTGTAATCCCAGCACTTTGGGAGGCCGAGGCGGGCAGATCATGAAGTCAGGAGTTCAAGACCAGCCTGGCCAACCTGATAAAACCCCGTCTCAACTAAAAATACAAAAAATTAGCCAGGCGTGGTGGCGCTTGCCTGTAATCCTAGGTGCTGGGGAGGCTGAGGCACAAGAATCTCTTGAACCCTGGAGGCGGAGGTTGCAGTGAGCCGAGATCACACCACTGTACTCCAGCTTGGGCGACAGAGCAAGACTCCATCTCAAAAAAAAAAAAAAAAGGAGAATATGGATGGTATATATGGGGCAGTATTTTGAATGACTGAAGAGAAGGATATATTTAGGGCCTGATTTTATGGTGGGCTTTACAAGCTATATTAAGGAATTTGGAATATGAGGCAAAGGTGAACCTCTGAAGATTTTTAATCAGAGAAATGAAATGATTATTTTGTATTTTATAAAGGAAACTGGCAGCAATTTGAAGAAATACTTATACTGGATTTAGAGTAGAGGGAGTGACACTGGTTAGGAGGCCGTTGTAGTCTGTATAAGAGATACTGAGGCCGAGCACAGTGGCTCATGCCTGTTATCCCAGCACTTTGGGAGGTTGAGGCAGGCAGATCACCTGAGGTCAGAGTTTGAGACCAGTGTGGCCAATATGGTGAAACCCCATCTCTACCAAAAATACACACAAAAAATTATCTGGGCGTGGTGGTGGGTGCCTGTAATCCCAGCTACTGGGGAGGCTGAGGCAGGAGAATCACTTGAACCCGGGAGACAGAGAGGTTGCAGTGAGCTGAGGTCGCACCACTGTACTCCAGCCTGGACGACAGAGACTCCGTTTACAAAAAAAAAAAAGATATCGAAGTCAGGGTAGCCTAGAGTATGCTGGATAAAAAACAGTCTCCATACCTCAGTAGCTTGAAACAATTAGTATCCTTTCCACTGTCACTACATGTCCATCAAAGATAGGCTAAAGACTTTTAGTTGTACAAGGACGAAGATCAACAGCAGCCTGCTCAACCACTGTTGGGAATATTGCCAGTTGCTCTGCTGAAGGCAAAAGAAAGCTCTGGAGGCCTTGCCCCGTTAACTAAATGTTCTGCGCAAAAGTAATGAGAATGGAGGAGAGGAAACAGCTGAAAAGAGCAGATGAATGTGAGATGGTTCCAGAATTTGGAGATTGTTTAAATGTGGGAAGAGGGGAGGAATCGTGGATGGATGACGCTCAGGTTTGTGTCTTGGGCGAACTGGGTGGTGTTGGCTTACTGAGATAAGAAAAGGGTAGGTTTGGGATTAGAGGAAATGTTGGTAGAGAGTTCCCTTTTGGAAATGTCTAGCAGCTAGTTGTCTAAATGGATCTGGAGTGCTAGAGAGAGGCAGGGGTGTTTAGATTTGGAAGTACTCTCCACAAGAAGGTTTCATCTGTGATAGGGAACAGGGTTACTCGGGGCAAACTTAAGAAAGTGATAGGAGAGTAGACATGGAGCCCCAGGAAATGCAGAATTTTAGGGACGCTCCTGGTCTGATGGCATTGGATTTTAATGTTAAGATTAACATTTTGGGGACCAAGGTAGCCTATGCCCATTCCTGACAGATAACCCAGTAATTTTTTGAGGAAGGAGCAAACGTAAGCTGGTAAGCTACATTTCCCATCACGTGCTATATTCTTTAGAGAATGTTAGTTCTCACTTATTTGTGCCAGTGGAGAACTGTTATTGGTCCTTGGATGGAATGCATTATAATTCTTTGATTTTGGATATATTTGGCAAAAATTTTGACAGTGACCTGTAAGCTGCCAAGACATACAAAAAAAGAACAAATAATGTGATAATATCATGGGAGTATAGTAACAAATTATACATATTAGATCATTTAATCTTCAGAATAATAATCCTCATGGAATAGTATTGTATTATTCCCATTTCACAGTGAGGCTTAGGGAAGTTAGGTTAGATTATATGACCATCATCATGTGGCCAGGATATAAACCCAGTTTGATGTGGAAGTCTTTTTTTTTCCGAAATGGAATTTCGCCCTGTAGCCCAGGCTGGAGTGCAGTGGCGGGATCTCTACTCAATGCAACATCCGGTTCCTGGGCTCAATCGATTCTCCTGCCTCAGCCTCCCAAGTAGCTGGGATTACAGGCCTAAATTTGTATTTTTAGTAGAGATGGGGTTTTACCATGTTGGTCAGGCTGGTCTCAAACTCTTGACCTAAGGTGATCCACCCACCTTGGCCTCCCAAAGTGCTAGGATTACCTAGGCTTTTTTGTTGTTGTTGAGATGGAGTCTCACTCTGTCGCCCAGGCTGGAGTGCAGTGGTGGGATCTCGGCTCACTGCAACCTCCGCCTCCTGGGTTCAAGCAATTCTCCTGCCTCAGCCTGCCTCAGCCTCCTGAGTAGCTGGGACTACAGGTGCCCGCCACCACGCCTGGCTAATTTGTATTTTTAGTAGAGATGGGGTTTCACCATGTTGGCCAGGCTGGTCTCAATCTCCTGACCTCATGATCTGCCCTCCTTGGCCTCCCAAAGTGCTGGGGTTACAAGCGTGAGTCACCATGCCCGGCCGGCTTTTTTTTTTGGGGGGGGACAGAGTCTCACTCTGTTGCCCAGGCTGGATGCAGTGGCGCAGTCTCTGCTCACTGCAACCTCCGCCTCTCAGATTCAAGTGATTTTCCTGCCTCATCCTCTCGAGTAGCTAGGACTACAGGCATGCGCCACCATTGCCGACCAATTTTTTGTATTTTTAGTAGAGACAGGGTTTCACCTTGTTGCCCAGGCTGGTCTTGAACTCCTGGGGCTGAATCAGCCCTTCTCATCCTCCCATTGTTAGGATTACAGGTGTGAGTCATCATGCCTGGCCTGAAGTCTGTGCTTTTTTTTTTTTTTTTTTTTAGAAATAGAGTCTAAGTCTGTCGCCCAGGCTGGAGTGCAGTGGCGCAGTCTCGGCTCACTGCAAGCTCCGCCTCCCGGGTTCACGCCATTCTCCTGCCTCAGCCTCTCCAAGTAGCTGGGACTACAGGCGCCCGCCACCACGCCCGGCTAATTTTTTGTATTTTTAATAGAGACGGGGTTTCACCGTGGTCTCGATCTCCTGACCTCGTGATCCGCCCGCCTCGGCCTCCCAAAGTGCTGGGATTACAAGCGTGAGCCACCGCGCCCGGCCAAGTCTGTGCTTTTAACCCTCATCTCAAATTGCCTTTTAGGACAGGGCAAGTTTGTATTGGGCAGCCAAGTAGTTTGGTTAATGTTGCTTCTTGTTCTTTTTGGCTCCAACATTTTATTTGGAAGAATTTCAAACCTCTAGGAAAGGTGGAGGAATGATACAGTGGACACTGGCATGACATTTACCTGTATTTACCAATTGGTAATATTTTGCCAGATTTGTATGTTTGCTCTCTCCCTTCCTCTCTTTCTCTTTCTCTCTCCCTCTCACTTTTTCCCAATCCTCTCTCCTCCCTCCCTACACATATAGCACACACACAGTTTTTTGTGTTACTGTTTATTAGGAATTTTTATTCACGTATTAGGAAATAACAGACATCAGGATACCTCACTCCATAATTTCTTAAGCATATATCGCCTGAGAACAGTGGTGTTTTCCACAATACCATTATTAAGTTCACTATCACATTCAAAATATTTTACAGTGATATAAACAGTCCATATTTAAATTTCTTCAGTTATCTCAACCTGCTTTACAACTTACCCCCACAATCCTGGATTCCTACAAGGAACATGTGTTGCATTTAATCGTTGTATGTTTGTAGTCTCTTTTAACCTAGAGCAGTTCTCTTCTGTTTTTTTTTTTTCATGTTATTAATATTTTTGAAGTGTCCAGGCCAGTTGTTTTGAAGAATGTTGTACAATTTGAATTTGTCATGATTAGATTCAAGTCAAATATACTTGGCAAGAATACTACCCAGGTGATGTTGTGTGCACATAATGTCACTTTGTCTCATTATTGATTATGTTAACTTTGATCACTTGGTTAAATTGATGTCTGCTTGGTTAAATTGATGTCTGCTTGGTTAAATTGATGTCTGCTTGGTTAAATTGATATCTGCTAGATTTCTTCATTGTAAAGGAATCTTTCCGCTTTTTTTTTTTTCCCACCCCTGGCCTTGTGATGTTGGATCCTTTTCCTTTGGTAAAAATTAAGAAACAGCTGTGGGATGATACATTTAAGATTTTGGGTCTCTTTTCCTCCACAACCTTTTACCTAGTGACATTAGCATCCATTGATGATCCTTGTCTGAATTTGTTATTATACTAGTGGTTTCTTTTTTCCTTTTTTAATAGAATACTTCATTAATTTGCATGTTATCCTTGGTCAGGGACCATGCTAAATCTTCTCTGTATCAGTCCAATTTTAGTATATGTGCTGTGGAAGGGAACACCACTGGTGCTTTGAATATGTTGATTTTCACATTCTCTCAGTCCCTCTGCATTTACGGCTGGTATTGTTCTAAAGAGAAGAGCTTTTCTCCTCCCTTATGTTTTTGAGGATAACTATAGATTTGATAGTTTAAAAAAATTCAACAAGTTACAATCCCTTACTGTTAGTATTAAAAGTACCAGTAATATTCATTATTAGAAATATGAAAATTGTCCTAAATTTGATTCGAAGGGGCTTGAGGGAGCCCCTTCAAGCTGGCTGCTTTGTCCTTTTAACATATCCCTGTCATGTTTTGAGCACTTCCTTACACTCTGGCACAACAAGGGGTTCTGCGCTCACTTTGTATTTTACTTGCCCCAGACTTGGAATCAATTGTTTCTGTAAGGAATCCTGATTCCTTGAATAGGGAATGGTTGCTATAAAGAGAAATTGCTTCTCATTCTTTTCTTTTGTATTTTTTTTTTGACGGAGTTTTGCTCTTGTCACCCAGGCTGGAGTGCAGTGGTGTGATGTCGGCTCACTGCAACCTCCGCCTACTGGGTACAAGTGATTCTCCTGCCTCAGACTCCTGAGTAGCTGGGATTCTAGGCGTTTGCTACCATGCCCAGCTAATTTTTGTATTTTTAGTAGAGACGGGGTTTTGCCATGTTGGCCAGGCTGGTCTCGAAATCCTGACCTCAGCTGAGCTAATCCGTCTGCCTCGGCCTCCCAAAGTGCTGGGATTATAGGCGTGAGACACCGCACCTGGCCTGCTTCTCATTCTTAATTGTCTATTCTTTGGGTTTTTTTTTTTTTTTTGGGGATGGAGTCTTTCTCTTTGCCCAGGCTGGAGTGCAGTGATGTGATCTCAGCTCACTGCAACTTCGCCTCCCGGGTTCAAGCGATTCTCGTGCCTCAGCCTTCCCAGTAGCTAGGATGACAGGTTCGCATCACCACGCCCGGCTAGACTAATTATTGTATTTTTAGTAGAGATGGGGTTTCACCATGTTGGCCAGGCTGGTCTCGAACTTCTGACCTCAAGTGATCAGCCCGCCTCAGCCTCCCAGAGTGCTGGGATTACAGGCATGAGCCACTGTGCCTGGCCTATTCTTTGTTATTTTTATGAGATTAGTTATTTATAGTAAAAAAAAGATAGAGTGGGCCGGGCGTGGTGGCTCATGCCTGTGATCCCAGCACTCTAGGAGGCTGAGGTGGGTGGATCATTTGAGGTCAGGAGTTCAAGACCAGCCTGACCAACATGATGAAACCCCTTCTCTACTAAAAATACAAAAAATTTAGCTGGGTATGGTGGTGCGTGCCTGTAATCTCAGCTACTCGGGAGGCTGAGGCGGGAGAATCGCTTGAACTCGGGAGGCGGAGGTTGCAGTGAGCTGAGACTGCGCCACGCACTCCAGCCTAGGTGACAGAGTGAGACTCCATCTCAAAAAAAAAAAAAAGAAAAGAGTGGATTATAGATCTAAGACTCTGTGTCTTCCCAGATTTGCTTGAGCAATAAAGTATCTAACCTGAGTTTGTTTTGTTGTTGTTGTTGTTTTTTCCTTGAGATGGAGTCTTGCTCTGTCACCCAGGCTGGAGTGCAGTGGTATGATCTCGGCTCACTGCAACCTCCACCTCCTGAGTTCAAGCGATTCTCCTGCTTCAGCCTCCTGAGTAGCTGGGATTACAGGTGCCCGCCACCATGCCTGGCTAATTTTTGTATTTTTAGTAGAGAAGGGGTTTCACCATGTTGGTCAGGCTGGTCTTGATCTCCTGACTTCAAGCGATCTGCCCACCTCAGCCTCCCAAAGTGCTGGGATTACAGGCATGAGCCACTGTGCCCAGCCTTTTTTTTTTTTTTTTTTTTTTTTTTTAAATAGAAGGTTGCACTATATTGGCCTGGCTGGTCTTGAACTCATGGGCTCAAGTGATCCTCGCACCTCAGCATCCCAAAGTGTTGGGAGTACAGATGTGAGCTACCATGCCTAGCCTTAACCTGAATTATTTCACATAATGAAGTGATTTATAAGTAGTTATGGTGACTTGCCATGGGAGATGGGCTATTGCATAGAAGATTGGCATTGTATTGCTTTTTTTCACCTAATTTGGTGGTGACATAAGTTTTTCTTTTTCTTTCTTCTTTTTTTTGAGACAGAGTCTCGCTCTGTTGTCCAGGCTGGAGTGTAGTGGCACGATCTTGGCTCACTGCAACCTCTGCCTTCCAGGTTCAAGCAATTCTCCTGCCTCAGCCTCCTAAGTAGCTGGACTACAGGCACATGCCACCATGCCTGGCTAAAATTTTTTTTTTTTTTTTAATTTATTTTTTTTGAGACGGAGTCTCGCTCTGTGGCCCAGGCTGGAGTGCAGTGGTGTGATCTCGGCTCACTGCAAGCACCGCCTCCCGGGTTCATGCCATTCTCTGGCCTCAGCCTCCAGAGTAGCTGGGACTACAGGCGCCCGCTACCACACCTGGCTAATTTTTGTATTTTTAGTAGAGGCGGGGTTTCACCTGTTAGCCAGGATGGTCTTGATCTCCTGACCTCGTGATCCGCCTGCCTCGGCCTCCCAAAGTGCTGGGATTACAGGTGTGAGCCACCGCGCCCGGCCTGTGCCTGGCTAATTTTTTGTGTGTTTTTAGTAGAGACGGGGTTTCACCATGTTGGCCAGGCTGGTCTCAAACTCCTGACCTTGTGATCTGCCCGCCTCGGCCTCCCAAAGTGCTGGGATTACAGATGTGAGCCACTACGCCTGGCCAAAAATACATTCTCATATCCCTCTTAGGCTCAGGTAATCCAGGCTGTAGTCACTTAAGAGTTGTTTCCCTCTTTATATCTTCTGCTGTCTGAATTAAAATATTCTTAGGTAGGGAATCTTCTCAACCCAGGCCTTTAATGCTTTGTGGGTTTTGTGTGTTTGTTTGTTTTAATTTTTTCTTTGAGACAGAATCTCACTCTGTTGCCCAGGCTGGAGTGCAGTAGTGCGATCTCGGCTCACTGCAGCCGCCGCCTCTCAAGTTCAAGTGATTCTCCCACCTCAGCCTCCCAACTAGCTGGGCGCGTGCCACCATGCTTGGCTCATTTTTTTGTATTTTTAGTAGGGATAAGGTTTCGCAATGTTGGTCAGGCTATTCTTGACCTCCTGATCTCAAGTGATTCGCCCCCCTTGGCCTCCCAAAGTGCTGGGATTACAGGCATGAGCCACCGCGCCCAGCCAATATTTTGTATTTTGAACCTGCGTCTTGCATTCATCTGCATATATATTTTACGTATTGATCTGTGAATACAATCTAGAACTCATATGAAGTTAGGATGTGTATTTGTTTGTTCTCACATTGTTATAAAGAAATGCCCGAGACTGGCTAATTTATAAAGAAAAGAGGTTTAATTGACTCACAGTTTCAAATGGGTGGGCAGGCCTCAGGAAACTTAAAATTATGGTGGAAGAAAAAGCAGGCATGTCTTACATGACAGCAGGTGAGAGAGCATGTGAAGGAAGCAAAGGGGGAAAAGCCCCTTGTAAAACCATCAGCTCTTGTGAGAACTCACTGACTATCACAAGAACAGCATGGGGGAAACCACCCCTATGACCCAGTCACCTCCCACCAGGTCTCTCCGTCAACACCTGGGTATTACAATTCAGGATGATATTTGGGTGGGGATACAAAGCCTAACCACATCATGGTGTTCAGTGTATTGAACGTTTCTGTTGGAGCATAGTTTTATAGTTCTTGATGAGGTCTCATGTTTTAGAAAGTCCGAAATAGGATTAGCCTTGGAATTGGGATCTGTTATATCAAAATCACTTCTTATTCAACAGCTTGAGAATGTACTGCTCTGGGACTCTACATGAAACCAGACATGTCAGTCTTATCCACAAAAATATTTTGCACTGAAGGTGAAACCCATTAAATGTATCTGCATATTTCTTTGATGTGGAAACATATAAATAAGCTGCACAGAAGGTGATGATGTGTTAGTAACATGTTCCTTTGAAATAGTTACAATTCTGCATATTAGGCCGTGGCTCATGCCTGTAATCCCAACATTTTGGGAGGCTGAGGCAGGTGGATCACTTGAGGTCAGGAGTTTGAGACCAGCCTGGCGAACATGGTCTCTACTGAAAATACAGAAATTAGCTAAGTGTGATGGTGGACATTTGTAATCCCAGCTACTCAGGAGGCTGAGGTAGAAGAATTGCTTGAACCCTGGAGGCTGAGGTTGCAGACAGCCAAGATCACACCACTGCACTCCATCCAGCCTGGGCAACAGAGTGAGACGCTGTCTCAAAAAAACAAACAAAAATCCTGCATATTATTGCTATTGAGGAAGTATAAAATACTTCTTGATGGGGGAAGGTGGTCATTTTCAGACGTTTTAGCTGGTATTTTAATTAACTTACTAACTTATCAGTTAATTGTGTGGCTTTTGTTTTATGTGGATGACTGCTCTTACTTAAGAAATGAGCTGCCTAGTAACATAAATTGCAGATATTAAGATGAATTGTATACTTTCCCATTATTTCTGTTACTTGGCCAAATTTAGAACCATGTAGAGCTCTCCTGTAGAATTGAAATCCACTATTTTTTCCCTAGTGTCTTTCCAAATTATACTTGATAAATAGAGTTTCTTTTTATTTATTTAGAGACAGGGTCTTGCTCTGTCACTCAGGCTGTAATACAGTGGTGCCATCATGGCTCACCATAGCTTCAACCTCTGTGGCTCAAGCGATCTTCTGCCTCATCCTCCCACATAGCTGAGACTACAGGCACACACACCATGCCTGGCTAATTTTTTAATTTTTCTGCAGAGAGAGGGTCTTGCCATGTTGCCCAGGCTGGTCTCAAACTCCTGGCCTCAAGTGATCTTCCTGCCTCAGCCTCTAAAACTGTTGGAATTACAGGCGTGAACCATTGTGCCTGGCCACTAAATATATTGCTTAATAAATACACTTCTTAACACTTCACCTGGATGGTTGGGGCAATACATTTGAGCTTGAGATCAGGTGAGCCTTACACTTGGGTGCTTGTGGGAGAATGTTACGATGCTGGAATTGTTTTCCATGTATTGAATTCAGACTAGAGTTTATGTAGGATACTTTGAGAAGAACCTTAGTAATTCCATGTATGTTTAGCTGTCCATGAAATGTAAATTTTTTTTTTTTTTTTAAGGTTATACTACCTCCCTGGTAGTGTGAAGATCTATTGATGTATTAATAGTTGGTAGAGCCTCAACACAAGAAATGGCACATAAAAGGAATGGTTATGTTGAGTAATTCATTTAAATGAAAAATAAGTTAAAATAGAGTAAGATTACACATACAGAGTGACTATGAGATGTTTACCACCTGATCTGGTATTTGGAAAAGTAGGACCTTGTTGCTACTATAGCAAGCAGTTTTAGGGACAGTAGAAAAAAATGCTGAACATTTATTAACCAACAAAAATAATTCATAAAAATGGAATGTGTGGTTATTCTTACCCTAGATTTATACAAATGGTAAATGTAAGAGAAAATTGAAAAACAAATGTACATATTCTCTCATTGATTTAAGCCCATGTGCTTTTTTTCTTTTCTTTCCTTCCTTCTGGGTCTTCCTACATCAGTTTTAGAAGGGAGGGACATGTTTTCTTTGGAAAAACGAGCTGTCTTCAAAGAACTTACTGAGACAAAAAAGTTATGAAGGGGGTTATGGGGTAAATTTTTGTTTTCCTTTAGCTTATTTCTATTCATAAAGAATATTTATTTTTATAATTGGAGGAATAAACCAATTATCTTAACACTTTACAAAAGGGATAAAGGGGCTATATGTCATCTCTGAAGCTTGTATGTACTCCAATATACCAGGTGGTCTTAATTGGTCTTCAATTAGGTAGTGATTTCTTTTTTTCCTGGGTTTTGTGACTTTTCCTTTGGGTAGGCTCTCTGTGTATTGCAGCCAAATTTTTTTTTTCTTTTTTTTTTTGCCCCACCTCTAAGCTGTAGTTTTTATTAAATAACTTCACTCTATCAGTTAGTTAACAGAACTTCTATTTAAATCTAGTAGTATATAATTCTCTTTCTGTGACAGAGTATAAATATGCTCATTTGAACTCTGGGAGAAGGAAAGCTGGTGCGTATTAGCGTGCCTTAAGTGGCTAGAGACGTTTGGTGTGATCTGTGTAAAATTTGAAGAAGATAATATTGTATGTTTTACTAGAGTAAAAACTTAGTTTTAGTGCAAAGTGGCTATTGGGGTGATAAGGAAGAATATTGTATTTTTCCATAGGTCCCAAGGTTTTTTGAGACAACTTGAGTGTCAGATAAGGTACTTGGGATCATTAGGAGGCTTAATAATCATTTTTAGGGTTTGTGTGTATTAAAGAACCTTACTGACCGGCTAGCTGTAGAGATAAAAAATGAACAATTAATGAGCAGGATATAATGGATTAGATCCTGTGATGGAAACAGAATGCAGTATAATTTAATTAAGTCAATTGCTCAGTATAAACAGATACAAAATAAGAGAGAAGTCAATATAGAAAGGCATCATGGGCCGGATGCGGTGGCTCACGCTTGTAATCCCAGCACTTTGGGAGGCCGAGGCAGGCGGATCACGAGGTCAGGAGATCGAGACTACGGTGAAACCCCGTCTCTACTAAAAAATACAAAAAACTTAGCTGGGCGTGGTGGCGGGCGCCTGTAGTCCCAGCTACTCGGAGAGGCTGAGGCAGGAGAATGGCGTGAACCCGGGAGGCGGAGCTTGCAGTGAGCCGAGACTGCGCCACTGCACTCCAGCCTGGGCGACAGAGTGAGACTCCGTCTCAAAAAAAAAAAAAGAAAGGCATCATGATGGAAGAAGTAGAAATTGAACTAGGCTTTAAAGATTAGTATACAAGATTCATTTCGGTCATCATCTTTTTTTTTTCAAGCCAAACTCATCCTTTTAATCAGTAATCCACTCCTGAGGTAACTAACCCACTCCCTCGATAATAGCATTAATCCCCTCATGAGGGTGGAATTCTCATGGATCATCATAT
The DNA here is from genome assembly GCF_009828535.3 of Hylobates moloch. Lineage (NCBI taxonomy): Eukaryota > Metazoa > Chordata > Mammalia > Primates > Hylobatidae > Hylobates > Hylobates moloch. Next base: position 47,567,954 of record NW_026652288.1, read on the forward strand.
TTCAAATATATATATATTTCTTTTTTGAGATTTGCTCTTTTATGAAACATTTTACTATGGAAAATTTCATACATATTCAAAAGCAACAAGAGTGGTATAACGAATGTCCATATGCAATTATCTGCTCATGGTTAATTTTCCTAGTACCTCCCTTATTGTTTTGTTTTTGATTTTAAATAGAGACAGGGTTTAACCATGTTGCCCAGGCTGGTCTCGAACTCCTGAGCTTAACCAACCCACCTGTCTTGGCCTCTCAAAGTGCTGGGATTACAGACAGGAACCACCAAGCCTGGCCCCTTATTGATTATTTTGAAGGAAATCCTTGATATGTTATTTCGCCTACGAATATATCAGCATGTATCTAAAAAAATAAGGACTTGTGGGTGTGGTGGCTCGTGCCTATAATCCTGGCACTTTGGGAGTCCGAAGTGGGAGGATCACTTGAGGTCAGGAGTTCAAGACCAGCCTGAGCAATATAGTGAGACCTCATCTCTACAAAGAGTTTAAAATTTAGGGCAGGCATGGTGGCTTACATCTGTAATGCCAGCACTTTGGGAGGCCGAGGTGGGAGGATCATTTGAGGTTAGGAGTTCAAGACCAGCCTGACCAACATGGTGAAACCCTGTTTCTACCTAAAATAATAAAAACTAGCTGGGCGTGGTGGCGAACGCCTGTAATTTCAGTTACTCGGGAGGCTGAGGCAGGAGAATGGCTTGAACCTGGGAGGTGGAGGTTACAGTTAGCTGAGTTCACGCCACTGCACTCCAACCTGGGCAACAGAGTGAGACTCCACCATCAGAAAAACAAAAAATTAGCTGGATGTGGTGGCACGCACCTGTAGTCCCCAGCCATGTGGGAGGTTGAGCTGAGAGGATTGTTTGAGCCCAGGAGTTTCAGGTTGCAGTGAGCCGTGATTTTACAACTGCACTGTAGCCTGGGTAGCAGAGCAAGACCTTTTTCTTTAAAAAAGAAAACAAAAAAACACGCACAAAAATAAGGACTTTAAAAAACCAATTGCCCGTTTAAAATAATAATTCCAGGCCGGGTGTGGTGGCTCACACCTGTAATCTCAGCACTTTGGGAGGCCGAGGCGGGTGGATCACGAGGTCAGGAGTTCAAGACCAGCCTGGTCAAGATGGTGAAACCCCATCTCTACTAAAAACACAAAAAATTAGCTGGGCGCAGTGGCAAACGCCTGTAATCCCAGCTACTCGGGAGGCTGAGGCAGGAGAATTGCTTGAACCCAGAGGGCGGAGGTTGCAGTGAGCTGAGATCGTGCCACTGCACTCCAGCCTGGGCAACAGAGTGAGACTCTGTCTCAAAAAAGAAAAAAAGAAAAAAAATTCCTTAATATTAAATACCTGGTGTTCATATTTCACTGATTGTATCATGATTTTTTTAGTAGCTTATATGTTTAAAATAGGATCCAAATAAAGTCTGTTGTAGTTGGTCAGTGCATGTTTAACATCTTTTAATTTTTTTTTTTTTTTTGAGAAGGAGTCTTGCTGTGTTGCCCAGGCTGGAGTGCAGTGGCAAGATCTTGGCTCACTGCAACCTCCACCTCCCAGATTCAAGCGATTTTCCTGCCTCAGCTTCCCAAGTAGCTGGGATTACACGTGGTTTTCCTTTAACATTTTCAATCATATAGAAATTTGCATTTTTCAAATTACAAAAGTAATATGTACTCATTATGAGAAATTTAAATGATTTTATAGTATAAAAGCCAGCCTAGTCAACACAGTGAGACCCGCATCTCTACAAAAAAATTTTTTAAATTACTTGAGTGTGCTGCGACACATACCTGTAGTCCTAGCTGCTTTGGGGGGCTGAGGTGGGAAGATTACTCCAGCCCAGGAGGTTGAGGTTACAGTGAGTTATAATCATGTCACTGTACTCTAGCTGGGGCAACAGAGTGAGACCCTGTTTTGAAAAAAGAGAAAGAAAGGAAAAACATATATAATGTAAAAGATGAAAATTCTGACCCTACCCCAGAATCACTAGTTAACCAACTTAACAATTCAAAGTTTCATGGTGGGTGGGTATCTTTGTCTCATATTAATTATAGGTAAAATCTGTGTTTTACAAATACAGATGGGGTCTCATTATGTTTTTCAAGCTGGTATTGAACTCCTGCGTTCAAGTAATCCTCTGGCCTCAGCCTCAAAGTATGGGGATTACAGGTGTGAGCCAGCATGCCTGGCCTAGATACCTTGTTTTTTTGTTTGTTTGTTTTTGTTTTGAGACAATCTCGCCCTGTTGCCAGGCTGGAGTGCAGTGGCGCAATCTCGGCTCACTGCAACCTCCACCTCCTGGGTTCAAGCGATTCTGTTTCAGCCTCTTGAGTAGCTGGGACTACAGGTGCACGCCACCATGCCCATTTAATTTTTTTTTTACTTTATTTTTAATAGAGACGAGGTTTCACCTTGTTGGCCAGGATGGTCTTGATCTCTTGACCTCGTGATCTGCCCTCCTCGGCCTCCCAAAGTGCTGGGATTACAGGTGTGAGCCACCGTGCCTGGCTAGATACCTTGTTTAGGTAGCACTGAACCTATAGTTAAGAATTAGGAATGGATGGCCAGGCGCGGTGGCTCATGCCTGTAATCCTAGCATTTTGGGAGGCCCAGGCGGGCGGATCACCTGAGGTTGGGAGTTCGAGACTAGCCTGACCAACATGGAGAAACCCCATCTCTACTAAAAATACAAAATTAGCCACGCGTTGTGGCGCATGCCTGTAATCCCAGTTACTCGGGAGGATGAGGCAGGAGAATCACTTGAACCCGGGACGCAGAGGTTGTGATGAGCCAAGATTGCACCATTACACTCCAGCCTGGACAACAAGAGCGAAACTCCATCCTAAAAAAAAAAAAAAAATTAGGAATGGACTTTTTTTTTTTTTTTTTTAGTATATGTGCTGCCAAAGTAAGCACATGGGATGGATATTTTTGGAGACTAGAGAAAAAAGTATGAGAAGTTGTTCCTTATATAAAATGAGAATTCTTATACATTTTTGGATTTACTTTTTGAATTGGTATTACATTTATATGGTTCAAAGTTTTAAGGATAGAAAAAAGTATGAAATGGAGTTTCCATCTTGCCTTTTTTTTTTTGAGACAGAGTCTCACTCTGTCGCCCAGGCTGGAGTGTAGTGGCATCATCTTGGCTCACTGCAGCCTCCTGGGCTCAGGTGACCCTCCCTCCTCCCACCTCAGCCTCACAAGTTGAGCTGGGACTACAGGTGTGAGCCACCATGCCTACAGGTGTGAGCCACCACACTCAGCTAATTTTTGGTATTTTTAGAAGAGACGGGTTTTTGCCATGTTGCCCAGGCTGGTCTCGAATTCCTGAGCTCAAGCAATACACTCGCCCCTGTCTCCCAAAGTGCTAGAGTAACAGGCGTGAGCCACCATGCCAGGCCCCATCTTGCTCTTTTTTTTTTTTCTTTGTGAGACTGAGTTTCGCTCTTGTCACCCAGGCTGGAGTGCAATGGTGTGATCTCGGCTCACTACAACCTCCGCCTCCCAGGTTCAAGCCATTCGCCTGCCTCAGCCTCCCAAGTAGCTGGGACTACAGGTGTGTGCCATCACGCCCAGCTAATTTTTGTATTTTTAGTAGATATGGGATTTCACAATGTTGGCCAGGATGGTCTCGATCTCTTGACTTCGTGATCCACCCACCTCGGCCTCCCAAAGTGCTAGGATTACAGGCGTGAGCCACCGGCAGCCGGCCAACTGTTTTGTATTTTTAGTAGAGACGAGGTTTCACCATGTTGGTCAGGCTGGTCTCAAACTCCTAACCTCAGGTTATCCACCCGTCTCAGCCTCCCAAAGTGCTGAGATTACAGGTATGAGCCACCGTGCCTGGCCCCATCTTGCTCTTATACCCCCAAAGCAGTCACTTCCTATGCCTCTCTCCAGAGGCAACTATTATTACCAGTTTTTGTGCTTCATATGCGTTGATAAGCATAAAAAAGGCAAGTTTATATATGTGTATTTTCCCCCATTTTACAAAAATGGTTCTGCATCTTTTTTCACTTAGCAATATAGCTTTTAAGTATCATACATCAAGAATTTCCTTATTTTTGGCTGGCTGCAGTAGCTTATGCCTGTAATCCCAGCATTTTGGGAGGCCAAGGCAGGTGGATCACTTGAGGCCAGGAGTTTTTTTTTTGGAGACGGAGTCCTGCTCTGTCGCTCAGACTGGAGGACAGTGCTCTGATCTCAGCTCATTGCAGCCTCTGGCTCCCGGGTTGAAGTGATTCTCCTGCCTCAGCCTCCCGAGTAGCTGAGATTTACAAGCGCCTGCCACCATGCCCGGCTAATTTTTGTATTTTTAGTAGAGATGGGGTTTCGCCATTTTGGTCAGGCTGGGAGGCCAGGAGTTTGAGACTAGCCTGGCCAACATGGTGAAACCCCAACTCTACTAAAAATATAAAAATTAGCTGGACGTGGTGGTGCATGGCTATTTGGGAGGCTGAGGTATGAGAATTGCTTGAACCCAGGAGGTGGAGGTTGCGATGAGCTGAGGTGGCGTCACTGCACTCCAGCCTGGGCGACAGAGTGAGACTCTTATCTCCAAAAACATTTCCTTATTTTTGTTTATGCATGCAGAGTATTGTGGGATATGTATGCACCTTTTTTTCTTTTTTTTTGAGATGGAGTCTTGCTCTCTTGCCCAGGCTAGAGTGCAGTGGTGGGATCTCAGCTCACTGCAACCTCTGCCTCTCGGATTCAGGAGATTCTCCTGCCTCAGTCTCCTAAGTAGCTGGGATTACAGGCACCTATCACCACGTCTGGCTAATTTTTGTATTTTTAGTAGAGATGGGGTTTCACTGTGTTGGCCAGGATGGTCTCTTAACTCCTGACTTCAGAAGATCCACCTGCCTTGGCCTCCCGAAGTGCTGGGATAACAGGTGTAAGCCACTGCGTCTGGCTTGTGCATGCACTTTTTCTTCTATTTTTTTGAGACAGAGTCTTGCTTTGTTGCCCAGGCTGGAATGCAGCAGCTCGATCTCGGCTCACTGCAACCTCCACCTCCTGGGTCCAAGTGATCTCCTGCCTCAGCCTCCCGAGTAGCTGGGACTACAGGTGCCTGCCACCACACCCGGCTAATTTTTGTATTTTTAGTAGAGGCAGGGGTTTCACTGTGTTGGCCAGGCTGGTCTCGAACTCCTGACCCCAAATGATCCACCTACCTTGGCCTCCCAAAATTCTGGGATTACAGGCATGAGCCACTGTGCCTGGCAGAATAGTCTTTATTGAGAAACTGTCAAGCTTATCATAGTGATTACATGTTTTTCAAAATTCTGATTTTCACTTGAGAGCTCGATTTTTATCATTGGTAATAAACCTATATTGTTCAATGGTCAGCTGCATTCTTTGTTTATGATTTAAGTGGGTTGGCAATTTGAGCAAGGCTCATCTGTCACAGTTTGCCTGTATTCCACATGGTTTTTGGCTGGGCTCACTCATCTGTGGTCAGTTGGCATGTTAGCTAGGGGCTGGTTGGACCTGGATAGCCTCATTCACATGTCTAGCATTGGGCTAGAGCTGTCCTCTAGGTTGGTATGGCCTCTTGCAGGCTGGCTTGGCTTCTTTGCATGATGGTTAGGTTCCAAGAGTTTTGAGTGGAAACTGAACGGCCTCTTGAGGCCTGGGCTCGGTGGTGGCAGTGTCATTCATGCTGCACTCTGATGGTTAAAGCAAGTCACAAGGCCAGCTCATATTCAAGGGGTGGGGAAATGAACTGCACTCTTTTTTTTTTTTTTTTTTTTTTTTGAGATGAACTGCACTTCTTGATGGGAATTGCTACACATAACTGTGGCCATGTTAAATGTGGGCATAGTTCTTTATTATTCCTCTTTTTCCCCTTCCCCTTCTCTCTTTCATTCTTTTTAAATGAAATGGATGTTTTCTGCTTGTTTTTATTGCCCTGACTTGTCTTTCTTTTTGAAGTTCATGTTAGAACAAAGCTTACTTATAAATATTTCTATGATTATTTGGTGTGGCTGGGGACTGGTATTTTCAGGTCCCAGCTTAGCAACTATTTTTCAGATTACCGTAATAATACCAAACATCTGTTAATGCTGAAAAGATAGTGTTTCTTCTCCAGGTGATTTTGATCTCTTTGAAAAATTGGCAATTTCTGAGGGTTAACACTCTGGTCCTTTTATGGGCTCTGTTTCCAGCCCTTTATGGCTTGTTAGTTATAGAGAGTTACTAATATTGACCTGAAATATACATATATATTTTGTTGTCGCTAGTTGCTCCATGAAGTCAGAGAGGGAAAGGCTCTGTTGCAGGAGCAGAAGGTGTCTGGATAGTAGTTGTCTTGAGTAGACAGTGTTTTTTAATATATATGTATTTTTATTATACTTTAAGTTCTAGGGTACATGTGCACAACGTGCAGGTTTGTTACATATGTATACATGTGCCATGATGGTGTGCTGCACCCATTAACTCGTCATTTACATTAGGTATATCTCCTAATGCTATCCCTCCCCCATCCCGCCACCCCACAACAGGCCCCGGAGTGTGATGTTCCCCTTCCTGTGTCCATGTGTTCTCATTGTTCAATTCCCACCTATGAGTGAGAACATGCAGTGTTTGGTTTTTTGTCCTTGTGATAGTTTGCTGAGAATGATAGTTTCCAGCTTCATCCATGTCCCTACAAAGGACATGAACTCATCATTTTTATGGCTGCATAGTATTCCATGATGTATATGTGCCACATTTTCTTAATTCAGTCTATCATTGTTGGACATTTGGGTTGGTTCCAAGTCTTTGCTATTGTGAATAGTGCCACAGTAAACATACATCTGCATGTGTCTTTATAGCAGCATGATTTATAATCCTTTGGGTATATACCCAGTAATGGAATGGCTGGGTCAAATGATATTTCTAGTTCTAGATCCCTGAGGAATCGCCACACTGGAGTAGACAGTGTTTTTATATGTGAAATAAACAAGATTATTTGGCAAGTCAGTGACTAATCAGCTCATCAGGATGAATCAGCAGAAGTCCTAGGTGAGGTGAGAATGTCAGCACAGTGAGCCCCTTGCCCTGAGTTTATCGGGCATCCCATTAAGGTAGCTGTCATAGCTCCTATTTTGGAGAAGAGTAGGAGTCATTGTTCAAGATTTAGCTTACTTTAAAAACTTTTGGAGGGGCAAGGTCACTTTTAGTATGACACCATTAGAAGTGACATGTGGCTGTTTTTCAGATTACAGCCATTTTGGCATGCCCAAGTGTTAACAGTTGTTAAGATCTTTAAAACTTGTCTTCAGGTGACTAGAGGCTATTCTGCTTCTCCAAGTAAATTTTATTAATTGTCTTGGGTCCTAGACAAGTTAACTGTAGTTTCTGATTTATCTATTGCCTAAACCTGTGATAATTTGATAGCAATAGGAACTAAGAGGTGGCATTTAATTGCAAAAGATGGATGTTGGCTGCTAAATACAGCTGATTAGAAGGCTAGGACAAAGTGTCTTTTTCTGGTGACAGGGTCATTATTAAAGCTTTATTTTATTTTTATTTTATTTTATTTTATTTTTTGAGACGGAGTCTCACTCTGTTGCCCAGGCTGAAGTGCAGTGGCATGATCTCAGCTCACTGCAACCTCCACCACTCGGGGTCAAGCGATTCTGCTGCCTCAGTCTCCTGAGAAGCTGGGACTACAGGTGCACGCCATCGTGCCTGGCTAATTTTTGTATTTTTAGTAGAGACGGTGTTTCACCACACCAGCCAGGCTGGTCTCAAACTCCTGACCTCCTGATCCACCCGCCTCGGCCTCCCAAAGTGCTGGGATTACAAGTGTGAGCCACCGTGCCTGGCCTAAAGGTTTATAGAACGCTTCAGTAGTCAGATGGCTGAGTTCAGCTCCTTTCCACTCCTGTGAAGTTATCTTTTAAGACATTTGGAATCCTTCATAGAAGTCTTATCAGCAGTGATTCTCTTATAGGTGTTTGCTACTTGGGTCAATTTAGCCTAAATGGTTCTAGGCTGTGAAGCACTCCTCAATGCTATGCTGGTAGCCAGATCTTTGACAATTGCTGCTGCCTCAGAAGATTGGATATGGGCCCCACAGAGGCAGAGAATGGTTAACTGCCAGATATGACTGCCATCTTATTTTCCAAGCATAAATTTTACCTTCTGAGAAAGGAAGAGAGGGCTAATTTCTGTATTTTTAGTAGAGACGGGGTTTCACCATGTTGGCCAGGCTGGTCTCGAACTCCTGACCTCGTGATTCGCCTGCCTTAGCCTCCCAAAGTGCTGGGATTATAGGCGTGAGCCACCGTGCCCAGCCCACAGTATTTCACTTTTAATTATGATATGATTACAATTAGGGCAAGAAAGTCAAAATTATGTTGCTCTTGATTGTCTTAATCAGAGTTAGAGAGTGACCTCTTGGTGTGACAAAGCTCTTAGTGTGAACCCAATGTGCCCACTTAAAAATTAGATGTATCTGGGCATGGCTTGAGTGCCAATGGGGAAAGGAAACTAGTAAATATTTTGCATAGGGGAGAACAAGGTATTTCATGGGAAAAAGTTTACCACAGGAGGAGTGTTTTAGGACCAGCACTAGTGGTGAAAATGGGAAAGGCAATATCCTCTGGCCATTCCTTCGCAACTTTAGCCAACTACTCCACGTTCCTAATGTCAAAACCATGATGTGCAGGGGCTATAAAAAAAAAAAAAACTAGAACTTTTTCATAGAAACCTTTGTTAAGATACAAGAGGGCAGACTTTCATGATGTGGTATTTGTGGAACAGGGTTATAAAACAAAATGGTGAGTTAAGGATATTCTCACTTTAGCATAGAACACAGTAGGGCTTGGGTGTTTTGAAGGCTTCCAAGAATACAGACTGACTTGGGCATATTAAGGGTTCCAGTGGTGGCCTCCTGAAATAGATTAAACAGCCAGCCCTCAGGGGTCTTGTAATAATAATAACTACTGCTTTTAGAGTGAAGAGATACTAAATTATGTACTTGCAATGCCTACTTCTATTCACAGAATAAAATTCTGCCTCTGGCCTCTTTTCACTTCTGCTTCTCATCTATTAAGAGAGATCCTAGTTTTGTTTGCTCAGTTCTAGACGATTTTTTTTTTTTTTTTTTTTTTTGAGATAGAGTTTTGCTCCTGCTGCCCAGGCTGGAGTGCGATGGTGTGATCTCGGCTCACTGCAATTTCTGCCTCCTGGGTTGAAGCCATTCTCCTCCCTCAGCCTCCCAAGTAGCTGAGATTACAGGTGCATGCCACCTTACCCAGTAATTTTTTGTATTTTTAGTAGAGATGGTGTTTCACCATATTGGCCAGGCTGATCTCAAACCTCTGACAGTAGGTGATCCACCTGCCTTGGCCTCCCAAAGTAAAGTGCTAGGGTTACAGGTGTGAGCCACCATGCCCAGCCTAGACTACTCTTTTTTTTTTTGAGAGAGTCTCACTCTGTCACCCAGCCTGGAGTGCAGTGGCATGATCTCAGCTCACTGCACCCTCTGCCTCCTGGGTTCAAGCAATTCTCTGGCTCAGCTTTCTGAGTAGCTGCAATTACAGGCGCCCGCCAACACACTCGGCTAATTTTTGTGTTTTTTTAGTAGAGATGGGGTTTCACCATCTTTGCTAGGCTGATCTTGAACTCCTGGCCTCGTGATCCACCTGCCTGGACCTCCCAAAGTGCTAGGATTATAGGCGTGAGCCACCGTGCCCAGCCTAGACGACTCTTTTTAATGAGTAAAAAACAGCTGAAGAATTTCAGGGAATAGACTGGGTGATTAATTTATGTTAGAAAGTGGTAGGCCAAGAAATGCTCATACAAAGAGGGAGTCAATGTAGAGAGGAACAAAATGCAGGGTTTTTTATTGTAAATCGACAGTGGGAATGGATATAGAGGGTTCAGGGCGGGGCAGTGTTAGGGGAAACATTGTGAGCCGAAGAAATTGGGAAAGATGATATTAACAGGTGCTGCTGTGGATTTTGAATTGGATCTAATATATTAAGGTTTAAAATTGCTTTTAACTTTTTTTTTTTTTTCCCCTCCTCCCCCAGAGGTTAGACTTGTTTCTTATATGTGATGCCATTCCAGCACTGGACTCATGGAGGCTGAGCATTTATTCAGGTAATAATAGATAACATTTATGGAGCACTTTCTGTGTTCCAGGCAACAAATTAAGTGTTATACATCTGTTCTCATTTAATCCTCACACAACCCCATGGTGTTGGAAGTGTTATTGTACCCATTTAGTAGATGAAGAAATTGAGATGCAGTGAGTGTATAAAGAGTGAGTTCAGTGCCGGGCGAGGTGGCTCACACCTGCACTTTGGGAGGCTGAGGTGGGCAGATCACCTTTTTTTTGTTGAGATGGAGTTTTGCTCTTGTTGCCAAGGCTGGAGTGCAGTGGCACCATCTCAACTCACCGCAACTTCCGCTCCCGGATTCAAGCGATTCTCCCGCCTCAGCTTCCTGAGTTGCTGGGATTACAGGCATGCACCACCACGCCAAGCTAGTTTTGTATTTTTAATAGAGGCAGGGTTTCTCCCTGTTGGTCAGGCTGGTCTCGAACTCCCGACCTTAGGTGGCCTGGCCGCCTCAGCCTCAAAGTGCTGGGATTACAGGCATGAGCCACCGCGCCCGGCTCTAATTTTTTTTTTTTTTGAAACAGAGTCTTGCCCTGTGGCCCAGGCTGGAGTGCAATGGCGCGATCTCAGCCACCTCTGCCTCCCAAGTTCAAATGATTCTCCTGTCTCACCCTCCCTAGATGCTGGGATTACAGGCGCCCACCACCATGCCCAGCTAATTTTTTTTGTATTTTTAGTAGAGACGGGGTTTCACCATGTTGGCCAGGCTGGTCTCGAACTCCTGACCTTGTGATCCACCCTCCTCGGCCTCCCAAAGTGCTGGATTTACAGGCGTGAGCCACTGCGCCCAGCCTTATAATTTTTTATAAAGTAGATAAAACGTTTTGAAATAGTTAAAGTGTATTTGCATGAATATCCATATAAGGTAAATATGTATAACTAGGGAATTCTTTCTTAAGAGGTGATTAATATAGATAACAGAAATCTCTTGATTTCTTCCTGCTTGAGATACTGTTCACAGGTATTTTCACCTTTAAGAAGCCTTATTAGAGTTTCTTATAGGACCTTTCTTGGTGCATTTAAATGCTTATATATGGATTACATTAATTGCAGTACTATGATATCAGTTACTGAGTGGCCAGCATTAATACATTTGTCCGATTTTTATTTTCTGTCTTTTTAAAAAAAGACCTTTATTGAAATATAGTTGACATACAGTAAACTGCACATATTAAAAGTATACATGCGCTATGTCAGTTCACTCACTGCAACCTCCGCCTCCCAGGTTCAAGTGATTCTCCTGCCTCGGCCTCCCGAGTAAATGGGACTACAAGTGCATGCCACCATGCCTGGCTAATTTTTGTATTTTCAGTAGAGACGGGGTTTCGCCATGTTGGCCAGGCTGGTCTAGAACTCCTGACCTCAAATGATCCGCCCGCCTCGGCCACCCAAAGTGCTGGGATTACAGGCATGAGCCACCACCGTGCCCGCTGTGCCATTTCTTTTCTTTCTTTTTTTTTTTTTTTTTGAGACAGACTCTTGCTCTGTCACCCAGGCTGGAGTGCAGTGGTGCGATCTCAGCTCACTTTAACCTCCGCCTCCCGGATTCAAGCGATTCTTACACCTCAGCCTCTCGAGTGGCTGGGATTACAGTTGTATGCCACCACACCCGGCTAATTTTTTGTATTTTTAGTAGAGATGGGATTTTTCCATGTTGGCCAGGCTAGTCTCAAACTCCTGACCTCAAGAGCCCGCCTCGGCCTCCCAAAGTGTTGGGATTTCAGATGAGAGCCACCACACCCAGCCTAGAGTAGAGCCATTTCTTGTAGAGTAGGTCTGCTAGTGATGAATTATGTCTTTCTGTTTTTCTGGGAATATCTTTTTCTCCTTTGTTTTTGAAGGATAGGTTTGCTGGATTTTGGGAATGCTTGGTTTGCATTATTTTAGCTTCCATGGTTTCTGATGAAAAATATGTGTTATCTTAAGGATCTCTTGTGTGATAAGACACTTTTGCTGCTTTCAAGATTGTCTTTGTCTTTGTTTTTTAACAGTTTGATTGTATGCCTAGGTGTAGATCTCTGAGTTTTTCCTGGTTGGAATTTATTGAGCTTCCTGGATGTATAGATTAGTGATTTTCATCAAATTTGAGCTTTTGGCCATTATTTTACTAAATATTATTCTTGCCCCTTTTTCTCCTCTCATAGGACTCCTAGTAAGTATTTGTTAGTATGCTTGATGGTGTCCCACAGGTCTCTCAGACTTTGTTCATTTTTCTTCATTCTTTTTTCTTTTTGTTCCCCAAACTGGATAATCTTTATGTTATTTTGTTTTATTTTATTTTATTAGAGATGAGGTCTTGCTGTGTTGCCCAGGCTGGAGTATAGTGGCTATTCACAGGCACTACGAGTTCAAGTGTACTATAGGCTGGGCGTCCTGGCTTATGCCTGTAATCCCAGCACTTTGGCAGGCCAAGGCAGGTGGATTACCTGAGGTCAAGAGTTCGAGACCAGTCTGGCCAATATGGTGAAACCCCATTTCTACTAAAAATTCCAAAATTAGCCAGGCATGTTGGTGGGTGCCTGTGGTCCCAGCTACTGGGGAGGCTGAGGCAGGAGAGTTGCTTGAACCTAGGAGGCAGAGGTTGCAGTGAGCCAAGATCGCACCATTGCACTCCAGCCTGGGCTACAGAGCGAGACTCCTTCTGAAAATAAATAAATAAATAAAAAAAATAAAATGAAATGCCAGGTGCAGTGGCTGATGCCTGTAATCCCAGCACTCTGGGAGGCCGAGGTGGGTGGATCACGAGGTCAGGAGATCGAGACCATACTGGCTAACATGGTGAAACCCCGTCTCTACTAAAAATACAAAAAATTAGCCGGGCATGGTGGCAGGCGCCTGTAGTCCCAGCTACTCCGGAAGCTGAGGCAGGAGAATGGCAGGAACCCAGGAGGTGGAGCTTGCAGTGAGCCGAGATGGCGCCACTGCACTCCAGCCTGGGAGACAGAGCAAGACTCTAGCAAAAAAAAAAAAGTGTACTATAGACGTAAACTGCTGGGCTCCCAACGTGCTGGGATTATAGACATGAGCCACCACACTCGGCCTTAGTTTTTTAAGATACTTCATTGTCTTTGGGCTTGAATAGCTTCCAATGAGGCGGAGGTTGTGGTGAGCCGAGATCGCGCCATTGCACTCCAGCCTGGGCAACAAGAGCGAAACTCCATCTCAAAAATAAAAAAAAGAGAGAGAGAATTCTGTTGTTATCTTTATCTTGGTTCTTCTATATGTCAGTGTTCCCCAGTCCCTGGGCCATGGACCAGTGCTGGTCCAAGAGGTAAGCGGCAGGCGAGTGAACATTACCCCCTGAACTCAGCCTCCTGTCAGATCAGCAGTGGCATTAGATTCTCTTAGGAGTGTGAACCCTATTGTGAACTGTGCACGTGAGGGATCTAGGTTGTATAGTCCTTAGGCAAATCTAATGCCTGATGATCTGAGGTGGAACAGTTTCATCCTGAAACCATCCCCTTACTGTCCATGGAAAATTTGTCTTCCACAAAACTGGTCCCTGGTGCCAAAAAGGTTGGAAACTGCTGTTATATGTGTCCTTTTGCTCTGGCTGCTTTTAAGATTTTCCCTTAGCTGGGTGTGGTGGTTCATGAAGCCTGTAGTCTCAGCTACTTGGGAGGCCTGAGGTAGGAGGATCACTTGAGCACAGGAGTTTGAGGTTGTAGAACACTATGATCGTGCCTGTGAATAGCCATTGAGCTCCAGACTGGGCAACACAGCGAGATGTCATCTCTTAAAAAAATAAAATAGCCATGCATGGTGGCTCATGCCTGTAATCCCAGCACTTTGGGAGGCCAAGGCGGGTGGATTACTTGAGGCCAGGAGTTTGAGACCAGCCTGGCCAACATGGCAAAACCCTCTCTCTACTAAAAATAAAAAAGTTAGCCAGGCATGGTGGTGCGTGCCTGTGGTCCCAGCTACTAGGGAGGCTGAGGTATAAGAATCACTTGAACCTGGGAGGAGGAGGTTGCAGTGAGCCAAGATTGCATCACTGCACTCTAGCCTGGGGCGACAGAGCAAGACCCTGTCTCAAAAAATATATATATATATGTTCTGGTAATGATGTGCCTTGGTATGGTTCATTGAGCTTCTTGAATCTGTGTGTTTATAGTTATACTCCAGTTTGGAAACTTTTAAATTATTATTTCTTTAAATTTTTTTCACTTTCTCTTCTTTGAAAAATGCACTGACAGATGTATTAGGTAGGCCTTTTTTTTTTTTTGAGGTGAAATCTCCCTCTGTTGCCCAGGCTGGAATGCAGTGGCAGGATGTCAGCTCACTGCAGCCTCAACCTTCTGGGCTGAAGCAGTCCTCCCACCTCAGCCCCTCAAATAGTTGAGACTACAGGCATACCAGGATAATTTATTAAAATTAAAAAAAATTTTTTTTTGTAGAGTTGGAGTCTTGCTTTATTGTCTAAACTGGCCTGCAACTCCTGGGCTCAAGCAGTGTTCCCACCTCTGCCTCCCAAAGTGGTGGGATTACAGATATGAGCCACCATGCCCAGCTATGCATTTTATTTCAGTATTTATTTTTTCTTGTTTCTGTTTTGGGTAGTTCTATTGCTATGTTCTCAAAATTTTTCCCCTGATTTTTTCTTCTGTAATTTCTAATCTGTTGTTAGTCCCATATAGTGTATTTTTAATCTCAAACAATTCAAAGTTTTTTGTTTTTTGTTTTTTTTACTTCTACCTGACATGCTCACTTTTTTTTTTTTTGAGATAGAGTTTTGCTCTTGTTGCCCAGGCTGGAGTGCAATGGCGTGATCTCAGCTCACTGCAACCTCCACCTCCCGGGTTGAAGCGATTCTCCTGCCTCGGACTCCCAAGTTGCTGGGATTACAGGTGCCCACCACCACACCTGGCTAATTTTTTGTATTTTTAGTAGAGACAGGATTTCGCCATGTTGGCCAGGCTGGTCTCAAACTCCTGACCTCAGGTAATCCACCCGCCTCAGCCTCCCACAGTGCTGGGATTACAGGCTTGAGCCACTGGGCCCGGCTGCTCACTTTTTACTATAGGTCTTTGCACATGTGGAATATAGTTGTAATATAACTTTTCAAGTGTCTGTACAGATTCTATAATTTGTATCATTTATCAGTCATTTATTTTAACTTTTCATTGTGAAACAAGTATAGATTTATAGGAAGTTGCAAAAAGAGTATAGGAATATCCTATGATATCCTTTTACTCAGTGTCTTCCATTGGTAACATCACATAACTATAGTACAACATTAAAGTTAGGAAGTAGCCATTGGTAAAATTTACAGTTTATTCAGATTTGTCCAGTTTTACATGTACTTGTATTTGTGTATGTTGGTCTTTGAATTTCATAATGTGTGAATTTGTGTATCCACCATCACTGTGAAGATGCAGAACAGTTCCATCCCCACAAGGATCTTTCTTGTTGCCCTTTTATAACTACACCTCCCTCCCTCCACCCCATTCCCTGGAAACCACTAATATGTTCTCCATCTCTATAATATTGTTATTTCAAAAATATTACATAGATGGAATCCTACAGTATATACAGTTGGCTTTTTTTCTTTTTGAGATTGGCTTACCCCAACCCCTGACCCAGTTAGCTTAATTATCTGGAGATTCATCAAAGTTGTTACATGTATCAATAATTTGTTCCTTTTGATTGCTGAGTAGTGTTCCGTGGTGTCGCTGTATGCGTTTGCTTAATCATTCACCTATTGAAGGACTTCTGTGTTGGTTCCAATTTTCATCTATTGCATATAAAGCTACTATGAATATTCATATACAGATTTTTGTATAATTATTAGTTTTTATTTGTCTGTGATAAATGCTTAAGAGTCTAATTGCTAGAGGTATGGTAATTACGTATTTCTTTTCTTTTCTTTTTTTTTTTTTTTTTTTTGATGAGATGGAGTTTTGTTCTTGTTGCCCAGGCTGGAGTGCAGTGGCACGATCTCGGCTCACTGCAACCTCCGCTTCCCAGGTTCAAGTGATTCTTCTGCCTCAGGCTCCTGAGTAGCTGGGATCACAGGCGACCACCACCACACCTGGCTAATTTCCTGTATTTTTAGTAGAGACAGGGTTTCACCATGTTGGCCGGGCTGGTCTCAGACTCCTGACCTCAGGTAATCCACCCGCCTCACCTCCCAAAGTGCTGGGCTTGCAGGCGTGGTGAGCCACCTCGCCCAGCCTGGTAATTACATATTTCTTTCTTCCTTTTTTTTTGAGACGGATTTCACTCTGTCATCAAGGCTGGAGTGCAGCCATACGATCATGGCTCACTGCAGCCTCGAACTCCTGGGCTCAAGTGATCCTCTTGCCTCAGCCTCCCAAAGTGCTGAGACCACTGGTACATTCCGCCTTGCTTGGCTAATTGTTTTATTTTTTGTAAAGATGGGGTCTCACTGTGTTGCCAAGCTGGTCTTGAACTCCTGAGCTCTAGTGATCTTCCTGCCTCAGCCTCCCAAAGTGCTGGGATTTCAGATGTGAGCCACTGCATTTGGCCTCAGTCCTATTTTCTTCACTCAGGGAGCATGCTGGACTCTGCCCTTGCTCCCCCTAGAGTCTCCTTGCCTGTTACATTCCTTGGAAACACTGTTTGGGGATTAAGCCTGATAATCACAGGACTCACCTCATTTGTTTCCCATCTCCCAGGAATCACTATCCTTCACTGCCTGATGCCCAGTAACTTGAAAACCATTGTTTCATATATTTTTTCTTTTTCTTTTTTTAGTTATTTCTCCTAGGAAGGTATTTTGATTCTTGTTACTCTGTTAGCCAGAAGTGGAATCCCCTCCCCCAACCTGTAAAGTTTTCATTAGCATTATTACACCTATTGTTACTGACTACTATCCAATAATTCCTTTCTTTCTCGAGTTCTTAAAAAGGGAATGGCAGCCAAATAGAGCTAAGACAAAAAAGATACTTCTGATGTTGTTCAGTGTCTCTTGAAGCCCACATAATTCCAGAAAATTGCAAATCAATCAGATACAGGCTTGGAGCTAGAAGTAGGTCAGCTACCATAGCACAAGATGATGGTGTGAAAATATTTTAGTGACAGCTTGTGCATGATAATATATCCTTTCTTTTTCAGGGTTCTTTTTGGATATAATGCTGAATTCTGGGTGTTATCATATGCTTTTTTTCTATTCTAATCTTTTTATTCTTTGTTAAAAAATATGGTCATGCTTATAAAATCACAACTTCTACATTTAAAGGGTAGGTTGGCCAATTAAAGCAGCCTTTCCAACCTAAGTGCATCTAGCCAGGTAATTCTTTCTGAGCTTTATTATTTGTTTTAGAGCTTAGATCAGAGTTTGACAATGTAGCGTATATACTAAGATTTCTTAAAGATTTATCTGTGTATTCCAAGGTGTGCTTATCTGTGTAAAAAACTCAGCAAGACATGGCATTGCCAACAGGCTATCAAACATTTGAAATATTCCTTTGGAGTTATTTTCTGGAATTAGGCCACTTTTCAATAATTAGGTGACTTTGAGCTCTTGGAGTCATCTCCTAGAACCACCTTTGGAATGGAGCTGCCCTGTGCTAGTCTTACCAGTAGAGTTTTATTTGTATTTCCAGCCTGTTGCTTCTGCTGATGAACCTGGGTATAGCTTTGTATATTAGTCAGCTATTTTCAACATTGCCTATCATGGTGCTTTGCGAGTGGTTACTCAGTAGTTATTTGCTGCATGAACGAATGTCTCTTCATTAAGTCACTGCATCAGTCACTTCCCTCCTAACATTTCAGGGGAGCTTTCCTTTTCTTTCCATCTCTATCCTTTTGGTTATTTTCTTTCTTGCTTGCATTTCCTCTGGAGGGTAAACCAAGAAGGCAAAGGAGATGAGCCCAAAACCATTCTGTTGTTTATTAGTAACCCTGATAAGAAAAAAGTATTATATGAGAAAGGATTGAAATACTTGGTGAAAATGAGATTTTGGAGTTAATGCTGGATTTCATTTTTTTCATTCTATTTCTCCCACTACTAGTTATGGATTCGGTTTTTGCTGTTTTTTCTTTTCTTCAAAGCCCTGACCATCTTTTTTTTCTTTAATTTATAGCTAGTGATGTCCTCTTACATTTTATTTTATTTCTCATTTTTATAAGTTTTTCCCCCTCCATATGGAAGCCTCTCCCATGTGGAGTCCTAATTCGGGAAAAGGAGTCAGGCTGGCGGGACCAAGGGAAAGCAAAAAGAGAAGGCAGATAAGCTGTAAATCTGCCTTCGTGGTCCAGGACACATAGCCCTCCTGCGCAAATAACCCATAATCTTCCTGCACCCAGCTATCACCAGACCCTCAGCTGATAGAAAAATGCAAGTTAGCTCACTGCAACCTTGACATTGTCAGTACTGCACAAGGTGTTATCATTAACCCTCTTCAGCACACAGCACAAGTACCATCTTATAGAATCCCCAGCAAGCCTTTGTGTCTCCTGGCAGCCATTTCTTCTCTTGCTGACTTGTCGTTTGCTTCCTTACAACATATTTTCCTACTTTCTCTAATAAATAAATATGCCTTTCTTTACCTACAACTGTCTTGGTAAATTCTTTTTACTGCCTGCATGACACTGGCCCCAGATAGTTGCCACTCAAGATACTCCTCTTCTTTATCCCTTTAAATATTGGTGTGTCTTGGCCAGGTGTGGTGGCTCACGCCTGTAATCCCAGCACCTTGGGAGGCTGAGGCAGGCAGATCACCTGAGGTCATGAGTTCGAGGTCAGCCTGGCCAACATGGTGAAACCCCATCTCTACTAAAAATACAAAAATTAGGCCAGGCACGGTGGCTCATGCTTGTAATCCCAGCACTTTGGGAGGCTGAGGCGGGCGGATCACGAGGTCAGGAGATCGAGACCACGGTGAAACCCCGTCTCTACTAAAAATACAAAAAAATTAGCCAGGCGTAGTGGCGGGCACCTGTAGTCCCAGCTGCTCGGAGAGGCTGAGGCAGGAGAATGGCGTGAACCCGGGAGGCAGAGCTTGCAGTGAGCCGAGATTGCGCCACTGCACTCCAGCCTGGGCGACGAAGCGAGACTGTCTTAAAAAAAAAAAAAAAAAAAAAAAAAAAAAAAAAAAAAAAAAAAAAAAAAAAAAATACAAAAATTAGGCAGGCATGGTGGCAGGCGCCTGTAATCCCAGCTACTTGGGAGGCTGAGGCAAGAGAATCGCTTGAACCCAGGAGGTGGAGGTTGCAGTGAGCTGATATCCTGCCATTGCACTCCAACCTGGGGGACAAGAGCGAGACTTCGTCAAAAAAAAAAAAAAAAAAAATTAGTCTGTCTTGAGGCCCCTGCTTCTCTTCTAGCCTTTTCTTTGGTTACTCTGCCACTGTTTTCATTGTGTTTTCTCCCTCTGTGACCCTGTTTAAAATCCAAGGTTTCAACTACTCTCAGTTTGGTGTTCTAGATTTCCAGTTCCACTGGTGTAACTATCCACTAGACACTTTAATTTTATCCGTCCATAGGCATAACATATTTATTATGTATGAAACAGAACTTTTTCTTTCCAAACTGGTTTCTTCTTCAGTATTCATATTTCAGTGATTAGAAATATTATCCACTCAGTGGTTCTCAAACTTTTTGGTATCAGAACCCCTCAACACTCTTAAAAATGATTGAAGTCTCCAGAGAACTTTTGTCTTTGTGAGTTATAACATTAAATATTAATGATTAGAAGTTAAAACTGAGAAAATTTAAAATACCTATTTTTAAAAAGTATGAATTTACTAAAAGTGACAGTAAACCTGTGTCCAGAATTGGTGGGTTCTTGGTCTCACTGACTTCAAGAATGAAGCGGCAGACCCTTGCGGTGAGTGTCACAGTTCTTAAAGGCAGCGTGTCCGGAATTTGTGCCTTCTGATGCTCAGATGTGTTCGGAGTTTCTTCCTTCCAGTGGGTTCGTGGTCTCGCTGGCTTCAGGAGTGAAGCTGCAGACCCTTGCAGTGAGTGTTACAGCTCTTAAGGCAGCGCGTCTGGAGTTCTTTGTTCCTCCTAGTGGGTTCGTGGTCTCACTGGCTTCAGGAGTGAAGCTGCAGACCTTCGCGGTGAGTGTTACAGCTCATAAAGGCAGTGTGGACCAAAAGAGTGGGCAGCAGCAAGATTTATTGCAAAGAGCGAAAGAACAAAGCTTCCACAGTGTGGAAGGGGACCTGAGCGGGTTGCCACTGCTGGCTGGGGCAGCCTGCTTTTATTGTCTTATCTGGCCCCACCCACATCCTGCTGATTGATCCATTTTACAGAGAGCTGATTGGTCTGTTTTACAGAGAGCTGATTGGTCTGTTTTGACAGGGTGCTGATTGGTGCATTTACAGTTCCTGAGCTAGACACAAAAGTTCTCCACCTCCCCACGTGCCTGTAGTCCTAGCTACTCGGAGAGGCTGAGGCAGGAGAATGGCGTGAACCCGGGAGGCGGAGCTTACAGTGAGCCAGGATTGCGCCACTGCACTCCAGCCTGGGCGACAAGAGTGAGACTCCGTCTCAAAAAAAAAAAAAAAAAAAGTTCTCCACCTCCCCACTAGATTAGCTAGATACAGCCCACTAGATTAGCTAGATACAGAGTGTCGATTGGTGTGTTTACAAACCTTGAGCTAGATACAGAGTGCCTATTGGTGCATTCACAATCCCTTAGCTAGACATAAAGGTTCTCCAAGTCCCCACCAGATTAACTAGATACAGAGTGCCGATTGGTGCATTCACTAACCTTGAGCTAGACACAGGGTGCTGACTGGTGAGTTTACAAACCTTGAGCTAGATACAGAGTGCTGATTAGTGTATTTACAATCCCTTAGCTAGATATAAAGATTCTCCAAGTCCCCAGCAGACTCAGGAGCCCACCTGGCTTCACCCAGTGGATCCTGCACTGGGGCTGCAGGTGGAGCTGCCTGCCAGTCCTGCACAGTGGGCCCGCACTCCTCAGCCCTTGGGTTGTTGATGGGACTGGGCGCCCTGGAGCAGGGGGCGGCCGGCGCTTGGGGAGGCTCAGGCCGCGCAGGAGTCCACGGTGTGGGGGAGGCTCAGGCATGGCGGGCTGCAGGTACTGAGCCCTGCCCCGCCGGGAGGAGGCTAAGGCCTGGCGAGAAGTCAAGCACAGCAGCTGCTGGCCCAGGTGCTAAGCCTCTCACTGCCTGGGCTGGCGGGGTCCGCTGAGCCCACGCCCACCCAGAACTTGTGCTGGCCCGCAAGCGCCGGGTGTGCAGCCCCGGTTCCCGCCCACGCCTCTCCCTCCATACCTCTCTGCAAGCTGAGGGAGCCGCCTCCCACAGTGCAGCGGTGGGCTGAAGGGCTCCTCAAGTGCTGCCAAAGTGGGAGCCCAGGCAGAGGAGGCGCCGAGAGCGAGTGAGGGCTGCGAGGGCTGCCAGCACGCTGTCACCTCTCAAACCCATTGCATGTTAACATAAATTTTTATGAAAAATAACTTTTTACAAAACAGCAGCAACAAAATTTGGTGAGAAATGTGGCATTTTTTTCATTTTTGTAATTATTTTTAATGATGGTACTAATAGAAGACAGCTGGATTCTCATAACTGCATTTTCATTCAAATTGGTTACAATATTCCATTTTATATATCTTCTGGAAAATGCTACTATACACCCATGAGAGCATGACAGTGAAAAAGACAAACAGGGTTTTACTACTACTGTGAAAATGGTTTTGACCATGTAGGTTCCGTGAAAGTCTTGGGGATTCCCAGGGGTTCCAGGCCACACTTTGAGAGCTGCTCTTCTGTCTAGTACCCCAGGTGTCTTCTTAGATGTCTTCTCTCCCAGTCATTACACACATATGTTACTACGTTTTTTTTTTTGGAGATGGGGTCCTGCTCTATTGCCCAGGCTGGAGTGCAGGGCTCACCACAGCCTCGACCTCTCAGGATCAAGTGATCCTCCCACCTCAGCCTCCCAACTAGCTGGGCCCACAGGTGTGTGCCACCACACCCAGATAAAAGTCTTAAAGTTAGGCCAGGCATGGTGGCTCGCCTGTAATCCCAGCACTTTGGGAGGCTGAGGCGGGCGGATCGCGAGGTCAGAAGATCGAGACCATCCTGGCTAACACGGTGAAACCCCCCTCTACTAAAAATACAAAAAATTAGCTGGGTGTGGTAGCAGGCGCCTGTAAGTCCCAGCTACTTGGGAGGCTGAGGCAGGAGAATGGCGTGAACCCAGGAGGTGGAGCTTGCAGTGAGCCGAGATTGTGCCACTGCACTCCAGCCTGGGCGACAGAGCAAGACTCTGTCTCAAAAAAAAAAAAAAAAGTCTTAAAAAGTTTTTATCTCCTCAATGTATCTTAAGTCAGAGTCCCCTCATTCTACAGCCAGAGTACTTTTCTTCTTCGTTTTTTTTTTTTGTTTGTTTGTTTGAGATGGAGTCTCACTCTGTTGCCCAGGCTGGAGTACAGTGGCGCGATCTCACGATATCTGCTCACTGCAACCTCCACCTCCTGGGTTCAAGCAGTTCTCTGCCTCAGCCTCCTGAATAGCTGGGATTACAGGCACCTGCCACCACGTCCAGCTAATTTTAGTATTTTTAGTAGAGATGGAGTTTCACCATTTTGGCCGGGCTGGTCTTGAACTCCTGACCTCGTGATCCACCCGCCTTGGCCTCCCAAAGTGCTGGCATTACAGGCGTGAGCGACCACGCCTGGCCTGGGCCAGAGTACTTTTCACATTTTTTTCTATCTAGTGTTTTTGCCTCTCTTCTTTTTTTTTCGAAGCCATTCACGTTGTAGAAAAAGTAATCTTTCCAAAATAGAAATCTGATGATGTAACTCCTTTCCAAAAGTCCTTTATGAGTTTCTTACAGCTTTATTAGTATGTAAGACTTTTTATAATCCTGTTTCTACTAACCTCTGTAGATTCTTATTAAGCCATTCATTTCTCCATGAATACCTTTATGTTATAGCTTTCTTTATGCAATACTTGCGGCTCTGAGAAAAAATCATGGTGACCTGTATATCTGTATTAACAGTGTTGAGTTTGCACATATGTACTTTACATATGTTATTTTTTTAGACAGCCTTCCAAAAGAAATACTCTTATTATTCTGTTTTATAGATGAGGAAACTGAGACAGATGATTGATCTCTTGTTAAACCTCTAAGATAATCTCAAGGAACATAGGCTTGTTTCCTTACTTTTCTTTTCCTTTTCTTTTTTTTTTTTTTTTGAGACGGAGTCTCGCTCTGTCACCCAGGCTGGAGTGCAGTGGCGTGATCTTGGTTCACTGCAAGCTCTGCCTCCCGGGTTCATGCCATTCTCCTGCCTCAGCCTCCCGAGTAGCTGGGACTACAGGCGCCCACCACCGTGCCCGGCTAATTTTTTTGTTGTTCTTGTATTTTTAGTAGAGACGGTTTCACCGTGGTCTTGATCTCCTGACCTCGTGATCCACCCGCCTTGGCCTCCCAAAGTGCTGGGATTACAGGCGTGAGCCACCGCGCCAGGCCTGTTTCCATACTTTTCTATTTGGCTAAATATTACTTATCCTGGAGGATCAGGCTTAAGTATTCCCTCCTTCTGAAGCCTTTCCAACGGTCTGATTTAGATACCTGCTCCCTCCATGGCTTACCTTGTGAGCAGCTCGAGCTAGCCCTTAACATAATACAGTTTTTACTTGTTTGTCAGGGAATTTTATTTCTTTGGAACAGGAATATTAGATTGCATCTAATATTTATTCCCAGAACAAATGTGCATATTGAGGTCCTCAAAATCTGATATCCCTCTGGACCTTCTTATTCTGGTCATTCTAAGCAAGCAGGACCCTCAGTTTAGGAGGAGCTGTAAAACAGATACTATTATTATTATTATTATTTTCTTTGTTTTTGAGACGAAGTCTCGCTCTGTTACCCAGGCTGGAGTGCAGTGGCATGATCTTGGCTCACCGCAACCTCCGCCTCCTGGGTTCAAGCGATTCTCCTGCATCAGCCTCCTGAGTAGCTGGGATTACAGGCACCCACCATCATGCCCAGGTAATTTTTTTTTTTTTTTTGTATTTTTATAGAGACGGGGTTTCACCATGTTGGCCAGGGTGGTCTTGAACTTCTGACCTCAGGTGATCCACTCACCTTGGCCTTCCAAAGTGCTGGGATTACAGGCGTTAGCCAGTGTGCCCGGCCGATCATGTTATTATTAATTCTTCCAGATTTTACAAATTGTGATCCCAATGTATTAGTTTAAAGAAGACTTAATAATAACACAAAATAATAGCTAACCTTTATTTATTTATTTAGAGACAGGGTCTCGCTCCAGGTTGGAGTGCAATGGCGTGACCACAGCTCACTGCAGCCTTGACCTCCTTGGCTCAAGCGATCCTCTCACCTCAGCCTCCCAAGTAGCTGGGACTACAGGCATGCACCACCACATTTGGCTAATACAAAAATTTTTTTGGCTGGGCACTGTGGCTCACGCCTATAATCCCAGAACTTTGGGAGGCCAAGGCCAGTGGATCACCTGAGGTCAGGAGTTCAAGACTAGCCTGGCCACCATGGTGAAACCCCGTCTTTACTAAAAATACAAAAATTAGCCAGGCCTGGTGGTGCATGCCTGTAAACCCAGCTATTCAGGAGGCTGAGGCATGAGAATTGCTTGAACCCGGGAGGCAGAGGTTGCAGTGAGAGGTTGCCGTCAGGCGAGATCACGCCATTGCACTCCAGACTGGGCAACAAGAGCAAAAGTCCGTCTCAAAAATAAATAAATAAATAAAAATTATTTTATTTTTTAACAATTTTTAAATTATTTATTTATTTTTGAGATGGAGTCTCGCTCTGTTGCCCAGGCTGGAGTGCAGTGGCGTGATCTCAGCTCACTGCAAGCTCCGCTTCCTGGGTTGAAGCCATTCTCCTGCCTCAGCCTCCCGAGTAGCTGGGACTACAGGTGCCTGCCACCACGTGATTTCACTGTGTTAGCCAGGGGATTTCACTGTGTTAGCCAGGATGGTCTCGATCTCCTGACCTGGTGATCCGCCTGCCTCGGCCTCCCAAAGTGCTGGGATTACAGGTGTGAGCCACCGTGCTCGGCCTTTTTTGTTGTTGTTGTTGGCTGGGCTCACGCCTGTCATCCCAGCACTTTGAGAGGCTGAGGCAGGCAGATTACTTGAGATCAGGAGTTTGAGACCAGCCTGGCCAACATGGTGAAACCCTGTCTATACTAAAAATACAAAAATTAGCTGGGCATGGTGGTGCATGCCTGTAATTCCAGGTGCTCAGGAGGCTGAGGCAGGAGAATTGCTTGAGGCCAGGAGTCTGAGACCAGCCTGGACAACATAGTGAAACTTTACAAAAAAAAAAACCAAATTAGCCAGATGTGTTGGTGTGTGCTTATAGTCCCAGGTATTTGGGAGACTGAGGTAGGAGGATCGCTTGAGCCTAGGAGGTTGAGGCTGCAGTGAGCCACGATTGTGTCATTGCACTCTAGCCTGAACAATAGAGACCCTGCCTCCAAAAAGAAAAAAAAAGTCTGGGTGCAGTGGCTCATATCTGTAGTCCCAGCACTTTGGGAGGTTGAGTTGGGAGGATCACTTGAATCCAGGAGTTAGAGACCAGCCTGGGCAACACAGGGAGACCCCATCTCTACAAAAGTAAAAAAAAAAAAAAATTAGCCTGGCATGGTGGTGCATGTGTATAGTTTGAGCTACTCAGGAGGCTGATAGGAGGATTGCTTGAGTCTGAGAGGTTGAGGCTGCAGTGAGTCATGATTATACCACTACACTCCAGCCTGGGCCTCAGAGCGAGACCCTGTGTGTCTGTCTCTCTGTTTCTCTCTCTATATATATCTCTATCCCTTCTCTCTCTATATATGTATATATAAAATTGCAATTCTCAGCCTCTTGCCCACCTAATTCTCACTTTCCTGTGAATAACATCAATAAAACATGTCACATTTTAGTTGTGATTTATGAAGTCGATACCATTTTCCTTCTCTCAGTAAGTTATATTGTTTAATTCTAGAATCCTGTTTTCTTTTCTTTATTAGAGATACATCTGAATTTTATCTTTTTGATGGGATTCATTTGCCCATTCTTTTTTTTTTTTTTTTTGAGACAGAGTCTTGCTCTGTTGCCCAGGCTGGAGTGCAGTGGTACGATCTCGGCTCACTGCAACCTCCGCCTCGTGGATTGAAGAGATTCTCCTGTCTCAACCTCCCGAGTAGCTGGGATTACATTACAGATGCCCAGCTAATTTTTGTATTTTTTAGTACAGACGGGGTTTTGCCATGTTGGCCAGGCTGGTCTTGAACTCCTGACCTTGTGATCCACCCACTTTGGCCTCCCAAAGTGCTAGGATTACAGGTGTGAGCCACCGCGCCCAGCCTCATTTGCCCATTCATTCTTATTTTTATGTTAATTTTTTTTGAGACAGAGTTTCGCTTTTGTTGCCCAAGTTGGAGTGCAATGGCGTGATCTCAGCTCACTGCAACCTCTGCCCCCCAGGTTCAAGTGATTCTCCTGCCTCCGCCTCCCAAGTAGCAGGGATTACAGGTGTGCGCCACCATGCTTGACTAATTTTTTGTATTTTTAGTAGAAACAGGGTTTCACCATATTAGCCAGGCTGGTCTCGAATGCCTGACCTCAGGTGATCCTCCCATCTCTGCCTCCCAAAGGGCTGGGATTACAGGCGTGGGCCACCGTGCCCGGCCTGCCCATTATTTCTTTCTGCCCACCTCTCCAATTCCTTGAGCATTGCAGTGGATGTTTAATTTTGAGAATACTAATTAGCTTCAGTAATTATACACCTTGAGGCATTTCAGGATATTTATAGCTTTGTAGTTTTGGTCTTGATATGTTGTAGCTTTTTGGCTTTTGTGTCTTTTTTTTTGCTTAAGAAAGCTTTGAATTCTGTTCAGAGAAGATTTGTGTTAATCCATCTAAGTGGAATTTAGGGGTATTAGAGGTTTATTTTATCAGTGCCCAAAAATATCATATTTGTATTTTGTTCATAGCATTTTGAGGTCACCAAGAGTTTTAAGATGATGTCTTTTGTTGTAGACAAGTTTCAGAATCAGACCAGTATGGAGGATGCAATCTTACTGTGTCTTTGAATATGTACCCAGGCTAGTATGGGGACTTGTGTAACACAGAAAGAACATCTGCAACCTGCCCCCTTGTTGCCACACTTTAATTTGCAATTAGGCCTTGCAGGATGTGTAGCTGTATTCTCTTTTACCAGCCATCATTCTGTCTACCTGCAAGGGTCTTTTGTGTAATATTAGTGTCATCGAAATCTGTTTCAGAATAGATTTGATTCTGAATCACTTACTTCTATAATATTTTAACCTTTAGTTGGGAAATGAACTTTCATCAGAAAGATAAAAATGGATTGATTAAGGAAATTTGAAAAACAATATGTTTTTGAGAGTGTCATGGTGTATAGAATATAGTTCGTAGACTTGGCTTTGAGTTTTTAGGAGTTAATAGGATTGAATTATTCAAGACTCAAGAGAAACAGGAAGAAAGATTTCGTTTTCCTACCTGCTTTTTTGGACTTCTTTCTGTTACATCCTATTATATTTGGAGCTTAAAACTAGAGCTTCAGTACAATTTAGTTAATTGAATTATGCTAGTAATTCTCTCTGGTGAGATTATGTATGGAGTTACTGATTATTTTTAGTATGCCTATGTAGACAGGTGAGGAAGATAAGTTGAAGAGATCAGAAATACCTTTATATTAAATATATACTCTAATATTCATTAATTTCATTTTTAAGGAAACTGTCCTGAAGTTAGAGGAAGCACTAAGTGAAGTAGCCATATATAAATAATTTATTTTCTGGTCAGGCCAAGCTTGCCTACATATTATATTGTATAACATATATAGGCTTATATTTTGATGTTAGAATATTAGATAACCACTTCATATTTGCTTTTTGTGGCCAATAGCTTATTTAACAAATACTCATCGTGTCAGAACTATCTGAGAGTAAGGGATATAGCAGTGAAGAAACAGAAAAAAATCCCTGCCCTTATTGAGCTTATCTTTTTTTTTCATTTTCTTTTCTTTTTTTTTTTTTTTTGAGACGGATTTTCGCTCTTGTTGCCCAGGCTGGAGTGCAATGGTGCGATCTCGGCTCACCACAACCTCCTCCTCCCAGGTTCAAGCTATTCTCCTGCCTCAGCCTCCCGAGTAGCTGGGATTACAGGCATGCGTCACCACGCCAGGCTTATTTTGTATTTTTAGTAGAGACAGGGTTTCTCCATGTTGGTCAGGCTGGTCTCAAACTTCTGACCTCAGGTGATCTGCCTGCCTCGGCCTCCCAAAGTG
This sequence comes from Hylobates moloch, assembly GCF_009828535.3. Lineage (NCBI taxonomy): Eukaryota > Metazoa > Chordata > Mammalia > Primates > Hylobatidae > Hylobates > Hylobates moloch. The sequence goes on from NW_026652288.1 coordinate 47,596,315, forward strand.
CTGGGATTACAGGTATGAGCTACCGCGTCTGGCCTCATTTTCCAATTTTTTATTGTGTTAAAATCCACATGACAGAATTTGCCATCTTAACCATAACATAAAATTTACTATTTTAACAGAATTAACCCTCTTAACAGTTCAGTGGTATTAAATACATTTATGATGTCATGCAGCCATCACCACCAATCCTTCTCCATAATTATTTTCATTTTGTAAAACTGAGAAATTCTGTACTCATAAAACAATAATTCCCCATTCTCCTCTCCCCCTTCCTCCCAGCCCTGGCAAGTACCATTCTACTTTCTGTCTTCTATGATTTTGAATATTCTAACTACCTCATATAAGTGGAATTATACAGAATTTATCATTTTGTGACTGGCTTTAGCGTGTCGTCAAGGTTATCCATGTTGCAGCATTTGTCAGAATTTCCTTTTTAAGGCTGAATATTATTCCGTTGCATGTATATACCACATTTTGCTTATCTATTCATTTGTTGATAAACACTTGCTTCTACCATGTAGCTATTATAAATAATGCTGCTATGAACGTAGATGTACAAATATCTCTTTGAGACCCTATTTTCAATTCTTTTGAATATATACCCAGAAGTAGAATTGCTGAATCAGAACTTAGACTTTAGTGAGAAGAATGAAAAATAGGCCAGGTGCAGTGACCTGTAATCGCAGCACTTTGGGAGGCCAAAGCAGAAGGATGTCTTGAGTCCAGGAGTTTGAGACCAGCCTGGGCAACACGGCAAAACCCTGTCTCTACAAAATACACAAAAAAAATTAGCCAGTCGTGGTGGCACATGCCTGTAGTCTCAGCTACTAGGGAGGCTGAGGTGGGAGGATCACTTGAGCCTGGGGTTAGTGAGTCTTGACTGCACCACTGCACACCAGCCTGGACAACAGAGCAAGACCCTGTCTCAAAAAAAAGAAAAATAATACCATCAGACAGACCAACATGGAATCCATGAAAGCAAATCCTTAAAATGAGACCCACAAACAGCTGTCTTGATTATAGTTTATCTGAAATTGGCTCTACTTTTTTGCCCTTTCATGCCCCCTTTTTGCCCATGATAGGAAACAGAGTGATGACAGAGCATGTAATAATAGTTTCATTTTGTTACAGATTTGCTGTGGGCCAGACACCCTGCAAAATTGCTTTGAAAATTATATAATCACAATATCCTATGAAAGTTGTTTTTTGTTTGTTTGTTTGTTTTTTGTTGAGACAGTGTCTTGCTCTGTTACCCAGGCTGGAGTGCAGTGGCATGATCTCAGCTCACTGCAACCTCTGCCTCCTGGGTTCAAGAGATTCTCTTGCTTCAGCCTCCCTTCAGCCTCCCGAGTAGCTGGGATTACAGGCATGCACCACCACACCTGGCTAATTTTTGTATTTTTAGTGGAGATGGGGTTTTACCACGTTGGTCAGGCTGGGCTCGAACTCCTGACCTCAAGCAATCCACCCACCTCGGCCTCTCAAACTTCTGGGATTACAGGTGTGAGCCACTGCGCCTGGCCGAAAGGTTTCAACTTGCTTATTTTACAGTGAGATAAAGAGAGGCTTAGAGAGGTGATTACTTGTCTAGGATCACAAAGCCTGGTATGTGATAGGGCTAGGTAGGCATGGTCCTAATGTTATCAAGCAAAAGGGGCTTGCTCCCCAGTGCACTACAAGCCAATATTACGACCCTGAGTTTTTGAGAAAAGAAAAGCTTATATTGCCAGTTGACTCACAGGAGTCAAGCTCAAATCTGTCTCCCGGTGCAGTAATTTTATTAGAACAGGTTTAGCGAGTCGATTCTGGGATTACTAGGTGATTGGTGGAAGGAAAGGAGAGGTCTAGAAAGTCCTTGGCAGTACCCAGTTATCTCTTCATGACTCCTCATGGGTCCCATATTCAAATTTGGGAGGAGTTAATATGAAGCATGTGGTGGCAATTCAGGCTGTGATGAAGCTCCTTCAGAGTGAACTCTAGTTGGCTATATTGGTTGCAACTGATTTCAGCCAGTTTTGTTATATTACAAGCAGAAGGAGTTTCAGTGTTTCAGAAAGTTGTTTCTTTTCTTATCTGCTATCTTGCAAACTCAAGACTTTCTGTTACTGGTTTAAGTTTTTGGGGCATGGTTTTACTAACAACTTCAGTCCCTGGGCAACAGCATGAATGGAAGCCCACATTCCATATTTTTAATTTTTTTTTTTTTTTTCTGAGACTGAGTCTCTTTTATTTACGTATTTTTTTTTTTTAGTGTGGACCCAAAGAGTGAGCAGCAGCAAGATTTATTGCAAAGAGTGAAAGAACAAAGCTTCCACAGCATGGAAGGGGACCCGAGTGGGTTGCCCCTTTTTTTAAACTTTTATTTATTTTTTATTTTTTTACCGAGTCTCATTCTTTTGCCCAGGCTAGAGTGCAGTGGTGTCATCTTGGCTTATTGCAACCGCCACCTCCTGGGTTCAAGTGATTCTTCTGTCTCAGCCTCCCAAGTAGCTGGGATTACAGGCACTTGCCACCATGCTTGGCTAATTTTTATATTTTTTAGTAGAGATGGGACTTTGTCATATTGGCCAGGCTGGTCTCGAACTCCTGACCTCAGGTGATCCGCCTGCCTCAGCCTCCCAAAGTGTTGGGAGTATAGGTGTGAGCCACTGCCCCCATCCCCATATTTCTAAATATTTAGTAGTTATAAATCAAGATTTTAAAAAAAGGAACCTAATAATTTTATTTCACTACAGCCTTGAACTTCTGGCTTCAAGTGAACCTCCTGCCTCATCTTCCTGAGTAGCTGGGACCACAGGCATGTGCCACCTCACCCAGTAAATCAAAATTTAAAAACTGTTAGAACTTTGAAGGGAAATTATTTTTTGAGACAGAATAAGATAGTTCAGGGATATCCTATAAGCCTAGTCTCCATCTGTACCCTTCCCATTGTTTGTCCATTGCCCACCATTCAGGCAATGGAACGTGTATAACAGAAGGTTATTGTCCATGGAAGGACAAAGTTTGAGATGAGAAGAAATCCACTGAAGGCCCTGATTGGGGTTTGGGGCTGCTTAGGCAGGAGAACCTGGGATCTGGAGCATAGCTGAGAGTAGTAGAATAAGGGTCTTCAGGTAGGTATGTCCTCTGGTCCCATGGACATCTTGCCCTGAGGGCACGGACAAGTCAGAGGAGGGTCATAGTGGTTCTATCTTCAATGAAGGATCCAGAATAGGTCCAAGACCAAGAGTGCCAGAACTCAAAACTGGGCCCCTTTGACCATGCTGTCTGTTGTTAATAGTAAGAAAGCCTGAGTTTACAGAATGAGATGATGGCTTACTCTGTATGGTTAGTGGAGAGGGGATAGAAAGCAGCTGATCTGGCTGGGCATGGTGGCTCACGCCTGTAATCCCAGCACTTTGGGAGGCCGAGGTGGGTGGATCACGAGGTCAGGAGATCGAGACCATCCTGGCCAACAGAGTGAAACCCTGTCTCTACTAAAAATACAAAAAATTAGCTGGACATGGTGGTGTGTGCCTGTAATCCCAGCTACTCGGGAGGCTGAGGTGGGAGAATCGCTTGAACCAAGGAGTCAGAGGTTGTAGTGAGCCGAGATCACGCCACGCACTCCAGCCTAGGCAACACAGTGCCACCGCTCCCTGCTAAATTTGTATTTTTAGTAGAGACAGGATGTCTCCATGTTGTTCAGGCTGGTCTCAAACTCCCGACCTCAGGTGATCTGCCCACCTCGGCCTCCCAAAGTGCTGGGATTACAGGCGTGAGCCACCGCGCCCAGCCTATTATTACTGTTTTTAGAGACAGCGTCTTGCTTTGTCATCCAGGTTGAAGTGCAGCAGCACAGTCATAGCTTACTGCAGCCTCAAACTCCTTGGCTCAAGTGATTCTCTCACCTCAACCTCCCAAGTAGCTAGGACTACAGGCACATGCCACCGTGTCTGGCTAATTTTTTTGTAGAGATGGGGGTCTCACTACATTGCCCAGGCTAGTATCAATCTCCTGGCCTCAAGCGATCCTCCCACTTTGGCCTCCTGCCAAAGGGCTGGGATTACAGGCACAAGCCATCATGCTTGGCCAGAGTTGGAGTTTAATTTAAATCTGAGAAGACCATAATCATGGATTTTGTTCAGTTTTCAAGCTACCCTTTTTATTGATTGGTGTGACTCTTGTGTTTGCATGTGTTGGGCTGTAGGATCTATTAGAGGTGGAAAAAGGAATAGCAAAATATTGAGTGCTATCCCAGTACTAGAGGCATAATTAGTAAAAGTCTGAATTGATGTTAGACCTAGAATTTGGTGGTGTGGAAAATCGAGTTTTAATCCCTTCTTTTTTTTAAAAAAAAGTGTCTTCCTATGTCATTTAGATTTGCTTTCTCTATCATAACTGCTCTTTCCAAATAGTACCATTGTTTATTAGCTCTCTTGTTATCAGATTTGCCAAATTCCTGAAAAATATTTGATTTTTTTAGAAAGTACATTAGAGTTTGGCATTTGGTTTGCGTGACAATTTCAGCAGCACCCTTTATTGCAAAGAGCTTGGGAATTTGTTGACAGAAATCCGTTTTCTCTATGACTCCTGATTCCCCCCACACCCCCGCCCCAAGGCTTTCTAGCCTGTGGTCTATTTTTAAATCCTGCTGCTGTGCTCTGTATTGCGGCAGTTCTTTTCCTGAATTATTTATCATTGTTGGGAGCTGAATGGAGCAGTATGTTTCTTCACCACTGCTCATTAGGACCCACGTGTCTGTCTTCAACTTGGATGACATATCTGGTTCATGTTAAATCCCACTGGTCCATCCTGGGAAGGCTTTGAGATAATAACAGGCCACAGTTGGCTGGGCGCAGTGGCTCACACCTGTAATCTCAGCACTTTGAGAGTCCAAGGCGGGTGGATCACCTGAGGTCAGGAGTTCAAGACCAGCCTGACCAATGTGGAGAAACCTCATCTCTACTAAAAATAAAAAATTAGTCTGGTGTGTTGGTGCATGCCTGCAATCCCACCTACTTGGGAGGTTGAGGCAGGAGAATCGCTTGAACCCAGGAGGCAGAGGTTATAGTGAGCTGAGATCATACTATTGCACTCCAGCCTGGGCAACAAGAGCGAAACTCCATCTCAAAATTAAAAAAAAAAAAAAAAAAGAACAGGACAATCTATGATATGTTATAAAATCATTCAGACTTTTGGATTACTGTTATTTTGTTTCAGCAGCAGTGGGACAGAGAGAAGCTATGCCGTGTCCTTCCCTTAGACTATGCTCAAAGATACTATGTTATACTGGCTTTTCTGATGATATTTACTTTTTGTTTTCATAGTTGTTGCATTGATGTTACTCATTTAGGAAAAGTGAAAGAGGAATCCCTATAAGAAGCACAATGTTAAATCAAGATTCATTTTAGTTATAAATATGACCTGGATATTTGGAGATATCTTGAAATTCTCTGTTTTGGGGGTTTGGGTTGTGGGGGATTGGCTTGTTTTGTTTGGGAGTATTTCTTCTCATTGTCTGTCTTCTCATCTTATTACAGACTATAGGCTTGGAAGAAGAATGACAAAACCTAAGAGCAAGGCAGTTATTTTGAATGATATTTCTTACCTTTTCTGTTTTGCAGAACTGATGTTTCTCTTTTGTTTTCATTCTATTTTTTTCTACATCCTGTCTTTCATGAAAATATTTTTCTCTCCCTTGATATCACTGCTTTTTTCTTTTTGATATATGAATACACAGCTACTCCTGTGTTCTTTACTTCTTTAAACAGTTAAACCTTTTATGTTACTGTAGGCAGAAAAAGGGTAGCTGTTAATCATTTAGGCACTGAAGAGGGTAAAACTTTGTTTGCCTGCCCTAGTTTGTTGGCTGTCTGTGAGTTTGTGTGTGTGTGTATCTTAAAAAAAAAAAAAAAAGTAATGGTATATATTTGGTTCCCATTCTTGGAGTAATGATGAAATATTTTTATATTTTGAACCAGAACAAATTTTGGTCTTCTGTTGCTGCTTCTAATCAGTTCTACTGGCCCAGAAACTGGCATATCACTGCTCAGTGATTTCTTTTATGATTATCATTCCATTCATTCCCCTGTAACAGTGGCTCTTGGTTGCATAAATCCCATATTTCTCAGCAGCTTATATCATCTTTGCTCACTGACTGCTGTCCTGACATTAGCTTGTTTCTTTGGACTGTGTCAACTAAGTCAAAGTAGACTAAATTTACTATTTTTCCCTTGTGCTTTTGCTCCCTTCTTAGTTATCTTGCCCTCTGTATTAGTCCATTTTTACACTGCTGTAAACATACTACCTGAGACTGGGTAATTTATCAAAGAAAGAGGTTTATTTTATTTTATTTTTCTTTTGAGATGGAGTTTCGCTCTTGTTGCCCAGGCTGGAGTGCAATGGTGCGATCTTGGCTCACTGCAACCTCCACCTCCCGGGTTCAAGCAATTCTCCTGCCTCAGCCTCCCGAGTAGCTGGGATTACAGGCATGCACCACCATGCCTGGCTAATTTTGTATTTTTAGTAGAGATGGGGTTTTTCTATGTTGGTCAGGCTGGTCTTGAACTCCCGACCTCAGGTGATCCACCCCCCTGGGCCTCCCAAAGTGCTGTGATTAGAGGCATGAGCCACCGTGCCCAGTAAGGTTTAATTGGCTCACAGGAAGTTCCGCATGCCTGGGGAGGCCTCAGGAAACTTACTGTCATGGCGGAAAGGGAAGCAGGCATGTATGTCTTCGTGAGTGCAAGCAGGGGAAATTCCAGACGCTTATGTAATAAAACCATCAGATCTTGTGAGAACTCACTAGCATGAGAACAGCAGGGGGGAACCGCCCCCATGATCCAATAAGCCTCCCTCCCTCACACATGCGGGGATTATAATTCAAGATGAGATTTGGGTGGGGACACAGAGCCAAACCATAGCACCCTCTCTTTGCTATTACTCCTTGAAAAAGCCAGTTGAAAATTAACATTTTTTAGGAAACTTTCTATAATTTAGGCTCTTATTAATTTATATGTGCTATTTTGTATTTAACCTTCTGTTTTGAAGGTGCTTATAATTTAAAGCATAGTCCCTGCACTCAAAAAGTTATCTAGAGAAAATAAGAAATGAATTGACTTCTTTTTCTTTTATTACTTTGAATTTCTGTTGCTTTTAAATTTCATATTTATATTTTTAAATTCCAGATTTCAATGGTAAGGGCAAGAGCAAGGATCTTGTTTCCCGTGAAATCTTAACGAACTGTTCCTACTGCCCTCATCCATCTTACCATGGGGCAGACTTGTTGGATGATAGGGTAACAGTGTAGGAAAGAGGGATCTTAGGTGTTGGGGATTCTCTGTTTTGTGCCTTTTCAAATGGTAAAAATTCTAAGTATTTAGTCTTACTTGAAATTGTATTTTGGAGACTAAAATGACACAGACTACAAATTGAATGTACAAAAAAAGACATGCTAGATTTCTGAAATAGCCATCCAAGTTTTCGCTGCATAACAAAGTTAGTGCTTATTTATTACTGGCATGCTAGAACGGTGGCTTACTTGAGCTAAAGTCTGTCGCTGATGGCCTGATGATGTTATTTTATACTCTTAATAAAATTGAGTTCGCATCAATTTACGATGAAAGTCTTTTAGGTGACTTTCAGAACCAGAATCGCATATCATCTGCAGAGCTGTTAACCTCATTTTCCAAATTCCCATGACACTTTGCACAAGAGTTATGTTTGCCCCAGAGATCTTAATTCAGAACTAGGGTCCTTCATCTTTTAAGAGGTGGAGCTACATTTGATTTTCCTGACACTTGAGATCATTTGATGGTGTTAAGATGCTGGGGTAGGGGTAGGAAGTGGGAAATGGGAGAGTGGGGGTAGGTGACAAGAAAGTTCTTGAGTAAAGGCTAGGAGGAAAACTACCTGAGGTTACTTATTTGCCTAATCCTTCTATTATTAGAATTAGGAGATTGTAAATTAGTCTCCAGATCACTTGTGTTGCCTTCTTAGTCCCACCCTAGCCATGACAGACAAATTCTCAGCCCTGGCCCTGCTGACTGTGTGCAAAGTTAGAGAACAGCCCCCAGATCCACCCCCCACTTTTGGCAGCAACTGCAGAGTTTGGGGGGGTCTGCAAGATCACCCTCGGGTTCAATAATTTACTAGAACGACTCACAGAACTCACTAAAGCTATTATACTCACAGTGAAGGGAGACAGACTAAAATCACCCAAGAGAAGAGATATATGGACAAAGTCCAGGAGGGTTTCAGATGCTGAGCTTCCAGTTTTCCTTTCCCAGTGGAGTCATGGATAGTGTAACTCCTCCTGTCAGTGGTGTGTGGTAATACACATGGAGTATTGCCAACCAAGGAGGCTACGTAAGCCTTGATGTCCTGAATTTTTACTGGGGCTCCATCACATAAATATAATTGCCCAAGTGGCTGACCTCAGTCTCCAGCCCTTCTTGAGGTTGAGTTGATAGTATGTAACCTAAAGTCCCCACCATAAATCATATTGGTAGACTTATCTGTCATGGCTTAAGTCCCCTAGTAAATCATTATCAAGAGGATATTCAAAGAGTTTAACATTACTTCCTAAGAGCTAAGGGCAAATGCCAGACCTCTGTTTAGGCAAGGTTAAATTCTTTACTACATACTGTGCTAGTTGAAGTGTTAGGCCTAACTAAGAGGAAGGGGAAGGGGACTAGTGTAGAGTTTTTTGAACTAAGGAAATGTATTTTCTGCTTAAAAAGTTAAATATATATATACGCATTGAATTTTTTTAAAAAAGTAGATCCAAGTTGATAGAGCTTCCAGGCACCTGAGGGATGCAAACTCAGATCATCCCTGGTGGAATATACCTCAACCCTGGCTTCAAAGAATTCTTAAAGATAGATTACCAACATATGTGAGCTTATAATAGTAACCAAAAAAACAAAAAAAAATCACAAAAGAAACATGGTTCTGTGAACCAGCATCAACAGAAACAAGTGAACCAGACCCAGAGAAACTTTAGGTATTGGAATTATTGAATATAGAACATAAAATAAATATATTTAATGAAATAGAAAAGTGAATAAAGACCAAGAATAAGAAATGAGAGAATAAAGCAAGACTGGTTGGTTTGTAAAATAAGCAATTAAATTATTTTAGAAATAAAAAAATAATGATTGAAAGAAACTCAGTGAGAGGGAACTTACAGCTCTGGTGATAGCTGTGTAACAGGAAGCTGATTTATGCTGCTGCCTTAAGTGAATAATTGGACAAAGTATATGAAAAAATGTTTTCAGATATTGGACGAAGAGTAGCACAGAACAGTAATTCCTGAGAGAAAAGAAAGAAATTTGACACTATGATTGTCCATCTTTCAGCCTGAAGAAAGTTTTTGGGTTGAAACTAGAGTTGGGAGGGATACGCATACAGAGCTGGCAATCTTGAATTGAAGAGACAGAGGTAGGAATCGAGAAGCCAAGGCAGCTGGAATTGTGCGGCAGAATATTTAAGAGGAGAGAGCTTCTTAAGAAAAAGAGAGCTCTGAGAATTTGCAGAGGGTTCTCGTAAACCTACACTGTACAGTACAGTAGCTACTAGCTACATGTGGATATTTAAATAAAAATTGAGTTCCTCAGTTACACTAACTACAATTCAAGTACTTAGTAGCCACAGTTTCATCATCACAGAAAGTTCTATTGAACTTTCCTGTCATGGATGCTTTAGCTTTAGTTCACTGGTGTGAGGAAACTACTCAAGGCCAGAGAAAGACTTCTGGAAAGGATTAGTTGAGGAATAAAGGGCCATGAGTATTTTTTGTTTCTACTAACCAGAGTAGAAACACCGAACACCTGGGACATTAAGTAGAGTCCTTAGAAGGATATTGCCTCAGTAGTGATACCAAATTAGCTCCAGTGTAAAGGCTGTCGAAGACTAGCCTAATCAAGCATAAAAGCAAGCCTCAGAAGGATCAAACTATTTCTAAGTCACTGAGTCTCAAAAGAAAGCCCAGACCGGGCGTGGTGGCTCACGCCTGTATTCCCAGCACTTTGGGAGGCCAAGGCGGGCGGGTATGAGGTCAGGAGATCGAGACCATCCTGGGTAACATGGTGAAACCCTGTCTCTACTAAAAATACAAAAAAATTAGCTGAGTGTGGTGACGGGTGCCTGTAGTCCCAGCTACTCAGGAGGCTGAGGCAGCAGAATGGCGTGAACCCGGGAGGCAGAGCTTGCAGTGAGCCGAGATCGCGCCACTGCACTCCAGCCTGGGTGACAGAGCAAGACTCTGCCTCAAAAAAAGCAAAACAAAACAACAACAGCAAAAAAGCCCAAAATTAGTTAAAGGAATATTTTAAAACTAGAAACCAACAGTGTAAAATTTACATTTGGCATCTGGTCACAAATTATGAGGCATGCAAAGAATCAGAGAACACAGTCCATAATGAGAACAAAAACAGTCAATAGAAATAGACCCAGGAATGATTCAGAGAATGCATGTTAAGCAGAGACATGGAAAATATAAAAATGACCAAAATCTAACTTTTAAAAACAAAAACTGCAATGTCTGAGATGAGAAATATAGTGCCCAGGATTTACAGATCAGCACAGCAGAAGAAAAAATTAGTGAACTAATTCAAAGCAAATGAAACTTACTCAAAATGTAATATAGAAAAAAAGGCTGGGTGTACTGGCTCATACCAACACATAATACCAGCACTTTGGGAAACCAGGGTGGGAGGATCACTTGAGCCCAGGAATTCAAGGCTGCAGTGAACCAACATCACACCACAGCACTCCAGCCTGGGCAACAGAGAGAGAGCCTGTCTCTAAATAAAACATAGATAGACAAAAAAATAAGTGAAGAGTGTTAATGAGCAGTGGAACATCAAGCAGTCTAAAAATATGTGTAATTGGAGTCTCAGAAAAGTGGGAAGGGAGACAAATATTTGAAGAAATAATGGCTGAAGTTTTTTAATTTTAGTGAAAACTGTAATCCCACAGATGTGGAAAACTCACTGAAGAGTTTCTCTTCATCACTGATAAATTTTTTTTTTTTTGAGATGGAGTCTTGCTCTGTTGCCCAGGCTGGAGTGCAGTGGTGCAGTCTCCACTCACTGCCACCTCCGCTTCCCAGGTTCAAGCAGTTCTTCTGCCTCAGCCTCCTGAGTAGCTGGGATTACAGGCGCCTGCTACCACGCCCAGCTAATTTTTGTATTTTTAATAGAGACGGGGTTTCACCATGTTGGCCAGGCTGGTCTCGAACCCCTGACTTCAGGTGATCCATCCGCCTCGGCCTCCCAAAGTGCTGGGATTACAGGCATAAGCCACCGTTCCCAGCTTTATCACTGGTCTTAAGCAATTTGATTATGATATTCTTCCTTGGTAGTTCTCTTTGAGATTTTCTGTTTTGAGTTCTTTGAGCCATTTGGATCTGTGGGATCCCAACAGAAAAATCGTGAAGAAAGTTATACCAAGGTGCATTTTAATCAAATTGCTTAAAACTAGTGATAAAGTCTTAAAAGCAGACGGAGAAAATAAAACATGTTAAATATAGAGGAACCAAGATGGGCTGAATTGAGTCCTCCTAAAATTCATATGTTAAAGCCCTAACCCTAGTACCTCAGAATATGACAGTATTTGGAGAGAAGGCCATTAAATAGGTGAATAAAATAAAATAGGAGGGCCCTAATCCAATTTGACTGGTGTCCTTTTTTTTTTTCTTTCTTTCTTTTTTTTTTTGGAGACAGAGTCTCACTCTGTCACCCAGGCTGGAGTGCAGTGGCATGATCTCGGCTCACTGCAACCTCCGCCTCACGGGTTCAAGCGATTCTCCTGTCTCAGCCTCCCTAGTAGCTGGGATTACAGGCATGTGCCACCTTGACCAGCTAGTTTTTTAAATTTTTACTAGAGACGGGATTTTACCATGTTGGCCGGGCTGATCTTGAACTCCTGACCTCAGGTGATCTGCCTACCTCAGCCTCCCGAAGTGCTGGGATTACAGGCATGAGCCACTGCACCTGGCCTGGTGTCCTTTTTTTTCTCTGTCACCCAGGCTGGAGTGCAGTGGTGTGATCTCAGTTCGCTGCAACCTCTGCCTCCTGGGTTCAGGTGATTCTCCTGCCTCAGCCTCCCAAGTAGCTGGGACTACAGGCACCTGCCACCACGCCTGGCTAATTTTTGTATTTTTAGTAGAGACAGGGTTTCACTATGTTGGCCAGGCTGGTCTTGAACTCCTGACCTTATGATCCACCCACCTTGGCCTCCCAAAGTGCTGGGATTACAGGCGTGAGCCACTGTGCCCGGCCTGTTGTCCTTTTAAGAAGAGGAAATTTAGACACACCGAGGGATAGTGGGGCATGGGCATATGTGTACCAAGCAAAGACCATATGAGGACACAGTGAGATGGCCATCTGGAAGTCAAGGAGAGAGCCCTTGGGAGAAACCAAATCTGTGAACACCTTGATCTTGGACTTCTAGCATCTAGAACTGTGAGAAAATAAATTTTCTTTTTAAGACACCCAGCCTGTAGGTTAGGCGTGGTGGCTCACACCTATAATCCCAGCACTTTGGGAGGCTGAGGCTGGCAGATCACCTCAGGTCAGAAGTTCAACACCAGCCTGGCCAACGTGGTGAAACCCTGTCTCTACTAAAAATGCAAAAAAATTAGCCAGGCATGGTGATGTGCACCTGTAATCCCAGCTACTCTGGAGGCCGACACAGGAGAATTGCTTGAGCCCGGGAGGTGAAGGTTGCAGTTGACTGAGATCGCACCACTGCACTCCAACCTGGGTGACAGAGTGATACTCCATCTGAAAAAAAAAAAAAAAAAAAGACATCCAGTCTGTGCTATTTTCATATGACAGCCCTAGCAAACTAATACATAAGGTAAGAATTACAGCAAACTTTTTATCAGAGTCATTGCGAGCTAATGATTCTGAGAGATAACATTAAAATGCTAGATGAAAAAACCTATCAACCAGCGAAAATACCTTTCAAAATTGAAGAGGAAACTGTCCAGGATGGGCAAAACATTAGTGGCTTAGGGCTGGGAATTGGGAGAAAATAGGAAGTTCATTCTTTTGCCTTTTTTTTTTTTTTTTTTTTAAGAGATGGAGTCTTGGTTGCCCAGGCTGGATCACAGTGGTGTGATCCTAGCTCACTACAGCCTTGATCTCAGGCTCTGAGAGTCTTCCAACCTCAGCCTCCTAAGTAGCTGGGAGTATAGGCAGGTGCCTCTACACTCAGCCTTTTTAAAAAATTGACATAATATAATTATTGTATATATTTATGGGTTACATAGTGATGATGTTTTGATACTCTAATGTGTAATGATCAGATGAGGGTAATTAGCATATCCATCTCAAATTTTATTATTTTGTTGCATTGGGACCATTTAGTATCATCTTAGTTACTGGAAACTAAAAATTATTGTTAATTATAGTTGTGCTGCAGTGATATAGAACATTAGAACTTATTCCTCCTATCTAGCTATAATTTTGTATCCTTTAACAAATCTCTCCCTATACCCCGTTCCCCCTAGCCTTAATCAGAAGTTGTTTCTAATGAGTATAAGGTTTCTTTTGGGGGTGATAAAGTGTTCTAAAATTGATTTTGATTGTGGTAGTATAACTCTGAATATGCTAAAAGCAATAGAATTGTGCACTTTAAATGGGTGAATTGTATGGTATATGAATTATGTCACAATAAAAAGTGTAGATGAAATAAGGCCTTTTAAAAACATAACAAAAGCTGATAGAATTCACCACCATCAGACCACCACTACAGAAAGTGTTAAAGACAGGAGAAAACTACACCAAATCAAAATTTAGATAGAAATAAAATAATGCAGGCTGGGCGCAGTGGCTTATGCCTGTAATTCCAGCACTTTGGGAGGCCAAGGTGGGTGGATCACTTGAGGCCAGGAGTTTGAGACCAGCCGGCCAACATGGTGAAACCCCATCTCTACTAAAAATACAAAAAAACTAGCTGGGCATGGTGGCGTGCGCCTGTAGTCCCAGCTACTCAGGAGGCTGAGGCAGGAGAACTGCTTGAACCACGAGGCGGAGGTTGCAGTGAGCCGACATAGCGCCACTGCACCCCAGCCTGGGCAACAGCGCAAGACTCTGTCTCAAAAAAAAAAAAAAAAAAAAAAAAAATGCAGATCATCAGAAATCTGTGGAGGAAATATTATTTTATTTGGAAAAAAATTTAAAAGATAATTGTTCAAAACAAAAATAATAAAACTTCTGTGGGGTTTATAACGTGCAGAAATAAAGTGGATGACAGCAGTTGCCCAAAAGATTGGGAGAGGTGAAATAGTAGTACAAGGTCACATTGGCCCTTGAACAATGTGGGGGGGTTAGGGGTACTGACCCCCTATGCAGTCAAAAATCCACATACAACTTTTGACTCCAGAGAAACTTAACTATTAATCGTCTACTGTTGACTAGAAGCCTTACCAGTAACATAAACAGTTCATTAACAAACAGTTGATTAAACAGTTGATTAATAGCCTTAACAATAACCATAAACAGTTGATTACAACATATTTTGTATGTGTATTATGTACCATATTCTTACAATGCAGTAAGTTAGAAAAAAGAAAATGTTAAGAAAATCATAAGGAAGAGAAAATACGTTTACTATTAAGTGAAAGCGGATCATTGTAAAAGTCTTCATTCTTGTCTTCACATTAAGTAGGCTGAAGAGGAAGAAGAGGGGTTGGTCTTGCTGTCTCAGGGATGGAAGAGGGGAGGAGGGGAAAGGAGAGGCAGGCACACTTGTAACTTTACAGAAATAGTCAAAGTTTATGTTTGACTGTTCTGCATTTTTTTTTTTTTTTTTTTTTTTTTTGAGACAGGGTCTTACTCTGTCTCCCAGGATGGAGTGCAGTGGCACGATCTTGGCTCATTGCAACTTCTGCCTCCCAGGCTCAAGCAGTCCTCCCACCTCAGCCTCCGAGTGGCTGGGACTGCAGGCCTGCTCCACCGCGCCTGGCTAATTTTTGTATTTTTTGTAGATACGGGGTTTTGCCATGTTGCCCAGGCTCTTAATGATTTTCTTAATGGTGTCTGGAAACTCATCTGTTGCTTCTTGGTTGACAAAAGCTGCTGTTTCTGTTATCTTGACATTTTTAAAACCCAATTTCTTTCTAAAATTATGAAACCATCTTTTGCTGGCATTAAATTCTCTAGCTTTAGATCCTTCATCTTCCTTTTGCTTTAGTTGTCATATGATGACCTCTTTTTCTTGAATCATATTAGTCTATAGGTATGCCTTTCTTAGGTTTTTTTTTGGAGACGGTCTCACTTTGTCACCCAGGCTGGAGTGTATAATGGCACAATCATGACACTCTGCTGCAGCCTTGAACTCCTGGGCTCAAGTGGTTCTCCTGCCTCAGCCTCCTGAAAAGTTGGGACCACAGGTGCATGACACCATACCCAGCTAGTTTTTAATTTTTGTAGTGACAGCGACTCGCATTGTTGGCCAGGCTGGTCTTGAACTCCCAGCCTCAAATGATCCTCCTCCCTCAGTTTCCCAAAGTGTGGGGATTACAGGCATGAGCCAGTGTGCTTGCTTTATGCCTTTTTTTTTTTTTTTTTTTTTTTGAGACAGAGTTTCGCTCTTGATGCCCAGGCTGGAGTGCAATGGCACGATCTCGGCTCACCGCAACCTCCTCCTCACAGGTTCCAGCGATTCTCCTGCCTCAGCTTCCCAAGTAGCTGGGATTACAGGCATGTGCCACCACGCCCAGCTCATTTTGTATTTTTAGTAGAGACGGGGTTTCTCCATGTTGGTCAAGCTGGTCTCAAACTCCCGACCTCAGGTGATCTGCCCACTTCGGCCTCCCAAAGTTCTGGGATTACAGGTGTGAGCCACTGTGCCCGACCTATGCTTTTCTTTTCTTTTTTTTTGGAGACGTGTCTCGCTCTGTTGCCCAGGCTGGAGTGCAGTGGTGCATCTCCGCTCACTGCAAGCTGTGCCTCCCGGGTTCAAGCTGTTCTCCTGCCTCAGCCTCCTGAGTAGCTGGGACTATAGGCGCCCGCCACCACGCCCAGCTAATTTTTTGTATTTTTGGTAGAGATAGGGTTTCACTGTGTTAGCCAGAATGGTCTCGATCTCTTGACCTCATGACCCACCCGCTTCATCCTCCCAAAGTGCTGGGATTACAGGCGTGAGCCACTGCGCCCGGCGCTATGCCTTTCTTAAAGCAATCCTGCATCCATATAAAAGCCACATTTTCTTTTCTTTTCTTTTTTTCTTCCTTTCCTTTCCTTTTTCCTTTCCCCTTTCCTTTTTCCTTCCCTTTCCTCTTTCCTTTCCCCTTCCCTTCCTTTTTCCTTATTCCTTTCCTTTCCTACAGTCTCTGTTGCTCAGGCTGGAGTACAGTGGCACAATGAGGGCTCACCGTAGCCTCGAACTTACAGGCTGAAGCAATCTTCCCACCCTAGCTCCCTGCTTCTTGGTTTCCATGCCTGACTAATTAAAAAAAAATTTTTTTTTTTAGAGATGGGGCTCTCACTATATTGATCAGGCTGGCATACCCTTTTCTTAATTTTCAAAAATATTTCTGTGGTACGCAGTTTGTCTGCAAGTTTTTTTCAAATTGTTGCAAATCTCCAAAAAAATTCCCAATGTATTTACTGAGACCAGGCACAGTGGCTCATGCCTGTAATCCCAGCACTTTGGGAGGCCGAGGTGGGTGGATCACCTGAGGTTAGGAGTTCGAGACCAGCCTGGCCAACATGGTGAAAACCTGTCTGTACTAAAAATTCAAAATTAGCCAGGCATGGTGGTGCATACCTGTAATCCCAGCTACTAGGGAGGCCGAGGCAGGAGAATTACTTGAACCCAGAAGGCGGAGGTTGCAGTGATCTGAGATCACGCCACTACACTCCAGCCTGAGCGACCAAAAAAATTAAAAAAAAAAAAATATATATATATATATATATATATATTTACTGAAAACAATTCACATATAAGTGGACCTGTGCAGTTCAAACCTATGTTGTTCAAGAATCAACTGTATACTGTTTTACGATTCTTAAATATGAAGTGGTATATTACTTTAATATAGATTATGATAAAAGGATACACTAATAAACCACTTCTTAAAAAAAGCAAAGAGGTATAGCTAGTAAGCCAATAAAGGAGATAAAATTGAATCATAAGAATGCTTAATTAATCTAAAAGATAAGAGAAAAAGGAAGATGAACATATTGGACAAGTGTGGTCGATTTAAATCCAGCCATATGAATAATCACATTAAATACAAACAATCTAATCACCACTACCAATAGGTGAAAATTATCAGATTGCATCTAAAAGCACGACCCAGCCACATGCTGTCTGCAAGAAACTTTTAAATATATTTCAATACACAGACTAAAAGTAGAAGGATGAAAGACGATATACCATGCAAACACCAATTAGAAGAAATCAAGATTTTACTGTATTTATCAAAGTAGATTTCAGGACAAAGAATATTACCATGAATATAAGCAGCTTATTTAATGATGAAAAAGGAGTTAGTTCTTCAAGAGGACTTAATGATCATAAATGTTTATACATTTAGTAATAGTTCCAAATATGTGAAGCAGGTGTGGTGCACACCTATACCTAGCATTTTGGGAGGAAAAGCCAGGTGGATCACTTGGGTTCAGGAGTTCAAGACCAGCTTGGGCAGCATGGCGAAACACCATCTCTACAAAAAAATACAAAAATTAGCCAGGGGACTGGGTGCGGTGATTCACGCCTGTAATCCCAGCACTTTGGGATGCTGAGGTGGGTGGATCATTTGAGGTCAGGAGTTCAAAACCAGCCTGGCCAACATGTGAAGCCTCGCCTCTACTAAAAATACAAAAATTAGATGGGCGTGGTGATGGGCGCCTGTAGTCCCAGCTACTCGGGAGGCTGAGGCAGGAGAATTACTTGAACCCAGGAGGCGGAGGTTGCAGTGAGCCGAGATTGCACCACTGCACTCCAGTCTGGGTGACAGAGCGAGACTCCCTCAAAAAAAAAAAAAAAAAAAAATTTAGCCAGACATGGTGGCATGTGCCTGTAGTCTCAGTTACTGGAGGTGCTGAGGTGGGAGGATGGTATAGTTGGAGATTTCAACACCATTCTCTAAATAATTGGTAGAATAAATAAAACACAAATCAGTAATTAACCCAGTTAACACTTAACCACTCCAACAACAGCATGATACACATCTTTACTGGTGTTCATAGAATGTTTACTACAATAGACCATATCTTGGGCCATAAAATAAGTTTCAATAAATTTAGAATTTTTTTTTTTTTTTTGAGATGGAGTCTCACTCTGTCACCCAGGCTGGAGTGCAATGGTGCCATCTTGGCTCACTGCACTCTCCACCTTCTGGGTTCAACTGATTCTCCTGCCTAAGCCTCTGAAGTAGTTGGTACAGGTGCACACTACCATGCCCAGCTAATTTTTTTTTTTTTTTTGTATTTTTAGTGGACACAGGTTTTTGCCATGTTGGCCAGCCTGGTCTCAAACTCCTGGCCTCAAGTGATCCACCCAACTTGACCTCCCAAAGTATTAGGATTACAGGCGTACACTTCTGCACCCGGCCTCTATTACTAATTTCTAACTAAATCTCTTTATGACAAAACATACTTGTGTATTTAAATCCTAAATTTGGCTGGGCACGGTGGCTCACACCTGTAATCCCAGCACTTTGGGAGACCTAGGCGGGTGGATCACTTGAGGTTGGGAGTTCAAGACCAGCGTGGCCAGCATGGCAAAACCCCATATCTACTAAAAATAGAAAAAAATTAGCTGGGCGTAGCGTCATGCGCCTGTAGTCTCAGCTAGTCGGGAAGCTGAGGCAGGAGAATTGCTTGAATCTGGGAGGCAGGGGTTGAAATGTTCTGAGACTGCGCCACTACACTCCAGCCTGGGTGACAGAGAGAAACTCTGTCTCAACAACAACAAAAAAAGAGTAACATAAAAATATCTGGAAAATCCCCAAATATTTGGAAACCTAACACACTCTGAAACTCTGTCAACAAAGAATTAATAAGGGAAATTAGAAAATGTTAACAGAATGAAAATGGGAACATGATATGGAAAAATTTGTGGGATGCAATTAATGAAGTACTTAAAGGAAGTTTTCTAGCATTAAATAGTTATATTAGGAAGCAGAAAAATCTAAAATCATTGACCTTAAGAAATTAGAAAAGAAGGGCAAACTAAAAGTAAGCAAAGGAGAGGAAATTGTAAAGACCAGAGCAAAAATTAATGAACTAAAAAGCCAAAAAAAAAATCAGCAAAACTAAAAGCTAGTTCTTTAAGATTGACAAAATTCAACTTTTAGCCAGATTTACTAGGAAAGGAAGAGAGAAGACACACCTTATCAGTATCAGGTATGAATGAGAGAGAGAACATCACTGATGATTTTCCAGGCATTGAATATCATGAACCATTCTTTTTTTTTTTTTTTTTTTTCTTGAGATGGAGTCTTGCTGTGTTGCCCAGGCTGGAGTGCAATGGCGCGATCTTGGCTCACTTCAACCACTGCCTCCTAGGTTCAAGTGATTCTCCTGCCTCAGCCTTCCAAGTAGCTGAGACTACAGGCATGTGCCACCATGCCCAGCTAAGTTTTGTATTTTTAGTAGAGATAGGGTTTTGCTATGTTGGCCAGGCTGGTCTCAAATTCCTGACCTCAGGTGATTCGCCCACCTGCCTCGGCCTCCCAAAGTGCTGGGATTACAGGGGACAGCCACTGCGCCTGGCCTGTCATGAGCCATTTTATGCCAATAAATTTTACTATTTATTTATTTATTTTTCGAGACAGAGTCTCGCTCTGTCACCCAGGCTGGAGTGCAGTGACGCGATCTTGGCTCACTGCAACCTCCGCCTCCCGGGTTCACGCCATTCTCCTGCCTCAGCCTCCCGACTACAGGTGCCTGCCACCACGCCTAAGTTTTGTATTTTTAGTAGAGATGGGGTTTCACTGTGTTACCCAGGATGGTCTCGATCTCCTGACCTCGTGATTCGCCCGCCTCGGCCTCCCAAAGTGCTGGGATTACAGGCGTGAGCTACCACGCCTGGCCAAATTTTGCTATTTATATTAAATGGACACATTTCATGAAAGACCCAAACTGCTAAAGCTCATTCAAAAAGAAACATAACCTGAATAGGTTTATATCTACTAGAGAAATTGTAGTTTAAAAACTCACCCACAGGGTCAAATGGCTTTACTGCTGAAGTCTATCAAGAATTTAAGACATACCATTTCTACATAAACTTTTGAAGAACATAGAGGAACACTTACCAACTCATATTATGAGCCCAACCTTACTCTGATTCCAAAACTAGATAAAGATATAAGAAAACTACAGACCAAATTTTCTTGTGTACATGGATACAAAAATCTTTAACAAAGTTTTAGTAAATTAAAGCCAACGATATGTAAAAAGGACAATACATCATGATCAAGTAGGGTTTATCACAGAAATTCAAGGTTCATTACATTCAGAATTCAACCAATGTAATTCTCTATTAACAGACTGAAAAAATAACCCATGATCATCTCAACAGAAGCAGAAAATGCATTTGACAAAATTCAGCTTCCTTAAGAACCACTGGGTTTAAAAAAAAGAAAAGAAAATTCAGGCTTCATTCATGTTAAAAACTCTGAATAAATGAGAAGGAAATTCTTCAATTGATAGAGGGCATTTATGAAAAACCTACAGCTAATATAATACTTAGTGCTAATACTGAATTCTCTGCCCCTAAGAATAAGAAAAAGGCATGGGTATTTGCTCTTACTGATTCTTTTCAACATAGTACTGATGGTTCTGGTCAGTGTACTAAGTAAGGGGGTGGGGGAAACAGTAAAAGGCATAAGATTGAAAAGGGAAAAACAGTTTTCCCACTGCAGAGGATAGCATATCTCTATCTATTATATACTCTACATGTATGTAGAGTATCATAAAATGTATAAAACTAGAAAAATTTAGGAAGGTTGCAGGTTACAAAGTCAATATATAAAAACCCATTATATGTTTATATGCTAGCAGGAGCAATCTGAAATTGATAAAACATACCATGTACAAATAGCATAAAAATATGAAATACTCAGGGCTAAATTTGACAAGATACATGCAATACCATTGCTTATAGATCAAAACATTGCTTATGGATCAGAAGACTTGATATTTTAAAATTCTTCCCATGTCCATAGATTCAATACAATTCCAATTGACAAAATTTGTCTGGAAGCACAAAGGGTCTAGAATAGACAAAACAAGTTTGAAAACGAAGATTAAAGTTGGAAGACAAACTACCTGATTTCAAGACTTATTATAAAAGTTCATTAATTAAAATGGTATGTGAAATAAACATGTCAGTTGATTTTTGACAGAGTTGCCAAGTCATTTCAATGGGAAAGAGATGACTTTTTAAGAAGTGGGTTTTTTTTGTTTTTTTTTTTTTGAGACGGAGTCTTGCTCTGTTGCTCAGGCTAGAGTGCAGTGGCGTGATCTCAGACCACTGGAAGCTCCGTCTCCCGGGTTCATGGACCAGAGCCCCCCATCCCCGGTAATTTTTTGTTTTTTAGTAGAGAGGGTTTACTGTGTCGATCTCGACCCCATGATCCGCCTTGGGATTACAAGCGTGAGCCACCGCGCCCGGCCCAGAAGTGTTTCTTAAACAATTTTATAAACTATACTAAAAACAAACCTTCAAACTTACCTCAAAAAATTAACTCAAAATGAATCATAGATCCGGGTGTGGTGGCTTAACGCCTGTAATCCCAGCACTGTGGGAGGTGGAGGCAGACTCTACTAAAGAAAAGCAAACAAACAAACAAAACTAGCCTGGCATGGTGGCACATGCCTGTAATCCCAGCTACTCAGGAGGCTGAGGTGGGAGAATCGCTTGAGTCTGGGAGGTCGAGGCTGCAGTGAGCTGTGATCATCCCACTGCATTCCAACCTGGGAAATAGAGCAAGACCCTGTCTCGAAAATAAAATTCTTTTTTAAAGACACTGTTGAGAAAATGAGAACGCAAGTTTCATACTGGCAGAAAATGTAAGTTTTAGAAAACACTCATATGTAGAATATATGAAGAACTCCTAGAATTCATCAATAAGAAGACAACCCAATTAAAAAATGGACAAGAGATGTCAACAAACACTTGGCCAGAGAAGATAGAGGGTTGAAAAATGAGCACATGAAAAGATGTTCAGTATTAGTCATTAAAAAAAATGCAGGCAGGGTGCAGTGGCTCACTTCTGTAATCCCAGCACTTTGGGAGGCTGAGGCAGGCGAATCACTTGAGGCCAGGAGTTTGAGATCAGCCTGGCCAACATGGTGAAACCCCATCTCTACTAAAAATACAAAAAATTAGCTGGGTATGGTGGCCCACATCTGTGGTTGCAGCTACTCTGGAGGCTGAGACATGAGAATCACTTGAACCTGGGAGCCAGAGGTTACATGAACTGCGATTGCACCACCGCACTCCAGCCTGCATGACAGAGTGAGACTCTGTCTCAAAAACAACAAGAAAAAAACCCATCAAACAAAAAGTCTGGCCATACCAAATGTTGATGAGACTGTGGAGCAGTTGGAACTCTGTTACTGATAAGAAAGATGGTACAACCACTTTGAAACAGACTTAAAAAAAAAAATTAGGCCAGGCGTGGTGGCTCACGCCTGTAATCCCAGCACTTTGGGAGGCCGAGGCAG
>NW_026652288.1:47619390-47710410 GCF_009828535.3 Hylobates moloch
GCCTCGGCCTCCCAAAGTGCTGGGATTACAAGCGTGAGCCACCGCGCCCGGCCCAGAAGTGTTTCTTAAACAATTTTATAAACTATACTAAAAACAAACCTTCAAACTTACCTCAAAAAATTAACTCAAAATGAATCATAGATCCGGTTGTGGTGGCTTAACGCCTGTAATCCCAGCACTGTGGGAGGTGGAGGCAGACTCTACTAAAGAAAAGCAAACAAACAAACAAAACTAGCCTGGCATGGTGGCACATGCCTGTAATCCCAGCTACTCAGGAGGCTGAGGTGGGAGAATCGCTTGAGTCTGGGAGGTCGAGGCTGCAGTGAGCTGTGATCATCCCACTGCATTCCAACCTGGGAAATAGAGCAAGACCCTGTCTCGAAAATAAAATTCTTTTTTAAAGACACTGTTGAGAAAATAAGAACGCAAGTTTCATACTGGCAGAAAATGTAAGTTTTAGAAAACACTCATATGTAGAATATATGAAGAACTCCTAGAATTCATCAATAAGAAGACAACCCAATTAAAAAATGGACAAGAGATGTCAACAAACACTTGGCCAGAGAAGATAGAGGGTTGAAAAATGAGCACATGAAAAGATGTTCAGTATTAGTCATTAAAAAAAATGCAGGCAGGGTGCAGTGGCTCACTTCTGTAATCCCAGCACTTTGGGAGGCTGAGGCAGGCGAATCACTTGAGGCCAGGAGTTTGAGATCAGCCTGGCCAACATGGTGAAACCCCATCTCTACTAAAAATACAAAAAATTAGCTGGGTATGGTGGCCCACATCTGTGGTTGCAGCTACTCTGGAGGCTGAGACATGAGAATCACTTGAACCTGGGAGCCAGAGGTTACATGAACTGCGATTGCACCACCGCACTCCAGCCTGCATGACAGAGTGAGACTCTGTCTCAAAAACAACAAGAAAAAAACCCATCAAACAAAAAGTCTGGCCATACCAAATGTTGATGAGACTGTGGAGCAGTTGGAACTCTGTTACTGATAAGAAAGATGGTACAACCACTTTGAAACAGACTTAAAAAAAAAAATTAGGCCAGGCGTGGTGGCTCACGCCTGTAATCCCAGCACTTTGGGAGGCCGAGGTGGGCAGACACCTGAGGTCAGGAGTTCAAGACCAGCCTGGCCAACATGGTGAAACCCTGTCTCTACTAAAAATACAAAAATTACCTGGCTGTGGTGGCATGTGCTTGTAATCCTAGCTACTTAGAAGGCTGAATCAGAAAATTGCTTGAACCCGGAGGTGGAGGTTACAGTAAGCCGAGATTGCACCACTGCACTCCAGCCTGGGTGACAGAGCGGGACTCTCTCTCAAAAAAAAAATAAAAAAAATTCTTACCACAAGAGACACCCATTCTCTCTCTATGTCTTTATACAAGAGAAATGAATCTATATGTCCATGTCAAGATTTATATGTGATTTTTTTATACCTGCTCTATTTGTAATAGTTAAAAATTAGAAATAGCTGGGTATGGTGGCACACACCTATAGTTCCTAGCTATTCGGGAGGATGAGGTGGGAAGATCCTGGAGTCCAAGAGTTTGAGGCCAGCTTGAGCAACATAACAAGAACCCATATCTAAAAAAATAAAAATAAATTAAAAATGGGAAACAACCCAGATATTCCTCAACACGTAAATGAATAAATTGTGCTTTATCTATTCAATGGTATATAACTCAACAAATTAACAATTTATTGATATATCAGTACATGGAAATTGTGAGACATTAATTTTTAAAAGTTTTTGATGGTCTGTTGGGTGCAATATGAAATTTTTGGTTTTAATTTGTATTTTCCTAATTCCTAGGAGAAGATGAATTTCTCTTTATTATTAGTCATTTGGGTTTCTAATTTTTAGTCTTTGCCAAGTTTTCTAATTACTTACTCGTCTTTTTCTTTTTGGTCTGTAATTCTTTGTATATACTGAGTACCAATTATTTGTCCTATATGTATGTTTCACAAAAAAACTCGCAGTCTGCAGCTTATTTTTTAACTGTTTATGAATTTTTTAAATTGTATAGAAGTTTTCAATTTTGAAGTCATCAAAAGTTTCAGTGTTTTTTCTGATTTGTGCTAATTCTTATTCAAGAAATCCTTCTTTATGCTGAGGTCATTAAGAATCTTGTATATCTGTTTTTGAACGTTTTAAGGATTTACTTTTCATGTGTAGGTCTTTAATCTACCAGCAATTTATGTTTGTGTGTGGTGTGAATAGGGCTGTAATTTTTTTTCTATGTGGATAACTAATTGCCCCAACACATCTGGTACTGTATTTAATTATGCTTCTAATATAATGAAGTTTTGGGGCATGTACAGGATCTCTATTCCTTTCCCATTGATCTGCTCAATTCCCACGTCTAAATTACTATATAAGAAGCCTATCCCTTGGATGCCATGGTTCACGCCTGTAATCCCAGCACTTTAGGAGGCTGAGGCGGGTGGATCTTTTGAGGTTAGGAGTTTGAGACCAGCCTGGCCAACATGGTGAAACCCCATGTCTACAAAAAATACAAAAATTAGCTGGGTGTGGTGGCGCGCACCTGTAGTCCCAGCTACTCGGGAGGCTGAGACAAGAGAATCGCCTGAGCGCAGGAGGCAGAGGTTGCAGTGAGCCGAGATCATGCCACTGCACTCCAACCTGGGTGACAGAGTGAGAATCCATCTAAAAAAAAAAACAAAAAAAAAACCCTTTGCCTAGTGTGGCAGATTTTCCTTCCTTGTTCATCTTATTTAAACTCCATTGACATTTTTGTTGGAATTGAATTGAATTTAAGGATTAACATGGGGGAACTGGCTTTGCAATATTGAGTCGTTCTAGCCAGAGATGTGATCTATGACTCCATTTGTTTGGGTTATTTATACCCTTCAATAACATTTCATAAGTTTTTCATTAAAGATCTTTTTTCTCTAGATAGTTTTGTGTTTGTTTGTTTGTTTGTTTTTTTGAGATGGAGTCTTGCTCTGTTGCCCAGGCTAGAGTGCAGTGGCGCCATCTTGGCTCACTGCAACCTCCGCCTCTTGGGTTCAAGTGATTCTCCTGCCTCAGCCTCCCATACCCTAAGTAGTTTTGTTAGTTGTTGTATTTCCTTTTTCTACCATTAGAATATAGATACACTGTTAATTTTAGTACATCGATCTTCATTTCAGCTGAATTATTTTAAATGCTAAATGTTTGGTACTTAGATTTTCTTGGGTATTAGACAGCCACATTGGTTAAATTTAGGAAAGTTTTGTTTCTTTTTAATTATACCTTCTTTGTTTTTTATGTGTTACTGCTTTTGTCTAAGCCTTCCCATTCCATAACGAATAGAGATGGTGATGGTGAGCATCCATATATCATTCCTGACTCTAATGATGACTTTTTTTCATATAAACTCAGTAATAACAATACTGACTCCAATTTATTAAGTGCCTACTCCGCGCCATGTACAAATCACACAGTGTGTTAGTGATTTGTTTCTAATTTTTGTAGTATCTTGCAAGACAGAGTTACCCCATTTTATATATGACATTCAAACAGGTAGAGTAGTAGTTTGCCTGTTACATAATTAGTGAGTAGAAAATCTGGGAATTAGTTACTGTTAGTTTTTGTGCCTTACCTAGAGAAAATCTCTCAGCGGGGAGAAGTAGAAAGACTTGCTAAAATGAAATGCTGACATTTTCTTTATGAATTCTCCATCTGCTACATGCTATAGAAATGGCACATACTCCCTCAGTACTCACCATCTACAGGCCTTACTTATTGCTTCCTTTTATATCCTGTTGATGTGAATGAACACTATTGTTTATTTTAGTCTTAATTATTGCT
Source organism: Hylobates moloch (assembly GCF_009828535.3). Taxonomy (NCBI): domain Eukaryota; kingdom Metazoa; phylum Chordata; class Mammalia; order Primates; family Hylobatidae; genus Hylobates; species Hylobates moloch. Next base: position 47,623,216 of record NW_026652288.1, read on the forward strand.
TAATTCAGATTAATCTTATTCATCACATAAGCAGATTTTGCCTTCTACAGCAGCAGCTCTTCGTTCTACATCTCTTTTTTCATTCTTTAGACAGTTTTTTATTTTAATCAGACAGGATCTTGCTCTGTCACCTAGGCTAGAGTACAGTGGTGCCATCACGGCTTGCTCCAGCCTCAACCTCCTGGGCTCAAGCAGTCCTTCCACCTCAGCCTCCTGAGTAGCTGGGACTGCAGGTGAGCGCCTAGCTAATTTTGTATTTTATTTTTATTTTTTGAGATGGAGTGCAGTGGTGCGCATGGTCTTGGCTCACTGCAACCTCTGCCCCCAAGGTTCAAGCAATTCTTTGCCTCAGCCTTTGGAGTAGCTGGGATTACAGGCACCCGCCACCATGCCTGGCTAATTTTTGTATTTTTAATAGAGATGGGGTTTCACCATCTTGGCCAGGCTGGTCTTGAACTCCTGACTTCGTGATCCACCCTCCTTGGCCTCCCAAAGTGCTGGGATTACAGGCGTGAACCACTGTGCCTGGCCAACGCCTAGCTAATTTTTAAATTTTATGTAGAGACAGGATCTTTCTATGTTGCCCAGGCTGGTCTTGAACTCCTGAGCTCAAGCAATCCTCCTGCTTTGGCCTCCCAAAGTGTCGAGATTACAGGCGTGAGTTCTCATTCTTTAGACATTTGATGTAGTTGTTTGTTTTTGGTTTTAGTTATTTTTTTAGTGAGGTCTTGCTCTATTGCCCCATCTGGAGTGCAGTGGTGCAATCATAGCTCTCCGCAGTTTGAACTCCTGGGCTCAAGGTATCTTCCCGTCTCAGCCTCCCAAGTAGCTGGGATTAGAGGGTAACCATCACGCCCAACCATTTGATGTAGTTTTATTTGCCATCCAGATATGGGAGAAGTTTTGGAAGTTTATCTCAGGCTTCATCTCTCTTCACTCATGTAAGCTTTTTTTTCTTTTCAAAAATTTTCTTATGGGAATTTAAACATAAATAACAATAGAGAATAGTTTAACTTCCATGAATCCAACACTAGTTTCAACACAGTCTCCTCCCATTTTTTTATTGTTGTTATTAAAGTTGGATTATTTTATTTATTTAATGTATTTTATTTTATTTTTATTTTATTAATTTGAGACAGAGTCTTGCTCTGTCACCCAGTCTGGTGTGCAGTGGCACGATCTCGGCTTACTGCAATCTCTGCCTCCCGGGTTCAAGCGATTCTCCTGCCTCAACTTCCTGAGTAGCTGAGACTATAGGCATGCGCCACTATACGTGGCTGATTTTTGTATTTTTAGTAGAGATGGGATTTCACCATGGCCAGGCTGGTCTCAAACTCTTGACCTCAGATTATCTGCCCACCTCGGCCTCCCAGAGTGCTGGGATTACAGGCGTGAGCCATTGTGCCCGGTTGAGTTTAATGTATTTTGATAGCAAACTTACAGGAACAGCACAGAAGACAGACAAAATTAAAACCATGTACTGGCCACGCGCTGTGGCTCACGGCTGTAATCCCAGCACTTTGGGGGGCTGAGGCAGGTGGATCACGAGGTCAGGAGATCGAGACCATCCTGGCTAACATGGTGAAACCCCGTCTCTACTAAAAATATAGAAAATTAGCCAGGCGTGGTGGCACATGCTTGTAGTCCCAGCTACTCAGGAGGCTGAGGCAGGAGAATGGCTTGAACCCAGGAGGCGGAGGTTGTAGTGAGCCGAGATCGTGCCACTGCACTCCAGCCTGGGTGATAGAGCGAGACTCTGTCTCCAAAAAAAAACCCAAAAAACAAAAAGCAAACCATGTACTTAGATGTAGGACAACTGAATTAGAAAAATATAGTGAATGGATGGAATTAACTGCATGATAAAAATGCTGCCAACAGTAAGAAATTTACTTGATTTTCTTTTCTTTTTTTAATTTTTTTATTTTTTTAGACGGAGTCTCACTCTGTCACCCAAGTTAGAGAGCAATGGCGGGATCTCGGCTCACTGCAAGCTCTGCCTCCCGGGTTCACGCCATTCTCCTGCCTCAGCCTCTCGAGTAGCTGGGACTACAGGCGCCTGCCACCACACCCGACTAATTTTTTGTATTTTTAGTAGAGTCGGGGTTTCACCGTGTTAGCCAGGATGGGCTCGATCTCCTGACCTCATGATCCGCCCGCCTCGGCCTCCCAAAGTGGTGGGACTACAGGCGTGAGCCACCACACCCGGCCTTGATTTTCAAATAATCCAAATTCTGGCATTATCCAGAAAAATTCAGCAGGTTTATTTATAATTAGAATTGAACTCCTGAAACTTGTTCACTGAAACATTTTGACTTGCATTAATGCTTTATGTACCCATTGCAGTGGTGCGATCACGGCTCACTGCAGCCTGCAGCCTCAACCTCCTGGGCTCAAGTGATCTTCCTGCCCTAGCTTCCTGAGTAGCTGGGACTACCGGTGGGTGCCACCATGCCTGGCTAATTTTTCTTTTTCTTTTTTTTTTTGAGATGGAATCTCACTCTGTCGCCCAGGCTAGAGTATAGTGGCACAATCTTGTCTCACTGCAACCTCTGCCTCCTGGGTTCAAGCAATTCTCCTGCCTCAGCCTCCTGAGTAGCTGGGATTACAGGCGTGTGCCACCATACCCAGCAAATTTTTATATTTTTAGTAGAGACAGGGTTTTGCCATGTTGGCCAGACTAGTCTTGAACTCCTTACCTCAGGTGATTCACCTGCCTTGGCCTCCCAAAGTGCTGGGTTTACAGGCGTGAGTCACCATGCCCGGCCCTATTTTTCGTAGAGATGAGGTTTCACTAGTTGCCCAGGCTGCTCTTGAACTCTCATGCTCAAGTGCTCCTCTTGCCTTGGCCTCCCAAAGTGCTGGGATTACAGGTGTGAGCCACCACACCTGGCCTTCTTTTTTTATTTCTTAATAGAGACAAGGGAGATGAGGTCTCGCTATGTTTCCCAGGCTGATCTTGAACTCCTGGGCTCAATCGATCCTCATGCTTCAGCCTCCCACAGGGTTGAGATTATAGGCGTGAGCCACTGTGCCAAGCTGATACCTCTTTCTCACTTTTCCACTTACAGTGATATATTTTGATACCTTTTGACTCCACAGAAAAAAATACAGAACAATCAGAACTATCAATAACAGGAAAAATATTTTTTTTCCTTAGGGTGAAATATCTGTCATGATAGTGGATTTTTTTTTCTTTTTTTGAGACAGGGTCTTGCTCTGTCACCTAGGCTGGAGTGCAGTGGCCTGATCATAGTTCACTGCCACTGTGATCCCCCTGCCTTAGCCTCCCAAAGTGCTAGGATTACAGGCATGAGCCACCATGCCCAGCCCACAGTGGATTCTTACCACGTTCTCCATGTATGTGGTATGCTAGCTGGATGTCCTTTGGCATAATTGTTTCATGTTTGGCATGGATAGCACATAGGTGTTTTTTTGTTTTTTTGTTTGTTTTGTTGTTGTTTTTTGGGACAAGATCTCACTCTGTTGCCTAGGCTGGAGTGCTGTGATGCTGGGCATGGTGGTTCTCACCTGTAATCCCAGCACTTTGGGAGGCCAAGGCGGGTGGATCACTTGAGATCAGGAGTTCAAGACCAGCCTGGCCAACATGGCAAAATATCATCTCTACTAAAAATACAAAAAATAAGGCCGGGCGCAGTGGCTCATGCCTGTAATCCCAGCACTTTGGGAGGCTGAGGCAGGAGGATCTCCTGAGGTCAGGAGTTCGCGACCAGGCTGACCAACATGGAGAAACCCTGTCTCTACAAAAAATACAAAATTAGCCTGCCGTGGTGGCGCATGCCCGTAATACCAGCTACTCGGGAGGCTGAGGCAGGAGAATTGCTTCAACATGGGAGGTGGAGGTTGCAGTGAGCCGAGACTGCGTTGTTGTACTCCAGCCTAAGCAACAAGAGCGAAACTCCATCTCAAAAAACAAAAAATAGCTGAGCGTGGTGCCTCACACCTGTAATCCCAGCACTTTGGGAGGCCAAGGCGGGTGGATCACCTGAGGTCAGGAGTTCAAGACCAGCCTGGCCAACATGCAAAAGCCCATCTCTACTAGAAATTCAAAAAATAGCCAGGCACGATGGCTCACACCTGTAATGCCAGCTACTGAAGAGGCTGAGGCAGGAGAATCACTTGAACCCAGGAGGCAGAGGTTGCAGTGAGCTGAGATTGCACCATTGCACTTCAGCCTGGGCAACAGAGCGAGACTCCGTCTCAAAAAATAAATAAATAAATAAATAAAGTGCTTAGGATAGGTTTGGCAAAGTGACTCACGCCTCCCAGCACTTGGGAAGATGAGGATCGCTTGAGGTCAGAAGTTCAAGACTAGCCTGGGCAACAACTGAGATCCTTTCTCTACCGAAAAGAAAAAAAAAAGTTTAGCCTGGTGTGGTGACGTGTGCCTGTAGTCCAAGTTACTTTGGAGGCTGAGGCAGGAGGATCCCTTGAGCCCAGGAGCTTGAGATTGCAGTGTGTTATTATTGCCACTGCACTCCAACCTGGGTGACAGAGTGAGACATTGTCACTAAATAAAAAAATAGAAAATAAAGTGCTTAGAACAGTACCTGGACTACACAAGTTCTCAAAAGGATTTTGGCAAATGTAACTTGATTTTATCACTTTTTTTTTTTTTTTGAGGTGGAGTCTTGCTCTGTCACCCAGGCTAGAGTGCAGTGGCATGATCTCGGCTCACTGCAACCTCCCACCTCCCGGGTTCAAGCAATTATTTTGCCTTAGCCTCTCGAGTAGCTGGGATTACAGGCCTGTGCCACCATGCCTAGCTATTTTTTGTATTTTTGGTAGAGATGGGGTTTCACCATGTTGGCCAGGCTGGTCTTGAACTGACCTGAGGTGATCCTCTTGCCTTGGCCTCCCAAAGTGCTGGGATTACAGGCATGAACCTCGGCACCCAACCTTGCTTTTATCACTTAATGTGTCCTGGGGATCTTTTCATACTATATATGGATTTTGTAAATGATTCTTTAAGAGAGTAACTTTGTACCAGCCTGGGTGAAGCCAAACACTGTCTCAAAAAGAAAAAAAAAAAAAGTAACTTTGTGAAGGAACCTCAGCATTAAGTTTTGTTGTAATTTGTCCCATCTTATAAAACACCTCTTTATCCCCTCCATCCTCCAGCTATCAGCCGATTTCACTTTACAACAAAGTTGTCTGAAAGAGTTGTTTATTCTTGCTATCCCCAATTCCTCTTTTTCTTTCTTATACCTACTCCCGTTAGGCGTTCACCACCACTCTGTATTCCTAAATCCAGTAATCAGATAAAAATTCTCATTTCATTTGACCTATCAGTACTTGATGCAGTGCATCACCTTCTTCTCTTTAAAATACTTTTTCATTTGGCTTCCAAAACACTATACTGTCTTTTCTCACTGGCCATTTCTTCTTAGTCTCCTTTGTTGGTTCTTCTGACCCTCCTTTTTTTCTTAATGAAAAGTTTCAAAGATATAAAGTAATTTTTTAATATTATAATGAATTCCCTCATGTACCCTTCATAATCATCAACATTCTCTATTCTTGTTTAATCTATGACTCTACACATTGCTTACCCCCACTTGGTTATTATTTTTAAAAGTCTCATTTGGCTGGGCACTGTGGCTCATGCCTATAATCCCAGCACTTTGGGAGGCCAAGATGAGAGGATCACTTGAGGCCAGGAGTTCAAGACTAGCCTGGTCAATATAGTAAGACCCCATCTCTGATTTAAAAAAAATTATTAAAAATAATAAAAGTCTCATTTATTGTATATAATTTACTTGAATAACTCTTACCCTTTTAGATGAACAGTTCTGTAAATTTTTACAAACATTTACAATCTCCTAACCACCATCACAATCCAAATATAAAATATTTTCATCTCAGATGGTTACCTTTTGCCCCTTGTAGTTCATTCCCTCCACTTACCCCCAGACTCTGGCAGCCACTAATATGTTTATTGTCCTTATAATTTTGCCTTTTTTCCAGAACGTCATGTAAATGGCATCACACTGTATATAACTTTTTGTTTGTTTGTTTTTTGAGACAAGAGTCTCACTCTGTCCAGGCTGGAGTGCAGTGGCACAATCTTGGCTCACTGTAACCTCTGCCTCCTGAATTCAAGCAATCCTCCCACCTCAGCCTCCCGAGTACCTGAGACTACAGGTGTGTCCCACCATGCCCAACTAATTTTTGTATTTTAGTAGAGACATGGTCTCAACATGTTTCCCAGGCTAATCTTGAACTCCTGGGCTCAAGCGATGTGCCCACCTTGGCCTCCCAGATTGCTGGGATTACTATAAGCGTGAGCCACTGCGCTCGGCCAGTATATGACATTTTGAGACTGACTTCTTTCACTCAGCATAATGTCTTTGAGATTCATCCAACTTGTTCCTTATATTAGTACTTTTTTTTTTTCTTTTTGAGACAAGGTCTCACTCTGCTGCCCAGGCTGAGTGCAGTGGTGCAATCACAGCTCACTGCAGCGTCGACCTCCTGGGCTCAAGTATTCCTCCTGCCTTAGCTTCCTGAGTAGCTGGGACTACAGCCATACCACCATGCCTGCTAATTTTTGTATTTTTCGTAGATATGGGGTCTCACTATGTTGCCCGGGCTGGCCTTGAACAACAAATGATCTGGCCACCTCGGCCTCCCAAAATGCTGGGATTATAGGAGTGAGCCACCATGCCTGGCCAGTTCATTCCTTTTTATTGCTGAGTATAATTCTGTTGTATGAGTGTACCACAGTTTGTTTATCTGAGTCTGCTAGAGATTTATCAATTGTATTAATCTTTGAAGGAACCAGTTTTTTGTTTCATATTTTTTCCTGTTTTCAATTTCATTGAGTTTTGCTTTTTATTATTACCTTCATTCTGATTCCTTTGAATGTATTTTGTTCTCCTCTTTTTAGTTTCTTAAGATGGAAAGTTAGATTATTGATATAAGATCTTTCTACTTGTATTAGTCAGCTTCAGCTGCCATTGCAAAATACCACAGACTAGGTAGCTTAAACAGCAGAAATTTTTCTTTTCTTTCTTCTTTTTCCCTCCCTCCCTCCTTTCTTTCTTTCTTTCTCTTTCCTTCCTTTCTTTCTTTCTTTTTTCTTTCTTTCCTTTCTCTTTTTCTTTCTCTCTTTCTTTCCTTCTTTCTCTTTCTCTCCTTCTTTCTCTCTTTTCTTTCTCTCTTCTTTCTCTTCTTTATTTCTCTCCTCCCCTCCCCTTCTCTCCCCCCCCCCTCTTTTTCTTCTCTCTGTCTTTTTTTTTTTTTTGAGACAGGGTCTTGTTCTGTTGCCCAGGCTGGAATACATTGGTGCCATCATGGCTCACTACAACCTTGACCTCCCAGACTCAAGTGATCTTCCCAAGAAGCTGGGACCACAGGCACGCACCACCTGTACATATATATATATATATATATATATATATTTTTTTTTTTTTTTTTTTTTTTTTTTTGTAGTAGACATAAGGTCTCACTGTGTTGCCTAGGTTGGTCTCAAGCTCCTGGGCTCAAGCGATTCTGCCTACCTCAGCCTCCCATACCTGGGAGTAGCTCATACCTGGGATTACAGGCATGAGCTACTGCATCCAGCCAGAAAGTTATTTCTTATGGTTCTAGAGGCTGAGAAGTTGAAGATCAAGGTACTGCCAAGGTGGTTATAATCCTGAAGCATCCTGAAGCCTCTTAGCGTGTAGGCAGCTGCCATGTTTCTGTGTGTTTATATGACCTGTTTGTGTGAGAGGTAGTGAGGGAGAGAGAGAACTTTCTGTTGTCTCTTCCGATAAGGATACTAATACGATCAGATCAGAGCCTCGTGTGACTTCATTTAACCTTAATTACTTTCTTAGAGGTCCCATCTCTAAATACAGCCCCACTACCAGTTAGGGCTTCAACATTCGAATTTTGGGGGAACACAGACTTTTAGTCTGTGGCACTACTTTTCTAGTGTAAGCATTTATTATTATGTATATATTTCTCTTTAGGCACTTTTTTAGTTTGCATCCCACAAATTTTGCTACATGATGTTTGCATTTTTGTTCAGCTCAGAATATCTTCCAATTTCCCTTGAGACTTCCTCTTTGACCCAAGGATTATTTAGAAGTATATTTAACTTCCAAGTGTTTGGAGATTTTCCTGTTCTATTTTTGTTACTGATTTCTACTTTAATTTCATTATAGTTAGAGGATATACTTCGTATAATTTTGATTCCATTACATTTGTTAAGGTTGTTTTATAACTCAAGATATGATCTGTCTTGGTGAATGCTCCATGAGCACCTGAAAGTAATGTGTATTCTTTTTTCAGTTGGAGTGTTCCATATATGTCAGTTAGATCCTATTGGTTGATGATGTTGTTCAGTTCTTTTTTTTTTTTTTAATTTTCTTTTTCTTTCTAAAATAAATTCCTGAACCCAGAGTGTTCAGTTCTTTTATATCCTTGCTTTTTTTTCTGTCTAATGGTTCTATTTCTGAGAGAGTGGTGTTAAAATATCCCATTGTAATTGTGCATTTGTCTACTTTTCCTTTTAGTTCTCAGTTTTTGTTTGTGTATTTTGAAGTTCTTTTATTAGGTGCCTAGATATTTAGAATTACGTCTTTTTGGTGAATTATTATCATTATGTAATGTTCCTCTTTATCCCTGGTAATTTTCTTTGATCCGATGTATACTTTGTCTAAGATTAAAATTCTAGCCTTTTTTTGGTTAGTGTTTATATGGTACATCTTTTTCTATTACTTTTTAAAATTAATAGACTGGCCAGGCACTGTGGCTCATGCCTGTAATCTCAGCACTTTGGAAGGCCGAGGTGGGAAGATCGCTTGAGGCCATGAGTTTGAGACTAGGCTGAGGAACATAGGGTGACCCTGCCTCTTAAAAAAAAAAAAATAGCTGGGCAATGTTGACACATGCCTGTGGTCTCAACTGTTTGGGAGACTGAGATATGAAGATTCCTGGGGCCTGTGAGGTTGAGGCTGCAGTGAGCAATGATTGCACCACTTCACGCCAGCCTGGGTGACGGAGGGAGACCTAGTCTCAAAAAAAAAAATAATTAAAAAAAATTAGGCTGGGCACAGTGGCTCACGCCTCTAAACCCAGCACTTTGGGAGGCCGAGGTGGGCGGATCACCTGAGGTTGGGAGTTCAAGAGCAGCTTGACCAACATGGAGAAACCCCGTCTCTAGTAAAAATACAAAATTAGCCGGGTGTAGTAGCGCATGCCTGTAATCCCAGCTACTTGGGAGGCTGAGGCAGGAGAACTGCTTGAACCTGGGAGGCGGAGGTTGTGGTGAGCGGAGATCGTGCCATTGCACTCCAACCTGGGCAACAAGAGTAAAACTCCGTCTCAAAAAAAAAAAAAAAAAATTAATATACTTTCATTTTTAGAACAGTTGTAAGTTTACAGAAAAATTGAGCAGAAAGTACAGAGTCCCCATATGCCACCCACTGTCTTCCATACACACAGTAGTGTCCCCTGTTATTAACATCTTGTATTAGTATGGTTCATATATTAAAACTGATAAACTAATATTGATGTATTATTATTTTTAAAGAGACAGAACCTTAATGAGCCGAGATCGCCCCTCTGCACTCCAGCCTGGGCAACAGAGCGAGACTCTGTCTCAAAAAAAAAAAAAAGAAAAAGAGAACCTTACTCTGTTGCCCTGGCCAGAGTGCAGTGGTGTGATCATGACTCACTGCAGCCTCTAACTCCCTGGCTCAAACGATCCTTCTGCTTCAGCCACCAGAGTGGCTGGGATTACAGGCACAAAGCTACTGTGCCCAGCTTGATACATTTTTATGAACTAAAGTCCATAGTTTACATTAGGTTTTATTCTTTGTGTTATACAATTCTTTTGATTTTGACAAATGTATAATATCATGTATCCACCCTTAAAGTACCATACGGCATAGTTTAATTCATATTTTTTTTTTGAGGTTAAGAGCGGAGGTTTAATAGGCAAAAGAAAGAGAACAGCTCTCTCTCCTGCGAGAGAGAGGGGCGCCCAAGGGGGACTTCCTAATCCATATACTTTTAACCTGCTTATATCATTGTATTTGCAGTGAGTTCCTTGTAGACGGCATGTAATTGGGTCATTTATAAAAATGTATTTGGACAATCTCTGTCTTTTAACTGGCATTTTTAGATGATTTACACTTAATATAATTGTTACTATGTTAGATTTTGTCTACCATCTTATTATGTGTTTTTTCTTTGTTCCTCTTATTTTTTAATCACTTATTGATTCTGTTGTTTTGCCTTTGAGTGATTTGAACCTTTGTAGTATTGGATTTTAATCTTTGTAATTTATCTACTAGGTTCTGACTATATCTTTTTGTATAGGTTTTTTATTGGTTACTCTAGAGATCTCTCTAGATCTCTATGTATGTATGCACACATATATACATACACAGATATGTGGTACATGTACACATGTGTGCGTATAGATATACACACCTAACTTTTTTTTTTTTTTGAGATGGGGTCTCACTCTGTCATCCAGGCTGGAGTGCAGTGGCACAGATACAGCTCATTGCAGCTTCAAACTCCTGGGCTCAAGTGATCCTCCCTCCTCAGCCTCCTGAGTAGCTGAGACTGTAGGCCTATGCCACCAAGCCCGGCTAATTTTTTAATTTTTTGTACAGATAGGGTCTCGCTATGTTGACCAGGCTGGTCTTGAACTCCTGGCCTCAGGTGATCCTCCTGCCTCAGCCTCCTTACATGCTGGGATTACAGGTGTGAGCCACCATGCCCAGCTACATGTAACTTTTAATATTTAGAATTGATATTTTACCATTTAAGGTGGAGTCTTGAAACTTTACCACCATATAGGTTTCTTTCGTATCCCTCTTTATGTTGTAGTTGCCTTATCTGTTACATCTACATACATTAAAAACCCCGTCAACTTAAAACTTTTGCTCTCAAACACCAAACATTTTAAGGAACTCAATAGGAGAATAGTCTATTATATGTAATCAGATATTTACCATTTATGTTTTTCTTCTTTCTGGTCTTCCATATTTTGTTGTATTATCATTTTCTTTTTGTAAAATGTCCTTTGACCATTCTTTTAGTGCAGATCTGCTACTGTGAATTCTCTTAGTTTTCCTTCATCTGAGAATGCCTTTATTTGATCTTCATTACTGAAGGATATTTTCTCTAGATATAGAATACCGTATTTATAGTTCTTTCATTTAGCACTTTAAAAAAATGTTGTTCCACTTCCTTCTAGTTCTCATGGTTTCTTTTTTTTTTTTTTGAGATGGAGTTTCACTCTTGTTGCCCAGGCTGGAGTGCAATGGCACGGTCTCGGCTCACTGCAACCTCTGCCTCGTAGGTTCAAGTGATTCTCCTGCCTCAGCCTCCCAAGTAGCTGGGATTACAGGCGCCTGCCACCATGCCTGGCTAATTTTTTGTACTTTTAGTAGAGACGAGGCTTCACCACGTTGGCCAGGCAGGTCTCGAACTCCTAACCTCAGGTGATCCACCCGCTTCGGCCTCCCAAAGTGCTGGGATTACAGGTGTGAGCCACTGCTCCTGGCCTTTTTTTTTTTTTGAGACAGAGTTTTGCTCTTGTTGCCCAGGCTGGAGTGCAATGGCACGATCTTGGCTCACTGCAACCTCTGCCTCTCGGGTTCAAGCAATTCTGACTCAGCCTCCTGAGTAGCTGGGATTACAGGCACTCACCACCATGCCCGACTAATTTTTGTATTTTTGGTAGAGGTTGGGTTTCACCATGTTGGCCAGCCTGGTCTCGAACTCCTGACCTCAGGTGATCTGCCTGCCTTGGCCTCCCAAAGTGCTGGGATTACAGGCGTGAGCCACCGCACCCAGCCCTCATTCTCCTGGTTTTTAATAAGAAATATGAAGCTGCCAGGCATGGTGGCTGGTGCCTGTAATCTCAGTTACTTGGGAGGCTGAAGTGGGAGGATTGCTTGGGGCCAGGAGTTGAAGAGAAGCCTGGGCAGCATAGCAAGAACTCTTCTCTAAAAAAATAAAATAAATATAGATTGGGGGCATAGGGGCACATGCCTGTAGTCCCAGCTACCTGAGAGCCAGAGCCAGGAGGCAGGAGGATTGCTTGAGCCCAGAAGTTCAACTCTGCAGTGAGCTGCAATCCTGCCACTGCACTCCAGCCTGATGCTAGAGCAAGACCTGTCTCTTAATATATGTGTATATATATATGAAAGAAATATGAAGCCGTTTGAATCATTATTGCCTTAATAACGAATGCATCATTTCATTTTGGTTGCCTTCAAGATTTTTTCTCTTTTTGTGTTTAGCTGTTAGATTATGATGAATCCAGGAGTTTATCATGGATTCGTTTGTGTTTATCCTGTTTGGGGCAATTACTGAGCTTCTTGAATCTGTTGGTTTATGTCTTTTGTCAAACTTGTGAAGTTTGCTTCCATTATTTCTTTCAATATTTCAGTACAGTCTTTCTCCTCACCCTCTGGGACTCTAATGTCCAGAATATTAGACATTTTGGTATTGTTCCTCAAGTCCTTGATGATCTGTTTTTTTTTTTTTCCCCCAATAAGGAAATTTTTTTAGGCCAGTTGCAGTGGCTTGTGCCTGTAATCCCAGCACTTTGGGAGCCCGAGGCAGGCAGATCACCCGAGGTCGGGAGTTCGAGACCAGCCTGACCAACATGGAGAAACCCAGTATCTACTAAAAATACAAAATTAGCTGGGCATGGTGCCACATGCCTGTAATCCCAGCTACTAGGGAGGCTGAGGCAGGAGAATCGCTTGAACCAGGAAGGTGGAAAGATGGAGGTTGCGGTGAGCTGAGATTGCGCTATTGCACTCCAACCTGGGCAACAAGAGCAAAACTCCATCTCAAAAAAAAAAAAAAAAAAAAAAATTTTTTTTTCCTTTAGTGTTGAGATTCAATATTCACATTTGATACCTCTGTTGATCTGACTTCAAATTCATTGACTCTTTCCCCTGTCATTTCTGTTCTGCTATTGAACTCATCAAGTGAGTTTTTATGTTTTGATTGTTATATTTTCCAGTTCTAAAATTTTCATTTGGTTCTTCTTTATATCCTCTGTTTCTTTGCTGAGACATTCTGTCTTTTCATTAGTTTCAAGAATGTTTGTCCTACCTTGTTGGAATATTTTTGTAATGTGAGATCATTAATTTCAACATTTGTGTCATCTTCTTGTTTTGACTGTTCATCTCTTTTCTTATACAAATTCAAATTATCTTGGTTCTTCATATGCTGGGAAATTTTAGATTGTATCCTGGAAAATTTGAATATTATGTCATGAATATCAGGGTCTCGTTTAAATCCTGTGGTGAATATTGACTTTAATTTTAGCAGACATTCAACCTGGTTGTGTTCAACTTCAAGTTCCGTGCAGCTTTTTGTGAGTGATGATTCCAAAGTCTGTTCAGTTTTTGAAGGCTTTGCAGTGCTATTTAGATCTGCCTTGCATGTATATCACCTACCCACTCATCTGAGATTTGGCTGATGGCTATTCTTATAGTTCAGAATGACCTTAATGTTAGGAGATACGTACTGAATTGTTTTAGGTGTGAAGAGTGATCATGAAAGCATGTCAAATAGACCTGAAAAAAATTTATATGCACATATATGCATGCACATATGTGTTTACATAAGTTTGTATATGTATCTAGGTGATTGTTGTGCTAGTTTTGCAAATTCTCTTTATGTTAGAAATTTCTCAAGTAAAAATTTCAGGGCAACAAATAAATAAATAAAGGTCAAAAACATGTCATTCATCTGCTTAAAAACCACGAATGGCCTGTCATCTCATGAAGTGTAAAAGTTAGATTGCTTTCAGTGGTCGATTTGGCCCTGTGGGATCAGCCTTCCAACCCCCTAAGGCTTCTCATCTCACTCAGAGTAAAAGCCAGAGCCTGTTTTTTTTTTTTTTTAAACCTTTTGTATGACCCTTAATGAGTCTATCTCTTATTCCTAGAGCTTATCTTAGTTCCTGTCAATGGTAAGAATCCAACCATACAAGTATTTTTCTGAATAAATAAATAGATGTGTCTTTGTGACAAGTTTTATTGTTTTCATCAGGATGCCTTGACCATAGCTATACATTATTTTGTGCTGTTGCAGATCATGCATTGCCTGTAATGTTCATTACTTCCTGAGCAATAGAGATTATTACTATCTTTCCGTGGGCTCTTAAAAATTAAGATCTGAGGCCAGGCTCAGTGGCTAACGCCTGTAATCCCAGCACTCTGGGAGGCCAAGGCAGGCAGATCACCTGAGGTCGGGAGTTTGAGACTAGCCTGAGCAGCCTGGAGAAACCCTGTCTCTACTAAAAATACAAAATTAGCTGGGCGTGGTGGCGCATGTCTGTAATCCTAGCAACTCGGGAGGCTGATACAGGAGAATCACTTGAACCCGGGAGGCGGAGGTTGTGGTGAGCCAAGATCGCGCCATTGGACTCCAGCTTGGGCAACAAGAGCGAAACTCCATCTCAAAAAAAAAAAAAAAAAAAAAAATTAAGACCTGAGGGTCATATCTAAGCTTGCCGTTCCAGAGCCATGTATACTTTCTCAAATAATTACTTTTCTTTCCTGGTCTCCTTTGTACCAGTTTCTTTACTTTAATCGACTTATTGTCATCCCTGTACTTATACTCTCCATTACCATCCTTTTTCATCAGTTCTGTCAGTAAGATGCCTTCATGGTTTCCTTATTCCCTCGTTTTACAGCCAAAGTATTTTTCCCTTCCTTTGGGGGCAAATAATAGGAAGAGGAACAGATAGCTAGCTACTGGTGTCCTGTGCTGTCTGCCTTCTGCCCCAAAATGAAAAACAATTTTACTAAATATAGCTCGCTGACAAGAAAATTCTCTATAACAAGGTTTGGTCTTAATTTTACATTTCTAAAGTCCAGCCCAGTAGCTTTTAGGCAAAGATCATATCTCTGGCCTTAGTTATTTTGCAGGTGAGAAAAAGATAAGGTAAATTTAAAGGTGAGCTTTTAATTCAATACGTATTTCCAACTTGTTATTCACTAAAGAGACTATTTTGGTATTTCGACATATGTAGCAGAAAGGAGCTGCTGCTGTGTCTTTAAAAGCTATCCTCAGAGCAGTGTGGAGGCAGGCGTGCCACTGAAGTACTTGAATGAGAGAAGAGGAGGTGGGAGGGGGTGCTCTTACAGCCTCTGTGTGTGTGTGTGTGTGTGTGCGCGCGCGTGCGTGTGTGTCTGTGTATGCCTGTGTCTGTGAGTGTATGTGCCAGTGTGACTGTTGGCAGAGCTCTGGATGATATCTCTCTGAACAGCTGGGCCATGGTCGGCTTCAGAGCTGCTTGTCAGAGCAATTAGCTAGCTGGAGCTGCAGCAGCAAGGATCAGTATCATTTCATTCAAGGGTGAAGGGGGCGGGAGAGGGCTGCGGGTGGGGGAAGAGGCACAGGTTTCCCAGAAGGAATTTCTTCCGGCAAAATTCCGGCAGAACAGATCTTTACAATGAAATCTCCATTAATAATGTGAGCTCGCTGTTGGTGTAAGTACAGATCCATCTGGGGTGAGTTTTGGATAATTTTCTTTTTTTATATAAAAGTCCTTGAACTCCACAGACTGGGTAGAAAGAAGCTATAAAGATATTTTTCTATCTTGGCTGATTTAACTGTATAATACACACTAGGGAAATTAGAGAATTTTGAGGTGCTAAGTTTTGTGAGGGTTTTTTAGGCATTTTCATTTGCTGTTTTTTATCTTTAAAATATTATAAAAATTAGGTTTGCTAGAACTTTTACTCTATTCAGATTTTACCTCTTCCGTGGCTATTTCAAGCAATGCTTCATTCAGATGCAGCTTATGAGAACAGTGGTGATTTCTGTTCTCTTTGGTGATGCTCTTGACGCACATTGCAGGAAGCAGGGATTCCCCTATAAATATCCTTCACTGTGTCATTACCCAGCTATCCACACCTGGCTGGTGAATGTGCCTATCTGTCCTATATCTTTACGTAACTATCCCCTAGTCTTTAAATGTGATAAGTCTTTGCTATGGCTGGGGAGCTTTTTTGATTATGAACATCCTAGGAGGCATTTGTTAAAACCTTTTTACTAAAAAATGCCTTTTGATGTGTTGAGATTGTCACATGGATTTCTTCTGGGTTTATTTATTCTTATTTTGTATTACTTTTTCTTATAATTGGCTTGTTTTTATTTGCTGGCCTTGGATTCTAAAGAGTGCAGAGATGGGATTCCCTCTACCTCCAGTGACGTAGTGATTTTGTTTGCAGTCTTTTTCTTCTGAGAGGGAGGGGACAGAGAGAAGGAAGAAGAAAAATCCATCTGAAGCGGTGCGTTCTTCCTTCTGTGACTTGATGTTGGTAACTGGGTGCCATTGAATAGAGCTGAAGCCAAAGTGGGATGTTTTAAGGGTGCTATACTTTTGTTTGTTTCCTTTTAAAATAGGGTCAGACCGAAGTCAGAATTGCTGAAGCAAGGTGCCTGAATTAACCCTATATGTCCTGCTGTTAATTTTACCTAATTACTTTTTCTAAATAAGGAAAGAAAAAGAACTCATGAGCAGGTTTCTGGAACCAGGATCCATGAATAATTTTGGTTGAGTTTTGGATTTGGAATTTTTCTGCCTTATTTGCACAGACAGTTTGTACACTGTTTCTCAGACCTAAAAAATAGGTAGTTATGTAAAATTCCTTGACACTAGTTTAGAACAAAATTCTAATTTTGATATATGTAGCTAAAGCGAAGCTTTAGGAAGAAATTGTTATATATACTCTTAGGTGTGAGCATAACAGCCCAACCCATTTTTTTTTTTTTTTTTGGATTGAGTATCTGGGCTTCCAGTCCCTTTTCGTGCAACTCCATTTTAATACCGCTGATTTCTAGAGGGCTGCAGAGGTCAGTTTGAAAAACTCAGTAAACTAGAGCCTAGGAAAATTGAAGGTTTACCTATCTGTCAATGTGTGTTTGGGTAACATATGTGGAAAAGTGCCTTTAAGAATATGCTGGTTTATTTTCTATCTTTATTTTCTCTTCTGTTCTGTGCTTTCATTTACTCTAAATTCTTTGTGTGAAGTGAAAAGAGTAATAATGTCTGCTTCTCAGCTTACATTAGGTATTCTTATTTTTCTATGATAGTTCAATTATATTAATATTTATTACAGCCATAAATGTTTCAAACCAACACAATCTATTTTTGGAAGGGGGCGGTAGGAGAAGAAAAAGGAAGATAATCCTAGGGCAAATGGAGAGAATTCTAGAAGAATAACCTATTTAGATGCTTGCCAGAGACAGGAGCTATAAGGGTTAAGAGAAATTCCACCACATCCTTGCATCTTGATATTGCAGCAAATTTGTGGATAATTTCTTGCTAGCTTTTCAGGAAACCCCTGTGGTGGACAACCCTCATTAATCGTTGCTGGGAGACTGCTCTGACGTCACTGGGAGCAGTTCCCTGTCTGCAACTAGGACAGGAATAGCCTTTGAGGGGGAAGAAAACTGCTGTGAAATTAAAAGATGACGGTTTTGTTTAGTTGGTTTTCCTTTCATTTGAGGGTAGGTAAGATAGACCTAAAGTCTTTCTTAAATGTTTGTCATTACCAAGGGAAAAATTGCCAAAAGTTCTTTTTATTTCAACTGGAAGGGCCTTCTTTTGAAATCTTTATTTTCTAACCATCAAGGTTTTGGAAGAGGTCAAGGAAAAAGAAAAGCTATTGAAAGATGTTAGAGAAGTAAGATTTCTGTTTCTTTTTATCCCCTTTTCCCTCTCCTTTTTTTTTTTTTGTTTTTGGAAGAAGGAAAGATCAAGAACAGCTTTTATAAATCGTTGTTTTTAGCATCACCCTTTTTGGGATAATTAAAAATGTGATATATATGTTGGAAGGACACTACTGTGCCTAAAAGTTACTACACCTACTTAATTCTCTTCTCTCTGATATCTTCCTCTCCTAGCCCACTCCCGTAACAGCTCTCACTGTTAACACACTGTTAACAGCTTCTCTCTCTCTCTCTTTTTTTTTTTTTTTTTTTTTTTTCGGAGTCTTGCTCTGTCACCCAGGCTGGACTGCAGTGGCATGATCTTGGCTCACTGCAACTTCCACCTCTCGGGTTCAAGCAAGTCTCCTGCCTCAGCCTCCCAAGTAGCTGGCATTATAGGTGCATGCCACCACACCCAGCTAATTTTTGTATTTTTAGTACAGATGGGGTTTCACCATGTTGGCCAGGTTGATCTCGAACTTCTGACCTCGTGATCCGCCCGCCAGCCTCTCAGAGTGCTGGGATTACAGGCATGAGCCACCACATCCAGCAAGAGCTTCTCTTTAGAAAAAACTTACTGGTTGAATGCTTGCCCCCTGAAATTCAAATCCCAGCTTTGCCAATTGCTGCTCTGTGACCTTGGCCAAATTACTTAACATCTCCATTTGTAAAATGGGTCAGACATAGTGGCTTACGCCTGTAATCCCAGCACCTTGGGAGGCTGAGGCGGTTGGATCACTTGAGGTCAGGAGTTTGAGACTAGCCTGGCCAACATGGTGAAACCCAGTCTCTACTAAAACTACAAAAAAAATTAGCCGGGTATGGTGGCGAACACCTGTAATCTCAGCTACTGGGCAGAGGTTGCAGTGAGCCGAGATCACACTTCTGCACTCCAGCCTGGGCAGCGGAGCAAGACTCTGCCTTTTAAAAAGACACACACATGCACACACATTTGTAAAATGAAGACAATAATTAGTACCCACTTCCTAGGGTTGGTTTGAGGATTAAAAGAGTTAATGTATGCATAATAAAGCTTTTAAGACAGTTCCTGGTCATTTAAAGACTTAGTTAGCATTAGCCATTATTATTAATATTTAGAAATAGAGTCCAGCCCAGGTGGCAGAGTGAGACCCTATCTCTCTCTCTCTCTTTAAAAAAAAAAAAAGGCAGGGGTATGTACTATTTGTGCTTCAGATCACATGTAATTTTTGAGGAAGCCATAAGAGGTTTTCAAGCCATGTAAGAGATTGAGTTTGTAAAATGAACATCAGGGTCGGGCATTGTGGCTCACACTTGTAAGACCAGCACGTTACTTTGGGAGGCCAAGGTGGGTGGATCAGTTGAGGTCTGGGGTTCGAGAGCAGCCTGGGCCTCGTCTCTACCGAAAATGCAAATAAATTAGCTGGGCATGGTGGCTCATGCCTGTAGTCCCTGTAGTCCCAGTTACTCGGGAGGCTGAGGCAGGAGGATCACTTGAACATATCCAACCAATATGGATACAAATTCTGTACTAATATGGAAACAAAGTTTAGAAAGAGATATCTCAAAACATCGTGTTGTTAATAGCAGTTATCTCTGAGTTGTTGATCATGGGTTTTTTTGTTTGTTTTCTTCTCTATAATTGTGCGTGGTTTTTTTTTGTTTTTGTTTTTGAGATGGAGCTTTGCTCTTGTTGCCCAGGCTGGAGTGCAATGGTGCAATCTTGGCTCACTGCAGCCTCTGCCTCCCGGGTTCAAGCAATTCTCCTGCCTCAGCCTTCCGAGTAGCTGGGAGTACAGGCATGCGCTACCATGCCCGGATAATTTTGTATTTTTAGTAGAGACAGGGTTTCTCCACGTTGGTCAGGCTGGTCTTGAACTCCTGACCTCAGGTGATCCGCCCATCTCAGCCTCGCAAAGAGCTGAGATTACAGGCGTGAGCCACTGCACCCAGCCATGCGTGTTTTTTCTAAGTATAAAGAAACCTGCAGTACTTTTCTAATCATAAAAATTAAAAAATATAAAAATTTCTAGTGTTCATATCTGACAGATGAAAATTTTTAGCATTTGTTAAATTCAAATAATTGTGATGACTTGTATAACCTGGACATAGTGTTTGGAATACAGTAAATGATAGCTGCTGCTATTATTAGTTGAGAAAGATAGCTTCCTATGATTAGAGTTTGGGGCTTTCATATTGGGAGGTAACATCTCTGAGAAGATACCCTCTTCATGCACCTTCTTGTCCTTCTGAGGTTAATAAATATGCTCTCTGCTAGCCCAAGAGCTTTATACACATACACCACATACACAAGGTTATAGAACTAGAGTGCAATGTTTCATGTTTTTTTTTTTTGTTTTTTTTTTTTGTGATGGTATAGAGGAAATTTAATGTGCAGAGAGGCCTGCTAGTGACTTCTTTGCCGTGACTTAAAATAATGCTTTAATACAATTTATGACTCCCACTGAAAATTGCTTCTACCCTATTTTCTGAGTTGTTGCCTTAAGAATTCTTGGGAAATTTGGGCTGGGCACAGTGGCTCATACCTGTAATCCCAGCACTTTGGGAGGCCAAGATAGGCAGATCCCTTGAGCCCAGGAGTTCGAAACCAGCCTAGGCAAGATAGGGAGATCCAGTCTCTAAAAAAGAAAAAAAAAAAAAATCAGCCAAGTGTATGGCCCTGTAGGCTCAGCTAATTGGGAGGCTGAGGCAGGAGATCACTTGAGCCCATGAGGTTGAGGCCACAGTGAGCCGAGATAGCACCACTATTCTCCATCCAACCTGGGCAACAGAGCGAGACCCTGTCTCAAAACAACAACAACAACAACAACAACAACAACAACAACAACAACACTGCCACCACCACCACAAGAAAAAGAGAGAAAGAATTCTTGGGAAATTTGAAATAGCATTCCAGAAAAGATTTTCTCAGTTTTAGGAATTTCTGAAATTCTGTCTATTGCTTCTCATGTTAGTCTGCTATGTGGGTCCCTTGGAACTCAGTGCTAACAAATGAGATCTAGACGTCCACCTACTTTTTTACAAATAATTTTCAAAAATTTATTTGAAAAATTACTTTTCAACTTCAAGAATCTGCTTATAAGTAAAGCATAGAAGACAATTTTGTAATGTAAACGTTAGCATTGCCTAGCTCTAGAAACCTTTGTTTCTATTCCACAGCCTCTTATTTTTTTTTTTTAACTTTTATTTTAGGTTTGGGGATATATATGAAGGTTTGTTATACAGCTAAACATGTATCACAGGGGTTTGTTATACATATTATTTCACCACCAGTGTTAAGCCCAGTACCCAATAGTTATCTTTTCTGGTCCTCTCCCTCCTGTCACCCTCCCTGCTCAAGTAGACCCCAGTGTCTATTGTTTTCTTCTTTGTGTCCATAAGTTCTTATCATTTAGCTCCCACTTATAAGTGATAACATGCGATATTTGGTTTTCTGTTCCTGCCTTAGTTTGCTAAGGATAATAGCCTTGTGCTTCATCCATGTTCCTGCAAAAGACATTATCTTATTCTTTTTTATGGCTGCATAGTATTCCATGGTGTCTGTACCACATTTTCTTTATCCCTAAATCAACCACGTCTTTGCTATTCTGAATAGTGTTGCAGTGAACATTCATGTGAATGTGTCTTTATGTTGGTAGAATGATTTACATTCCTCTAGGTATAAACTCAGTAATGGGATTGCTGGGTTGAATGGTAGTTCTGCTTTTAGCTCTTTGAGGAATCATCACACTGCTTTCCATAATGATTGAACAATTTGCACTCCCATCAATAGTGTTTAAGTGTTTCCTTTTCACTGTAACCTCACCAGCATCTGTTATTTTTTGACTTTTTAATAATAGCCATTCTGACTGGTGTGAGGTATGAAATTAAAAAAAAAACACCCACAATGAGATACCATTAGATACTATGGTATGGTATCTCATTGTGGGTGTTTTTGATGGGCATTTCTCTAATTATCAGTGAGATTGAGCTTTTTTTCCATATGCTTGTTGTCTGCATGTATGTCGTCTTTTGAGAAGTGTCTGTTCATATCCTTTGCCCACTTTTTAATGGGGTTGTTTGTTTTTCTCTTGTAAATTTAAGTTCCTTATGGATGATGGAACTCGTAGGCTCAAGCCGTCCTCCTGCCTCAGCCTCCCAAATTGCTGAGTTTGCAATGGTGAGCCACCATGCCTGGCTCACACCTATAATCTCAACACTTTGGGAGGCCGAGATGGGAAGATCTTGTGAGGCCAGGAGTTCAAGGCCAGCCTGGGCAACCTAATAAGAACCTGTCTCTACAAAAAAAAAAAAAAAAAAAAAAATTAGCTGGGCGTGGTGGCGCCTGCCTGTAGTCCCAGCTATTTGGGAGGCTGAGGCAGGAGGATTGGTTGAGCCCAGGAGTTCAAAGTTGCAGCAAGCTGTGACTAGGCCACTGCACTCCAGCCTGGGCAACATAGCAAGATGCTGTCACTTAAAAAAAAAAAAAAAAAGGTGGCCGGGCATGGTGGCTCACACCTGTAATCCCAGCACTTTGGGAAGCCGAGGCGGGCGAATCACCTGAGGTCAGGAGTTTGAGGCCAGCCTGGCCAACATGGTGAAACCCTGTGTCTACTAAAAATACAAAAATCAGCCAGGCGTGGTGGCAGGCGTCTGTAGTCCCAGCTACTTGGGAGACTAAGGCAGGAGAATCACTTGAACCCAGGAGGCAGAGGTTGCAGTGAGCTGAGATTACGCCATTGCACTCCAGCCTGGGTGACAGAGCAAGACTCTGTCTCAAAAAAAAAAAAAAGTATGGGAGATTGACACAGATCAGCAGTACTAAATTATATATATGAAAAAATATATGTTATATATTTTGTAGTGACTGGGTCTTGCTCTGTTGCCCAGGCTGGAGTGCAATGGCCCAATCATAGCTCACTATAGCCTCAACCTCCTGGGCTCAAGGGATCCTCCTGCTATAGCCTCTCAAGTAGCTAGGACTACACAGAGGTACCACTACACCCAGCTAACTTTTTTTTTTTTGGTAGAGGTAGGGTCTCACTGTGTTGCCCAGGCTGCTCTCAAATTGCTAGCCTCAGGTGACACTCCTGCTTTGGCCTCTCAAAGTGCTGGGATCACAGGCATGAGCCACAACACCTGGCCAGCAGTCCTAAACTAAAATCTTCAGCTCTCCATATATTGAGGCATGGGAAGTTTAAATATTGTGATTTAGCTGGACAGCACTCCCCTACACTGATTCCTCAATATATCCTGGTGTTGGTTTTCCAGCAGTTTAAAGATTCTTAATTTCTTTACTGAAATTCAACAAGGAAAAATCTCCAGGGTTTTTGGGATCCCTTGTTATTTGCATAGATTGATTGTCTTTGCTATTCAGTCCTTGCCCCATTCATTTTTAGTACAACAGAATGGCAGCATTTCTTATTCGTCTGTATAGACTATTCTCTGACAGTTTTTGCAGCAGTTTCTATGGGAAATGCTTTATTTAAAAAAAAAAAAAGGCAAGGGAAATCTCATCTTGAGGCTGTTAGTGATAGAGCCTGTTGCCATGGAGTCTTGGATCAGATTGGCTGACCCAGGGGCCAATGAACAGATAGAACATAAACACATTATCATTTAACTTTGCAGAATTTATTATTCGATAATAGGTGACATTAACACCATAACTGTATATAGAAACTGTGAAATAAAATGTTTCAAAAATGGTGTAAGGTGTTTTTTAAATTTGCTGTTAAATATAAATATGATAATTGCATATTCTTAATGTGATTTGATTGGGGGAGGATATGGTGGGAAATACCTACCACCTACCTGTGAATTGGGCTGCTACTGCAGCCAATTGGTCTTGTGCTAAGTCTAAGTCTAACTATGACCTCCTAGACTAGAGGAGATTTTTGTTATATATATGAAGCTGCCTTTCTTCTTTTTTTTTTGAGACGGAGTCTCTCTCTGTCCCAGGCTGGAGTGCAGTGGCACAATCTTGGCTCATTGCAACCTCTGCCTCCTGGGTTCAAGCTCTTCTGCCTCAGCCTCCCAAGTAGTTGGGATTACAGGCACGTGCCACCATGCCCGGCTAATTTTTTGTATTTTTAGTAGAGATGGGGTTTTGCCGTGTTAGCCAGGCTGGTCTCGAACTCCTAACCTCGTCATCCACTTGCCTCAGCCTCCAGAAGTGCTGGGATTACAGGCATGAGCCACCACACCCAGTGCCCTTCCTTTCTTCCTTCCTTCCTCCCTCCCTCCCTCCAGAAATATTTATTTATTTATTTATTTATTTATTTATTTATTTATTTTGAGATGGAGTTTCGCTCTTGTCACCCAGGCTGCAGTGGTGCAATCTCGGCCCACTGCAACCTCTACCTCCCAGATTCAGGCAGTTCTCTTGCCTCAGCCTTCCAAGTAGCTGAGATTACAGGCGCCTGCCACGATGCCTGGCTAATTTTTTTGTATTTTTAGTAGAGATGGGGTTTCACCATGTTAGCCAGGCTGGTCTCAAACTCCTGATATTAGGTGATCCACCCGCTTTGTCCTCCCAAAGTGTTGGGATTACAGGCATGAGCCACTGCGCCTGGCCTGAAGCTGCCTTTCTTATTTTGATAGCTTTTAAATCTGCATCGGAAATTATTAGCTTTTTTCTTCCTTGTTTTTCTTTTTTTTCTCCTCCAATCTGACATGGTAGATCCCCGTCAACATTATATAGTTGTCTCTCTCTTTGGTCTGGAGATAGAGGAATAGCTGAGGGTAGCTTCCATGTTTTCCATCTTTACTTCTCTAGCTAGTTTATAATATATTGACTTAGGTCTGGGATATTTCACTGAGCTCAGTGTTGGTTCCTTGTCATAGCAGATCATGGCATGTTCCTTTTCCTATTTTATTGCGCAAGAGAATAAGAATGATTCATTCATAGAAATTTCCCTCTCTAGATCTTGTAAATGAAAGAAGTCAAGAGTTTTGCATTTCCCTTCTTACACTTTATGTCAAGGGATACTTGAGAAATTATGGTGGGTCTTATTCTTTGCTCTTCCAGTATTCTCATACTTAGGTATTTACAGAGCTGAAGGATTGAAAGCGATATCCAGAGGTCCATGAGTTTATTCCTTTATTTTGAGCTACTCAGGTCTCTGTAAGATATGAATCATTATACCATCACCTCCATCTCAGGAAAAACCAATTTTAGATTCTCTATTAAGCAAGAAAGACAAAAAGTGTGTTCAGTATCTGACTGGATAACTTACCTTAGGGTAAGAATCAGGAATGTGGTTTGGTTCATTGGATAAGCACAAAGCAGGAGGAAAAAGTATCATGTTAGATTCACAGGTTATAAGCTTGAATCTCAGTTCACACAGTTTGTTAGATCTTGCGGATCTTTTCTTGCTAAGCTTTATTTTGAATGAGAATCACTGATCTCTTAGGTGAAAATTTTGGAAAGCCATCCTGATCTGAATTTGGGAAAGCAGCAGACCGTTTTGAGAAAACAGTGTGATATTAAAGAAAGAACATGAATTTGGAGGCATTCTTGAGTTGAATTCTAGCTTTGCCACTTACTTTTTTTTTTTTTTGAGACAGGGTCTCACTCCAGGCTGGAGTGCTGGAGTGATGCAATCACAGCTCACTGTAGCCTTGACCTCCCAGGCTCAAGCAATCCTCTCACCTCAGCCTCCCAAGTAGCTAGGACTACAGGTGTGTGTCACCACACCTGGTTTATTTTTTTATTTTTGTTTTTGTAGAGACAGAGTTCCACTATGTTGCTCAGGCTGGTCTCAAAATCCTAGGCTCAAGCAATCCTCCCCGCTCAGCCTCCCAAAGTGCTGGAATTACAGGCATGGATCATCACACCTGGCCACTGTTTACATTCTATTAATATGGCAAATTACTTTTTTCTTTTCAAGACAGGGTCTTGCTCTGTGGTCCAGGCTGGAGTCCAATGGCACAATCACAGCTCACCATAGGCTCCTGGGTGCAAGTGATCCTGCTACCTCACCCTTTCAAGTATCTGGGACTACAGGCACATGCCACCATGCCTAGCTAATTAAAAAAAAAATTTTTTTTTTTTTTAGACAGAGTCTTGCTCTGTCGCCCAGGCTGTAGTACAGTGGCGTGATCCTGGCTCACTGCAAGCTCCACATCCCGGGTTCACGCCATTCTCCTGCCTCAGCCTCCCGAGTAGCTGGTACTACAGGCGCCTGCCACCACGCTCGGCTAATTTTTTTGTATTTTTAGTGGAGACAGGGTTTCACCGTGTTAGCCAGGATGGTCTCAATCTCCTAACCTCATGACCCACCCACCTCGGCCTCACAAAGTGCTGGGATTACAGGCGTGAGCCACAAAAAAATTTTATTGAGACAGAGTTTCCTATATTGCTCAGCCTGCAAATTACTTTAATTCACTTATTTATTTTAAAATATACTTATTATATGCC
Source organism: Hylobates moloch (assembly GCF_009828535.3). Lineage (NCBI taxonomy): Eukaryota > Metazoa > Chordata > Mammalia > Primates > Hylobatidae > Hylobates > Hylobates moloch. The sequence continues at coordinate 47,649,326 of NW_026652288.1, forward strand.
AGGCACTATTCTAGACCCTGTTTATAAGCAGCGAGCAAAGCAAAATCAAAATCCCTGCCCTCTTTGAGTGTACCTTGGGGACAGAGAGATAATAAACAAGATAAATAGTAAAATAAATTGATCGTTTGACAATGATAAATGATGAGAAAAATAAAGTCAAGGAAATGGGATAGGAAGTATTTGGGGTTTGGTAAGAGATAGGGTCAAAGAACAAACACTGATGGTCAGGTCATTTAAGGTCTTGTAGATCATTTTAGGGACATTTGCTCTGAGTGAGATGGAGACCCACTGGGGGATTTTGAGCAAAGATGTAAAATGACTTAACAATGTTTTTACACAATCATTGTGGCTGCTGTTTACAAAATACTATGGTAGGGGTGAAAGTGGAAGTAAAGAGACCAATTAGAGGGATGTTGCAGTCATTCAGCCAAGAGAGGATGGTGGAATGACAAGGCAAGGAAAAGAAATAAAAGGCATCAAAATTAGAAGGGAAGAAGTAAAATTATCTTTATTTGCAGACGATGGGATCTTAGATATAGAAAACCCTAAAGATTCCGGCCAGGCGCAGTGGCTCACGCCTGTAATCCCAACACTTTGGGAGGCCAAGGCGGGCGGATCACAAGGTCAGGAGATCGAGACCATCTGGCTAACACGGTGAAACCCCGTCTCTACTAAAAACACAAAAAAATTAGCCAGGCGTGGTGGCGGGCGCCTGTAGTCCCAGCTACTTGGGAGGCTGAGGCAGGAGAATGGCTTGAACCCAGGAGGCGGAGGTTGCTGTGAGCCAAGGTTGTGTCGTTGAACTCCAGCCTGGGCAACAAGAGCAAAACCCCATCTCAAAAATAAATAATAATAATAAAATAAAAGAATAAATGCATTCAGCAAAATAGCAGGATACAAAGTTATCACAAAAATCAGTTGCATTTCTGTACATTAATAATGAATAATCTGGCCAGGCACGGTGGCTCACACCTGTAATCCCAGCACTGTGGGAAGCTGAGGCAGGTAGATCACCTGAGGTCAGGAGTTCAAGACCAGCCTGACCAGCATGGAGAAACCCTGTCTCTACTAAAAATACAAAATTAGCCAGGCATGGCGGTGCATGCCTGTAATCCCAGCTACTCAGGAGGCTGAAGCAGGAGAATCACTTAAACCTGGGAGGCAGAGGTTGCAGTGAGCCGAGATCGTACCTCCAGCCTGGGCAACAAGAGCAAAACTCCATCTCATAAAAACAACAACAACAACAACAAAAATCTGAGAAGGAAATTATGAAAACAATTCCATTTACAATAGCATCAAAAAGAATAAAATACTTAGGAATTAACCAAGGACGTGAGAGACTTATACAATAAAAACTATAAAACATTGCTGAGAGAAAAGAAATTAAAGAAAATATAAATGGAAACACATCCCATGTTCATGGATTGGAAGACTTAATATTGTTCTTTTTTTTCTTTTTATTTTTTTTTGAGACGGAGTCTTGTTCTGTCGGCCCACTACAACTTCTGCCTCCTGGTTCAAGCAATTCTTCTGCTTCAGCCTGCCGAGTAGAGGCTATTTATATGATGCCAATTTGACATGGGAATATGTTACTCATAAGAGAAAAACAGTACTAGTAAGCAGCAAGGAAAAGAGATGTCTCAATTATTTTTCTCTCCCTTCTTACTATAAAATGATTAGGAGGAACTAGTATTCACTGAGCAACTACTGTGCAGGCACCTTGCAATTGTTATCTTGTGATTTTTAGTGGCTCTGTGAGGTATTTATCATGCCTATCCTACAGATAAGGAGGCCGAGGCTCAGTGACATAATTAATAAGTTGTAGAAACAGTAGTCACACAGCCAAATTCTTGTGGATCTATGAAGTCCACAATCTTATCTACTGTTCTTATCTACTATAACATGATTGTTGTCTCCTGCATTGTAGAGATTAATATTCTTTATTTTGATAGGTTCTACCCCTCATTCACCATAATGACGCTCGTCTTTCTCCTTACAGCAGAGATAGTGTTAGGCACAAGGGTGGTATACCCTTATATCCTCCATAAAAGTGGCAACTCTCCCTTATTTTACCTCTTTCCTCCCAGTCAGCTCCAGGATGTTGAGATAGTATTCTTTGCTTATATAAATTGTTTATTATTTTTTCATTATTATACTTAGTGTGTGTGTTTTTTATATATATGAGATACCACGTAGAGAGTATATTAGGATTGGGATCTTCTACAATTAACAGCAAAACCCAAATACAGGCATACCTTGGAGACACTGTGAGTTTTGTTCCAGACCACTGCAATTGAATATCACAATAAAGCAAGTCATACAAATATTTTGTGTCTCAGTGCATATAAAAGTTATGTTTACACTATACTATCATCCATTAAGTATGCAATAGCATTGTCTAAAAAAAGTACATACCTTAATTTCAAAGTACTTTATTGCTGCCAGGTGCAGTGACACATACCTGTAGTCCCACCTGCTCAGGAGGCTGAGATGGGAGGATCACTTAAGGCCCAGGAATTCAAGGCTGTGGGACACTTATGATTGCACCCATGAATAGACATTGCACTCCAGCCTGGGCAACCTACTGAGAGACCCTATCTCAAAACAAAGAAATGAAAAAACTTTATTGCTAAAACATTCTAATAATCATCTGAGCCTTCAGCAAGTCATATATTTTGGCTGGTGAAGAGTCTGGTCTTGAGGTTGATGATTGCTGACTGATCATGGCGGTGGTTGCTGAAGGTTGGGGTGGCTGTGGCAATTTCTTAAGATAAGACAACTTGCCAGGCGTGGTGGCTCACACCAGTAATCCCAGCACTTTGAGAGGCAGAGGCAGGCAGATCACTTAAGCTCAGTAGTTTGAGAGCAGCCTGGGCAACACAGCGAAACCCTGTCTCTACAGAAAATACAAAAATTAGCCAGGCTTACCTGGAGTCCCAGCTCCTTGGGAGGTTGAGGCGGGAGGATTGCCTGAACCTGGGAGTTTGAGGCTGCAGTGAGCTGTGATCGCACCACTGCACTCCAGCCTGGGTGACTGAACGAGACCCTGTCTCAAAAAAAAAAAAGATAACATGAATTTACCGGATCGACTGACTGTTCCTTTCGTGAAAGATGTCTCTAGAGCATACGGTACGGTTTGATAGCATGTTATCCACAGTTGAACTTGCAAAATTGGAGTCAGTCCTCTCAAACCCTGCCACTGCTTTATCAACTTAGTTTATGTAATATTCTAAATCCTTTATTGTCATTTCAGCAGTGTCCACAGCATCTTCACCAAGAATAGATTCCATCTCAAGAACCTACTTTTTTGCTCATCCATAAGAAACAACCTTCATCCATTGAAGTTTTACCATGAGATTGCAGCAATTCAGTCACATCTTCAGGCTCTACTTCTAATTCTAGTTCTCTGGCTATCTCGGCTGTTTCCACCCCACCTTCAGATACTTCCACTAAAGTCTTGAACCCCTCAAAGTCTTCTGCAAGGGTTGCAATCCACTTCTTCCAAACTCCTGTTCGTGTTGATATTTTGACCTCCTCCCATGAATCACAAATGTTTTTAATGGCACCTAGAATAGTGAATCCTTTCCAGGTTTTCAATTTACTTTGCCTGGATCCATCAGAGGAATCAGTGTCTATGGCAGCTATAGCGTTACAAAATTTCTTTCTTTTTTTTTTTTTTTTTTTTTTTAGATGGAGTCTTGCTCTGTCACCCAGGCTGGAGTGCAATGGCACGTTCTCAGCTCACTGCAACCTCTGCCTCCAGGGTTCAAGTGATCCTCCTGCCTCAGCCTCCCGAGTAGTTGGGATTACAGGCCCCCACCACCACGCCTGGCTAATTTTTATATTTTTACTAGAGATGGGGTTTCACCATGTTGGTCAGGCTGGTTTTGAACTCCTGACCTCAGGTGATCCGCCTGCCTCGGCCTCCCAAAGTGCTGGGATTACAGATGTGAACCACCATGTCTGGCCCTACAAAATGTATTTCTTAAATAATAAGACTTGAAAGTCTAAATGACTCCTTGATCCATGGGCTGCAGGATAATACATGTTATGTTAGCAGGCCTGAAAATTAATCTCCTTGTACATATGAATCTTAGCTCTTGGGTGATTAGGTGCATTGTCAATGAGCAGTAATATTTTGAAAGGAATCTTTTTTTTTTTTTTGAACAACGTATCTCAACAGTGGGCTTAAAATACTGAGTAAACTATGCTATAAACATGCGCTGTCATCCAGGTTTCTTTGTTCTGTTTTTAGAGCACAGGCAGAGTTGATTTGGCATAATTGTTAAGGCCATAGGATTTTCAGAATGGTAAATGAATATTGGCTTCAACTTAAAGTCACCAGCTGCATTAGACCCTAACAAGAGAATCAGCCTGTCCTTTGAAGCACTGGAACCAGGTTTTGACTTCTTCTCTCTAGCTATGAAAGATAACATCTCCTTCCAATAAAAGGCTCTTTTGTCTACACTGAAATTATTGTTTAGTGTAGCCACCTTTATCACTTTTCTTAACTAGATCTTCTATATAATTTGCTACAACTTCTACAACAGCACTTGCTGCTTCACCTTGCACCTTTAGGTTATGAAGACAACTTCTTTCCTTAAACTCATGAACCAACCTCTGCTAGCAGCAAACTTTTCTTCTGCAGCTTCCTCACCTTTCTCAGCCTTCATAGAATTGAAGAGAATTAGGGACTTGGTCTGGATTAGATTTTGGTTTAAGAGAATGTTGTAGCTGGTTTGATCTTCTGTCCAGACCACTGAGACTTTCTCCATGTCAGCAATAAGGCTGTTTCACTTTCTTACCATTTGTGTGTTCCCTGTAGTAGCACATTTAATTTCAAGAACTTTTGCTTTGCATTCACCGGATGGGTAACTGCTTGGCACAAGAGGCCTAGCTTTTGGCCTGTCTTGGCTTTCAACATGCCTTCCTCATGAAGCATAATTTCTAGCTTTTGATTTAAAGTGAGAGATGTGTGATTCTTCCTTTCACTTGAATGCTTACTTAGAGGCCACTGTAGAGTTATTAATTGGCCTAATTTCAATATTGTTGCATCTCAGTGAATAGGGAGAGCCAAGGAGAGGGAGAGAGATCGGGGAACAGTTGGTTGCTAGAAGAGTCAGAACACATACATTTATTGATTAAGTTCACTGTCTTACATGGGCACAGTTCCTGGTGCCCCCAAACAGTTACAATAGCGACATCAAAGATCACTGATCACAGATCACAATAACATATAATAATAAGGAAAAAGTTTGAAATATTACGAGAATTACCAAAATGTGACACAGAACATGAAGTGAACACATGCTGTTGGAAAAATGGTGCCGATAGACTTGCCTGACAGGGTTGCCAAAAACCTCCAATTTGTTTAAAAAAAAAAGAAAAGAAAAAACCAGGCACAGTGGTTCACACCTGTAATCCAGCACTTTGGGAGGCTGAGGTGTCAGGATTGCTTGAGGAATTCAAGACCAGCCCAGGCAATATAGGGAGACCCCCATCTCTACCAAAAAAAAAAAAAATTAGCTGAGGATAGTAGTGCATGCCTGTGGTTCCAGCAATTTGGGAGGCTGAGGTGGGAGGATAGCTTGGGCCTAAGGTCAAGGCTTCAGTGAGCTATGATCACACCACTGCACTCCAGAAGGAGTGACACAGCGAGAACCTGTATCTTGGAAAAAAATAAAATCAGAGGTAGTCAATCCAGGACTGGTCTAATCAGGGGCCTAGGTATCTATGTCTATGGTTTTCCACTCTGGTATCATCTCAGGGTCCAAATGGCTGCTGGAGTGCTAGCCTTTACTTTCACATTAAAGCCAGAAGGAATTAGGGATGAGTGAAGAAGTACTACCCACTTCCTTTGAAGATACTTCATGGCCAGCCTAGCCAATATGGTGAAACCCTGTCTCTATTAAAACTACAAAAATTAGCCAAGCATGGTGGTATGTGCCTGTAATCCCAGCTACTCGGGGAGGCTGAGGCCGGATAATCTCTTGAACCCGGGAGGTGGAGGTTGTAGTGAGCTGAGATCGTGCCACTGCTCTCCAGCCTGGGTGACAGAGTGAGACTGCTAGGGCTGCCATAACAAAAGAGCACATGCTGGGTGGCTTAAACAATATACATGTATTTTCTTACAGTTTTGGAGGCTAGAAGCCCAAGATCAAGGTGTTGGCAGGTTTGGTTTCTCCTGAAGCCTCTGTGGATTCCAGATGGTCACCTTCTCTCTCTCCTCACATGATATTTCCTTTGTGAGCACCATGCCTCTGGTGTACTTCTGTGTCCAAATTTCCTCTTCTTATAATGACACTAGTCAGATTGGATTAGGGCCCACCCTAACAGCTTCATTTAACTTAATTGCCTCTTTAAAGGCCCTGTCTCCAAATGCAGTCACATTCTGAGGTACTGGGGGTAAGGACTTTAACACGGGAACTGGGTGGGGGACATCATGTGTTCAGCCCATAACACGAATTCTTTTTTTTTTCCTTTCCTTTTTTTTTTTTTTGAGACAGAGTCTCGCTCTGTCACCCAGGCTGGAGTGCAGTGGCGCAGTCTCGGCTCACTGCAAGCTCTGCCTCCCGGGTTCACGCCATTCTCCTGCCGGACTACAGGTGCCTGCCGCCACACCCGGCTAATTTTTTTTTTTTTTGGGGTTTTACTGTGGTCTCGATCTCCTGACCTCGTGATCCGCCCGCCTCGGCATCCCAAAGTGCTGGGATTACAAGCGTGAGCCACCACGCCCGGCCAACACTACTTCTTATATCTCATGGACTATAACTTAGTCATGTACTCATTTAAGATTTACAATGGAGATTAGGATGTGTGTAGCTTTTCCCCAGGAAGCTGTGTGCGCCAACTTAAAATCAGCAGCTCTGTTACAAAAGAGATGATTGGATGTTGGGGAATAAATAGCAGTTTCTCCTTTGCAGCAGAGGCTTGAGGACTAATGATTATTACAGATTTCCATTTTTTCTTTGAAATCAGGTTGTTGTCTAATTTCTCTGGCCAATCTCACATTTGATGTTAGATTTTGAAAGATTGTCAGCCAGGCGTGGTGCCTCATGCCTGTAATCCCAGCACTTTGGGAGGCTGAGGCAGACGGATCAACTGAGGTCAGGAGTTTGAGACCAGCCTGCCCAACATGGTGAAATCCTGTCTCTACTAAAAATACAAAATTAGCCAGGTGTGGTGGCACACACCTGTAATCCCAGCTACTGGGGAGGCTGAGGCAGAATTGCTTGAACCCAGGAGATGGAGATTGCAGTGATCCGAGATCGCGCCATTGCACTCCAGCCTGGGCAACAAGAGTGAAACTCCATCTCAAAAGAAAGAAAGATTGTTTTAATACTGAATTGTTGTCTGACGTGTCCTTTCTAAGGTCATCAGTTATGGCAGGATAGATGTAGTTGCCTGGCATTTAAGTTAGCAATGGAAGGCATCCTGAGAGTGCCATGAATGTAGATAAATTGTGATTTTTTTTTCCTTTTCCAGATGTCTTCTCTGGGTTGAGTTGGAAACAGTTTCGCAAAGGGGTGGGAAAAGACAGTGTGAACTTTCAGGGTCTCTTTCACCCCTAAGATTCTGTCTTCTCTGGGTTGAGTTGGAAACAGTTTCACAAAGGGGTGGGAAAAGACAGTGTGAACTTTCAGGGTCTCTTTCATCCCTAAGATTCTGTGATGCTTTCTGCATAGTGGCATTACTTTGATAAAGCTAGAGAAAATGGAAGCATTAGAGGGGAAGGACCCTCTGCTCCTCTTTGTTTGAAAGAAGAGGCTATTTGGTTTGTTCTGTTCCACTTTAGGACGTAAAAAGGGCATTTTTGACCAAGAATGTAGAGAAGCTGACAAAAAGTGTAACAGGGCCCAACCAGCACTTCAGTCCATTGATCAAAGCACTTACAGTTCTCATTTTAAGGCAAGTACAGCCATAACAGATACTGAGCAAATAAAGAGGGTATACCTGTCCAGAACATTTTAATCTTGTTTCTTTCTTTACTTTGCCTAAGGAATTGCTCTGGATACCAGCCAGTTCCTATGGGTTTCCTTACACACCAGTGAATCCTTTTGCAGTTATAGAATAGAATGATTTTCATGCTTCCCTGATTTGGAATATTGGCACAACTATTGTTTTATTATTGTTATTGGCCCAGTACTAATAAAGCCTATGACAGTTTACTTCTACAGTCCTTAAAGGGCTTGGTGACTGTCATAGACCTATAGCTTTATGTGTTTCATAAGTACTTTACACTCTATTCCCATATATTCATTCTGTCTTTGAAGAGAATGAAGATTCGGACCTATATTTCTTATTCATAACTCAGTAGGACCTTCCTTCCTGTCCTTCTCCAAATAGCTGTTAGGCATTTACCTCTTCAGGCATGCAGTTATACTGTTTTTGTTTTTGTCCTTTGTTTTGACACTGTAATGGAAAGAACATGGAATTTTGGAACCAAGTAGACCTGGATTTGAATTCTGGCTCCTTGCCTGTAGCGTATGGAACTGAACAAGTCACTTAGTATTTCTGAGTGTTGGTATCTTTATTTTTTTTTGTATCTTTTTTATAAAGTGGGGATAACACTTTATACCTTGAGAATATTGAGTAAGATGATCTCAATAAACTTTAAAAAAATTCAAAGTCATAGGGGTGGACCCAGGTTGAGGGGAAAGATGAGAGTTTACAAGTCTAATTTTTTAATTCAAAAATATGTCCCCCCACTGGTACTCAGAGGCCTCAGATCTAGGCACCCTTCATATCCCACACTCCACACCCCAGAATGCTTCTGAATGAGCAGCCACCCTGGAACACCTAGGACTGTAACTTTTGGATCAGACACAGCTAGGTTGGAATTCTACCATTGCCTCTCTTGTATTGACTTGGGAAAGTTATTGCATTTCTCTGAGCTTTGGTTTCTTCAACTGGAAAATACCCTAACAAAGAGTTGTGTTAGCATTCAACAATAAATAAAAAGAAAAAAATAATTTTAAAAAAGTCGAGAAAGAATGCAGACTTTGGAATCAGACAACATGGAGGTTCTGGTCTGTTTCTGCCACTTAGTGATGGAACCTTGATCAGGTTGCTTAGCTGCACTTGGTGGATATGAGTTGAAGTACATAAAGCACCAGGCTCATAATCTTGCTCAGTAAACCTCAGTAAATCATGCACCTTTTCCTTTTCTCCTAATTCCCAATGTCAAAGAATGGAAGAAAAGGCTTGTGACACAGGAGCACCTAGACTGTTTTGTTTTTAACCTACCACTTAACCCCTGTGGATATTTGTTCCTACTGTTTGATTCCTAAAGGAATTTTTGGGTTGGTTGGTTTGTTTGTTTTGGTGTAGTTAAATAATGGATAATAAAATGCACAGATCTTAACCATTTTGTTAATGAAGTTTGTTTGTTTGTTTGTTTTGAGATGGAGTCTCACTCTGTCGCCCGGGCTGGAGTGCAGTGGCGCGATCTTGGCTCACTGCAACCTCCGCCTCCAGGATTCAAGCAGTTCTGCCTCAGCCTCCCGAACAGGCGAGCGCCACCATACTCGGCTAATTTTTGTATTTTTTAGTAGAGATGGGGTTTCACCATATTGGCCAGGCTGGTCTCGAACTCCTGGCCTCGTGATCCACCCACCTTGGCCTCCCAGAGTGCTGGGATTTACAGGCGTGAGCCACCGCGCCTGGCCTAGTTAATGAGTTTTGACAATTGTATTCACCCATGTAACCACTGCATCAAATAAAATTGAATATTTCAATCAGTCCTGGAGGGTCCCTTTTTTCTCTTTGCAGTTAAGTCTTGAGCAATCATTTTCTGATTGTGATCACTGTAGGTTAGTTTTGCTTGTTCTAGAGCTTCACATAAATAGACATATATAGTATGTGTTCTGGTGGCAGGGGGTGGGGAGGAGAGTCTACTTTCTTTACTTTATCATAGTAGTTTTGAGATCCATCCATGTTTTTGTTTTGTTTTGTTTTGTTTTCCAAGACGGAGTTTCACTCTTGTTGCCCAGCCTGGAGTGCAATGGCCTGATCTTGGCTCACTGCAACCTCTGCCTCCCAGGTTCAGGCAATTTTTCTGCCTCAGCCTCCCGAGTAGCTGGGATTACAGGCATGTCACCACCACACCCGGCTAATTTTTGCATTTTTAGTAGAGACGGGGTTTCACCATGTTGGTCAGGCTGGTCTCGAACTCCTGACCTCAGGTGATGCACCCAACCTGGCCTCCCAAAGTGCTAGGATTACAGGCATGAGCCACTGTGCCCGGCCCTATCCATGTTTTTGTGTGTCTCAGTAAGGTTGAGCAACCTTTACCCAAAATGCTTGGTACTGTCTGTATTTCAGATTTCAGATTTTTTGGATTTTGGAAATTTTTTTTTTTATTTGGAATATTATGGTTAAGCATCCATAATCCAAAACCCCAAATTGGAAATGTTCCTGTATACATCCTTTGATCATCATATTGGTGCTCAAAAAGCTTTGGATTTTGTACTCTTTCAGATTTCAGATTTTCTCATTAGGGATGCTCAGCCTATGCCCGCCTGTCCCCCCGACATCTCACAGTCCCCTCTGTGCAGCTTTGAGCTACTGAGTATCCTCAGGAGACATATTGCCTTTGAAATTGTGCTAGTTGGCTGGATGAAATGTACACTGTACACAAATAGGTTGTAGGGAAGCACACATCTAGGCCCTCCTGGGAGCCTAATGTCTGCTTTGTTCTAGTCACTGTTACATATGAAATAGTTCCTTTCTTCTCCCACCAAAAACCTCCCAAACCCTTAATTTCTTCTCTATGCCAAATAAACTATGAAGAATGGAATTACTTCTCTGCCTTTTAAGCTACTACTGGCTTTATTTTAGCTGTTTAAGGCTTTTTTTTTTTTTTTTTGAGATAGAGTTTCACTCTTGTTGCCCAAGCTGGAGTGCAGTGGCGCAATCTTGGCTCACTGCAACCTCCACCTCCCAGGTTCAAGAGATTCTCCTGCCTCAAGCCTCCTGAGTAGCTGGGATTAGCAGGCATGAGCCACCATGCCCAGCTAATTTTTTGTATTTTTAGTAGAAACGGGGTTTCACCATGTTAGCCAGGCTGGTCTCAAACTCCTGACCTTAGTGATCCGCCCGCCTCCCAAAGTGGTGGGATTGCAGGCGTGAGCCACTACGCCCAGCCTAAGGCCTTTTTTAGTTAGTTGCTTACTTTTGCTTTTGTTTTGGCCCAGAAAAAATTGTTTCCAGGAATCCTTATGCCCCAAGAGTAACGAGAGCCTTCTGCATTGGCTGAAAGGACTGGAAATGACCTTAATTAAAGGTTATTTTGGAAAGCAAAAGAGAGCCTCAGCCTAAAAAATACAGTTTTATGCTTAGTTTATCTTCCAGGGGATCTTAACTCTGGATTAGTAACAATCTGACCCCTCATTACTAGCCTCTGCCTACTTTCAGGGCAGTTTCTTTTATCCTAGAAGAAAATGGTAAGGAGACTTAAAGCCGTGTGATTTGAAATCCTGACTTGAAGCTGGGAATGTTTAGAGAAGGACATAAGGTAAAGTTTTCTTTTATAAAGAGCTGATAGGGAAGCAAGATTAAGCTTGTTCTTTATGACTCGCACAGAAGGCTAAACAGGGGCCAGTGGGAGGAACTACCAAAGAGGTAAATTTTGCCTCTTTAAAAGGAAAGTGTTCCAAAAAGAAATGGTTTCTTTCTGGAGGTGAAGACTTTCCCTTCACTAAGAGGTATACAAGCAGGGACATTTTTCACAGTTACTAATGAGTCAAGAACCTAATTATGGAAGACTACGGATGTAGAAAAATGGAGCTAAGGCTGGGCGTAGTGGCTCACGCCTGTAATCCTAGCACTTTGGGAGGCTGAGGCGGGCAGATTACTTGAGGTCAGCAGTTCGAGACCAGCCTGGCCAACATGATGAAACCCCTTCTCTACTAAAAGTACAAAAATTAGCCAGAAATTGCTTGAACCTGGGAGGCGGAGGTTGCCGAGATCATGCCACTTGCACTCCAGCCTGGGCAACAAAGCAAAACTCCATCTCAAAAAAAAGAAAAAGAAAAATGGAGCAGAATGAGAAAGCTTCTAAGTACTCTTACAGTTATGAGATTCCGTGATTCCCTTGTGTCTTTGGTAGACTTTCCTTTCTGGTTTTTGACTATTTCTCTCCTTAGTTAGAGGCAGTATTGTATAAAGTTTAGGAAAGGAAGTAACAAAGCCAGATCTTCTGGCTTTGAGTCCTGGCTCTGCCATATGCCAGTTGTGTGCCCTTTTAAGCAAACTGTTTAACTTCTCTGTGCCTCAGTTTACTTGTCTGTAAAATGGTGATGATAGTAAGAATAAATATGTAATAGGATCATTGTAAGATTAAATGAGATATATAAAATATTTTAGGATAGTGCCTGGAACAATGTAAGCACTCAAAGTTTTAGCTGATTATTATTATTATTGCCTGTCTCCCTGTCAGTTATTTCTTTCTTTCTTTTTTCTTTTCTTTCTTTCTTTCTTTCTTTTTTTTTTTTTTTAGATGGATTCTCACTTTTTTGCCCAGGCTGGAGTGCAGTGGTGTGATCTCAGCTCACCACAACCTCCGCCTCCCAGGTTCAAGCGATTCTTCTGCCTCAGGCTCCTGAGAAGCTGGGACTACAGGCACACACCACCATGCCTGGCTAATTTTTGTACTTTTAGTAGAGATGGGGTTTCACTATGTTGGCCAGCTGGTCTCGAACTCCTGACCTCGTGATCTGCCCACCTCGGCCCCCCAAAGTGCTAGGATTACAGGAGTGAGCCACTGCACCACCCAGCCTGTCAGTTATTTCTACTTAAAGAGCTGGACTTCTCTGTCTGGTCCAGGTAGTTCCTCTCTTTTTTCTTTTCTTTGAGACAGAGTCTTGCCTTTTTGCCCAGGTTGGAGTGCAGTGGTATGATCTCGGTTCCCTGCAACCTCCTCTTCCTGGGTTCAAGCGATTCTCCTGCCCCAGCCCCCCAAGTAGCTGGAATTACAGGCAGACACCCCACCACGCCCAGCTAATTTTTGTATTTTTAGTAGAGATGGGGTTTGACCATATTGGCCAGGCTGGTCTCGAACCCCTGACCTCAAGTGATCCACCCGCCTCAGCCTCTCAAAGTGCTGGAATTACAGGTGTGAGCCACCTCGCCCAGCCATTCTTTTTTTTTTTTCTTTTTTTTTTTTTTGGGACGGAGTCTCGCTCTGTTGCCCAGGCTGGAATGCAATGGCGCAATCTTGGCTCACTGCAACCTCCACCTCCTGGGTTCAAGTGATTCTCCTGCCTCAGCCTCCTGAGTAGCTGGGATTACAGGCACCCCCCACTACACCCAGCTAGTAATTTTTTTGTATTTTTAGTAGAGACGGGGTTTCACTATGCTGGCCAGGCTGGTCTTGAACTCCTGATCTCATGATTCACCTGTCTTGGCCTTTACAGGCGTGAGCCACCCGGCCTGGCCCGTTCCTCTCTTAATATACCCTTTTTTTTTTTTTTTTTTTAACTATCTTCTTAATATACTTTTTTTTTTTTTTTTAAACTATCTCTCAGGATTCTGACATAATAAACTCAACTCAGAGTAGCTTAAATGGTAACAGGATTTATGACTTCACATATCAGGAAGTCCAGAGATAGGGAGTGTCCAGATTGACTAATTATTGTCTAATCACAGCATCAAGGATGCAGGCTCCAGCCAGGCATGGTGGCTCACATCTGTAATCCTAGCACTTTGGGAGGCCAAGGCGGGTGGATTGCTTAAGCCCAGGAGTTCAAGACCAGCTTGGGTGACATGGCGAAACCCCATCTCTATTACAAATACAAAAATTAGCCATTCGTGGTGATGGGCGCCTGTAATCCCAGCTACTCAGGAGGCTGAGGTGGAAGGATCACCTGAGCCCCAGAGGTTGAGGCTGCAGTGAGCTGTGATCATGCCACTACACTCTAGCCTAGGTGACAGACTGAGACCCTAAAAAAAAAAAAAAAAAAAAAAAAAGCCTGGGCGAGGTGGTTCACACCTTTATTCCAATTGCTTTGGGAGGCTGAGGCAGGCAGATCACCTGAGGTCAGGAGATTGAGACCAGGCTGGCCAACATGGCAAAACTCCATCTCTCCAGAAATACAAAAATTAGGCCGGGTGCGATGTCTCACGCCTGTAATCCCTGCACTTTGGGAGGCCAAGGTGGGTGGATTACCTGAGGTCAGGAGTTCAAGACCAGCCTGGCCAACATGGAGAAACCCCATCTCTACCAAAATACAGAAATTAGCCGAATGTGGTGGCACGCGCCTGTAATCCCAGCTACTCAGGAGGCTGAGGTAGAATCGCTTGAACCCAGGAGGCAGAGGTTGCAGTGAGCCAAGATCACACCACTGCACTCCAGCCTGGGTGACAGAGTGAGACTCCATGTAAAAAAAAAAAAAAAAAAAAAAATTAGCTGGGCGTGGTGGTGCATGCCTGTAATCCCAGCTACTAGGGCATGGTGGTGCATGCCTATAATCCCAGCTGAGGCAGGAGAATCACTTGAACCTGGGAGGTGGAGGTTGCAGTAAGCCAAGATCTCACCACCGTACTCTAACCTGGGTGATATAGTGAGACTCCATCTGAAAAAAAAAAAAAGAAAGGTTGGATGCAGGCTTATTTTCTCTGCTTCCCCATCCTCCATGTGTTGGCAGGGTGCTGCCACAGTCTAGGTATCATCTGCATCCAAGATCACCTTTGGTAGAAGATACCTGTTTCTTCCAGAGGCTTTAAAAAATTTTTAAATAAAATAGGAAACCTTTTCCATCCAACAAAGTCCCTTTGTGTCTCACTTGTTCCTTCTAAAACCAGTCACAAAAAGGAAACAGAATTGCCACAATTGGTTTAATTAATTTATATCCATCTCCCAGGGATTGGGGATAAGGTCTCCTTCCCTGATCATGTATTCTCAGGGGAAGGCAAGCGCCAAAAGAAATCTGGGTTAGATCAATGAATGTGGAAGAACAGGGAAATCTGGGGAGGTGCCCTTTCCTCTGCTGCTTCATTTTTCTCAGTGTAAGAATTACTTTGTTTTATACAGCTCTTCAAGAGGCTGGTGGTCTCAGTAGAATAACTGACTAAATTTTTTTTGAGACAGGTCTCACTCTGTTGTACAGGCTGGAGTACAGTGGAGCGATCTCAGCTCACTGCAACCTCTGCCTCCCCGGCTCAACTAAGTAGCTAGGACCACAGGCGTGTGTGACCACAGATGTGTGCCACCATGCCCGGCTAATTATTGTATTTTTGGTAGAGATGGGGTTTGCCATGTTGCCCAGGCTGGTCTTGTACTCCTAAGCTTGAGCAATTCACCTGCCTTGGCCTCCCAAAGTGCTCTGGTTGTAGGCGTGAGCCAACACGCCCAGCCAATTGACTAAATTCTTAAAAGTGGGTAGTTAAATCAGTCCGTTTTATGGGTATCTGTAAGAAGCTAAAGTTCAAGTCTTCCTGTTTCTCCAATGAATGAAGGAAGCCATGTGTCTCTGTAAAACTTGAGGTTGAATATGTGACCATATTCTACAGATGAAAGATCATTTTTTATTTGTTTGCGTTCAGTGTTTTGGCTGAGAAACAGTGCTTGGACATTGAAATTATTCCAGGTATCCAGATAGTTGGTCTTTTCCTGACCCACATGTGAAGGAGAGCTGCAAAGTTGTCATTTTGATTTGACGAAATATACCCATTTGGTAATTAAGGCCCATCCTTGAAAAAGAAACAAAGCACTGCTGTGCCTTGCACGGTGGCTCAGGCCTGTAATCCTAGCACTTTGGGAGGCCAAGGCAGGTGGATCACTTGAGCTCAGGAGTTTGAAACCAGCCTGGGCAACATGGCAAAACCCTATCTCTAAAAGTAATAGAAAAATTAGGCTGGGTGCAGTGGCTCACACCTATAATCCCAGCACTTTGGGAGGCCGAGGTGGGTGGATCATCTGAGGTCAGGAGTTGGAGACCAGCCTGGCCAACATGGTGAAACCCCGTCTCTGCTAAAAATATAAAAATTAGCCGGGTATGGAAGCGAGCGCATGTAATCCCAGCTACTTGGGAGGGTGAGGCAGGAGAATCGCTTGAACCTGGGAGGCAGAAGTTGCAGTGAGTGAGATCGCCACTGCATTCCAACCTGAGTGACAGAGCAAGACTCTGTCTCAAGAAAAAAAAAAAAAGAAAAATTAGTCAGGCATGGTGGCACATACCTGTACTCCCAGCTACTTGGGAGGCTGAGATAGGAGGATCACCTGAGCCTGGGGAGGTCGAGGCTGAAGTGGGCCACGATCATGCCACTGCAGCCTGGGTGACAGAGTGAGACCGTGTCTCAAAAACAAAACCAAAAAACAAAAACTGCTTTATAATTTTTTATATCACCTTCTTTTTCTGACAAATAAATTTGAGGCTATTTAAGCTTGGAAAAGAGAAAAATACTGAAGGCCTATCATGATAGAAGATGTAAACTTAATTTTCTGTGACTCTAAGACTGATTTAAGATCAGGATTGAAGCAGTTCATAATTTATAATAGGGAGCAACTATATAACAATTAAGATTATTTCATAAATAGTGAAATGATCCTGTTCCAGTTTTCCCAGAGGTTAGCAGGCCTTTCAGAAAATTGCAAAAATGAGTTCTTCTTTGGGGAATAGGGGAAGATTGTGGGAGGTCAAATCTAAGAACCCTTCCAGTTTTGACTGTTATTTAATTTTTTTTTTTTTTTTTTTTTTTTGAGACAGTTTTACTCTTGTTGCCTAGGCTGGAGTGCAATGGCACGATCTTGGCTCACCGCAACCTCCGCCTCCCAGGTTCAAGTGATTTTCCTGCCTCAGCCTTCCGAATAGCCGGGATTGCAGGCATGCACCACCACGCCCAGCTGATTTTGTATTTTTAGTAGAGATGGAGTTTCTCCATGTTGGTCAGGCTGGTCTCTAACTCCTGACCTCAGGTTATCCAACCACCTCGGCCTCCCAAAGTGCTGGGATTACACGCGTGAGCCACCGTGCCTGACTAATTTTTTTTTGTTGTTGAGACGGATTTTTGCTCTTGTTGCCCAGGCTAGACTGCAATGGCACAATCTCAGCTCACCACAACCTCCACCTTCCTGGTTCAAGTGATTCTCCTGCCTCAGCCTCCCGAGTAGCTGGGATTACAGGCATGCACCACCACACCTGGCTAATTTTGTATTTTTAGTAGAGACGGGGTTTCTCCATGTTGGTCAGGCTGGTCTCAAACTCCCAGCGTCAGGTGATCCGCCCACCTCAGCCTCCCAAACTGCTGGGATTACAGGCATGAGCCACTGCACCTGATTTTTTTTTTTTTTTTCAGAGACAGGATCTTGCTTTGTCACCCAGGCTGGAGTGTAGTGGTATGGTTGTAGCCCACTGCAGCCTTGAACTTCTGGGCTCAAGTGATCCTCCCACCTCAGCCTCCCGAGTAGCTGGGACGACAGGCACACTCCACCGCATCCAGCTAATTTTGTTCTTTTTTTGTAGAGAGGAGGTCTCACTATGTCACCCAGGCCAGTCTCAAACTCTTGGCCTCAGGCGACCCTCCCACCTCAGCCTTCTGAAGTGCTAAGATTATAGGCATGAGCCACTGCACCCAGCATAATTTATTTATTATTATTATTATTATTATTTTTTGAGACAAGGTCTTACTCTGTTGCCCAGGCTGTAGTGCAGTGGTAGAGTCATGGCTTAATGCATCCTTGACCTCCTGGGCTCAAGTGATCCTCCCGCCTCAGCCTCCTGAGTAGCTGAGACTACAAGTGTGCACCACCATGTCTGGCTAATTTTTTAAAAAAAATTTTGTAGAGACAAGGTCTCACTGTGTTGTCTAGGCTAGTCTTGAACTCCTAGGCTCAAGCAATCCTGCTGGCTCAGCCTCCCAAAGTGTTGGGGTTACAGGCATAAGACAACACACACAGCCCCCAGTTTTGATCTTTATTAATGTTTCCTAGCCAAGAGATATGGAGAATGCATGTGCTGAGTTTTACTAGTACTTTAGACTGAAGAGAACTGAGGCTTGATTTACCCATTGTAGGGGTGGGTAATACATACATACATACTACATATATAAACAAAGTCCCATGTATAGCAAATGATCCATGAAGGTCTGTAGGTTATAACTGTTTTTATAGTAGCCTTTAGTTACTGAATCAGATAATTTTAAAATGGAAGTTTGTAGTCAGTTTCTTTCAATATTTGTAGCCAGTTTCTTCTAATATTTCTCATCTTTAAATTCAACTGTAGGCTGGGCGCGGTGGCTCACGCTTGTAATCCCAGCACTTTGGGAGGCCGAGGCGGGCGGATCACGAGGTCAGGAGATCGAGACCACGGTGAAACCCTGTCTCTACTAAAAATATAAAAAAAAAAAATCAGCCGGGCGTGGTGGCGAGCGCCTGTAGTCCCAGCTACTCAGAGAGGCTGAGGCAGGAGAATGGCGTGAATATGACAGATCACGACTCAGGCGGGCAGATGAGACCAAAAAAAAAAAAAATCAATGTATGACTTTTTTTTTTTTTTTTTTGACCAGATCTCTCTCTGTCACCCAGGCTGGACCATGGTCGACCTCGGCTCACCACAATTCCCTCCAATTCAACGATTCTCTGCCTCATCTCCAAACTGGAACCAGCTTGCTTAAGATAAAGGAAATAATTTAAGGCTGGATGCAATGGCTTACCACCATGCCAGGCTAATTTTTGTATTTTTAGTAGAGACAGGGTTTCACCATATTGGTCAGGCTGGTCTCGAACTCCTGACCTCAGGTGATCCACCCACCTCGGCTTCCCAAAGTGCTGGGATTGCAGGTGTGAGCCACTGTGCCCGGCCGTCAACTATATGACTTTGCAATTGTGTGAATGACTCTCTGGCCCTCTAAAGATAATTTGTCTAGCCCTAAGTAAACCAAGTCTCCAGGCAGCTGCTGAAGAGCCACCACAAGGTGAACAAAACAATACTCTAACCACCTCAGCCTTCTGAGTAGCTGAGTAGCTAGAACTACAGGCACATGCCACCACTCCCTGAACCCAGGAGTTTGAGGCTGCAGTGAGCTATGATCGCATCACTGCACTCCAGCCTGGGTGACAGAGTGAGATCCTGTCTCAAAAAAAAGAAAAAAAAAAAAATCACAGGCCGGGCGCGGTGGCTCACGCTTGTAATCCCAGCACTTTGGGAGGCTGAGGCGGGCGGATCACGAGGTCAGGAGATCAAGACCACGGTGAAACCCCGTCTCTACTAAAAAATACAAAAAATTAGTCGGGCGTGGAGGCGGGCGCCTGTAGTCCCAGCTACTCGGAGAGGCTGAGGCAGGAGAATGGCGTGAACCCTGGAGACAGAGCTTGCAGTGAGCTGAGATTGCGCCACTGCACTCCAGCCTGGGCGACAGAGCGAGACTCTGTCTCAAAAAAAAAAAAAAAATCACAAAGCAATAGCTTGGCAGACCATCTAACTTATGTCAGGATGAGGCTAACTTTGCTTCTTAAAAGACTTCTGGGTCTTACCCTTCTTACCCTTTAAACTGATCTGAAGGAGAGGAAAATGTCTGTTGTGACAATTTTCTTGAAGCATTGCTAACCATTTGTCTGTTTATTTAATTCCATTTCTAGGGCTACACTGGGAATAGATGTGACATCTGGGAGAGTTTCCAGTGAAGGAGGGAAAGAAGTCTTTAGGGTTGAAGTACAGTCGGTAACCTGTATAAGGAGAAACCTCTGCAAACTATTGTTGGCGCTAAACATGTTTGACTTGGGCAATTGAGGACATGAATCTGTGTATAGAGTATCAACTTCTGTTTCTTAGTGTGTGGCTGGAGAACTGTGTAGGCTTCATTACAGGATTTCCCAGGTAGTGATAGTAAGTGATAACGAAGCAGCCATCCCTGCAGTATAGATACTCTATCACTGGGAGACAGTAGATTGACTGAACCCAAATAGTGTATAGCAAAGTAAAGATTCCTCCTCCAGGGAGGGACCCAACCTTTCTGAAGGACAGATGTCTACAAAGTTCTCTTCTTGTTTTTTCAGCTTGCTTAAGATAAAGGAAAGAATTTAAGGCTGGGTGCGATGGCTCACACCTCTAATCCCAACACTTTGGGAGGCCGAGGTGGGAGGATCATTTGAGTCCAGGAGTTCAAGACCAGTCTGGGCAATATACCAAGACTCCATCTCTACAAAAAAAATCTTAAAAATTAGCCAGGCAGGCTGGGCGCGGTGGCTCACACCTGTAATCCCAGCACTTTGGGAGGCTGAGGCAGGCGGATCAGGAGATCAAGACCATCCTGGCTAACACGGTGAAACTCCGTCTGCATTAAAAAATAGAAAAAATTAGCTGAGCGTGGTGGCGGGCACCTGTAGCCCCAGCTACTCAGGAGGCTGAGGCAGGAGAATGGCGTGAACCCAGGAGGTGGAGCTTGCAGTAAGCCGAGATCATGCCACTGCACTCCAGCCTGGGTGACAGAGCGAGACTCCATCTCAAAAAAAAAAAAAAAAAAAAATTAGCTGGGCATATGCCCGTATTCCTAGTTACTTGGGAGGCAGAGGTGAGAAGATTGCTTGAGCCCGTAAGTTCAAGGTTGCAGTGAGCTATGATTGTGCCACTGCACCCCAGCCTGGGTGACAGAGCGGGACTCCATTTCAAAAAAAAAAAAAATATATATATATATAGGATTTTATAGATTCTATAACCATTTAAGCTTTGTCTGATTTTACTTCTTTTTGAAGGGAGAGTAGCTTGAAGTTGGTGATAGTGTTGTGGGTTTGTCGTAGCTGTGAAAGTTTTTCCTTGGGAAAGGAGAATACTCCTTTCTAGTAGTCAATGGAGCTTTATAATTTTCTTCTTTCTGGAGAGAATCTAATGGGTGAAGTGATTGAGCCAGAAATGTGAGCAAATTTCTGTAGGGAACAAGGGGAGAAAATAAAGTGTCAAGAGGGCTCATACTACTTTAGAACTGAATCCTGGTGAATCTCAAAATAATTATGCTGAGTAAAAGAGTCCAGACAGTGTATGATTGATTCCATTTATATAAAATTCTAGAAAATACAGACTAATCTGTAGTGACAGAACAGATCAGTAGTTGGCTGGGGGTAGTGTGAAGGGAGGAAGAGATTACAAAGGGACAAGAGGAACCTTTGGGGCATGATGAATGTGCTCACTGTTTTGATTGGGGTGATGGTTTCACAGGTGAATGCATGTGTCATAATATAAAATTATACATTTTAAATACATGCATTTTATGTCAATTTTACCTCAATAAAGGTTTTTTTTTTTTTTTTTTAAAGAAATAAACCCAGGGACAGCATTTATTAAATAACTCTTTTCTGGGTTATAGGAAGGCTGCTGGAAAAAATGTACCCGGGTGAAATACAAGTCTTGTGTGTTTGTTAAGTATGGCTACATACCTCCTGCTTAATGCATTTGATGTTTCTTTAGGAGTCCATAGAGGCCACTGTATTCTATTGAAGAACATGTCTAACAGTAACACTACTCAAGAGACCCTGGAAATAATGAAAGAATCAGAAAAAAAACTGGTGGAAGAATCTGTAAACAAAAACAAGTTTATGTCTAAGACTCCAAGTAAGGAAGAAATTGAGAAAGAATGTGAAGATACCAGTTTGCGTCAGGAGACACAGGTAACGATTGGAAGTGCATTGTATGCACACTTTTTTTTTTCCTTTAGAGACAGGGTTACCCAGCTCTGTCTGTTACCCAGCCTGGAGTGCAGTGGCACAATTAGGGCTCACTGCAACCTCAAACTCCTGTGTCAAGAGATCCTCCCACCTCAGCCTCCCAAGTAGCTGGGACTACAGGCATGTGCAACCACATCCAGCTAATATAAAAAAAAAAATTTGTAGAGACACGGTCTCTCTCTATATTGCCCAGGCTGGTCTCAAACTCCTGGCCTCAAATGATTCTCCTGTCTTTGCCTCTCAAAATGCTGGGATTATAGGTGTGAGCCACTGTGCTTGGCCAACATTCTTTATACCTGAATAAAAGTGGAAATGTGTAAGAATCAGTCACTTTTAGAAACACATGATTCTCTTTAAAAACTCCAGCTTCAACTCTCAAAAGAAATCTTCCCTTATTGTCATATAGTCCACAATGAAGTCTAAAAAGGACAGAGTAAAATCCCCAATCTATTTGGGCCTGAGTTCACTGGTTCTTGCTGCATTTTGACTTTTTTTATTACCAAAAAATAAACTGTACACAAATACATATTTAATAAGTCATAAAATGACTCATACAATAAATTCTTAAAACTTGAGCTTCCTGGCTTTACACACAGTGTTAAATTCATATCCTGGTTGTGTTAAAGCAGTCAGCATTTTTCTGGGTCAGAAATAGCCTCTGAGCTTGCCACTTGGTAAATGTGAGTAAAAGGAATTTTACTCTTTGTTTGCCATGTTGTTTTTCATCCAAATTCATACTGTAGTACAGAAATGATAGTAGTAGATAGTTAGCCAAACTTCCTCACGGGGTTCTTCTTTGGTTTCTGCCTGGCCAGCCCAAACTCTGAGCCTCCTCTCATCTACCTGTTAGAGCCCTTATTCTGTGGTCACTGCTGGTTTCTTCTGTTACCCAAGCCCAACAAATCCTTTCCTTCATGCCCAGGGGTGAAAACTGGTTTTATTATAAGTCAAGAGACAGACAATTAACACTAGCAAGAAGTTAGATTAAAACACAGGAACAACAACATTTTAGAGGGTCTGGAAACTTGAAGCACAATTTTTCTAGACAATTCAATTCACATAAGACTTGTCTTCTTTAAAGATTAAAACAGCAGTAATATAAAGGAACGAATTAAAATTAGACCACTCTCTGAGATATTTTATTCTCTAGCTGCCTGCTTTTCTACTGTTTTTCGTCTTACAATTCATCAGTCTCTGCCCTGGCTGTTTTTCTTTCCATTATTACATGTGAGTTGTCATTCTCTGCCCATTCTTCCAGAGCTTGTGGAGACAATCTGCCACTGTTCCAGCTGTACTTCCAGCCTCCACTGATACAAATAATGAATTTTAAATATTCAGGACAGATAAGTGATGAATGTTTCATTATGTGCTGTCATGTTACATGAAAGATAATAATTAAATGAACTTTTGGGTCTAAGTTATTCTATTCTTAGGAGACAATTATAAATGGTGTTCTGAATTCCTGTTTTATGTACTTCTTGAAGCTAGGCAGAAAAGAAGGGACATCTATAGTGTTTTTTTTTTTTTTTTTTTTTTTTTTTTGAGGCTGAATTTCACTCTTGTTGCACAAGCTGGAGTGCAATGGCACAATCTTGGCTCACTGCAACCCCTGCCTCCCAGGTTCAAGCAATTCTCCTGCCTCAGCCTCCCGAGTAGTTGGGATTACAGGCGCCCACCACCACACCTGGCTAATTTTTTGTATTTTTAGTAGAGGTGGGGTTTCACCATGTTGGCCAGGCTGGTCTTGAACTCCTGACCTCAGGTGATCTGCCCGCCTTGGCCTCCCTAAGTGCTGGGATTGCAGGTATGAGCTACCGCACCTGGCCCCATCTATAGGTTTTATATGCTTTATGGACACTCGCTTAGTTTAAAAATGTCTTCACGCCTGGTGCAGTGGCTCATGCCTATAATCCCATCACTTTGGGAGGCCAAGGTGAGCGGATCACTTGAGGTTAGGAGTTCAAGATCAGCCTGGCCAACATGGTGAAACCCTGTCTCTACTAAAAATACAAAAAATTAGCCGGGCGTGGTGGCGTGTGCCTGTAGTCCCAGCTACTTGGGAGGCTGAGGCAGGAGAATTGCTTGAACCCAGGAGGCAGAGGTTGTGGTGAGTCAAGATCACCCCACTGCACTCCAGCCTGGGTGACAGAGCGAGACTCCAAGACTCCAACTCAAAAAAAAAAAAAGAAAAAGTCTTCACCTGGAAATACAAATACGATGTCTCAGGGTTTGGAAGGGGACCTGCCTCCTCTCTGGCTTGACTCCTTTTGCTGCTGGTAGAGCAGGTGGAGCTGCTGCTGCCATCTACTGGAGCTCTTGTTCCTTTTGCAAAGTATTCAGTCTGGTCAGCCTCCCTGGATCCTATGGAGCAGTACCTTAAGAAGCACTCTACTCTCTATCCATTTCCCAACATACCATTTACACCTTCATCAGCACTAAAAATTCTGCTGCTGAGCCGGGCATGTGGCGCGTCCCTGTAATCCCAGCTACTTGGGAGGCTAAAGCAGGAGAATTGCTTGAACCTGGGAGGCAGAGGTTGCGGTGAGTCAAGACTGTACCACTGCACTCCAGCCTGGGCGACAGAGTGAGACCCTGTCTCAGAAAAAAAAAAAAAAAGAGCATGGCTGGGTGCAGTGGCTCATGCCTATAATCCCAGCACTTTGGGAGGCCCAGGCAGGTGGATCACTTGAGGTCAGGAGTTAGAGACCAGCCTGGCCAACATGGCGAAACCCCATCTCTACTAAAAATACAAAAATTAGCTGGGCCTGGTGGCGCATGCCTGTAATCCCAGCTACTCAGGAAGATGAGGCAGGAGAATCACTTGAACCCCTGGGAGGTGGAGGTTGCAGTAGCCCAAAATCGCACCACTGCACTCCGGCCTGGGTGACAGTGAGACCCTGTCTCAAAAAAAAAAAAAAAAAAAAACCAAAAAAAACAGCATTTCTGCTTCTCCAGGTTTTACAGGTTTTACACCCTGGAAGTCTCCCCAAGAATCCAAGTGGTCCTTTCAAAAAAGTCCCTGTTATGAACTGGAGCTGAAAAGTTTGGGGAAAAGGGATATTCATTACATATAATGTGTGAGATATATCCTTGGGATCAGCAAGTGAAACTCAGAACATCTTTTGCATGGAAACAATGCTAGAAAATGCAGGTTCTGAGATTCTGTTTAGAATGGGCAAGTCCTCAACACATACTGAATTTAGGTGTGTCCTTTTTTTTGTTTTGAGATGGAGTCTCACTCTGTCACCCAGGCTGGAGCGCAGTGGCGCGATCTTGGCTCACTGTAACGTCTGCCTGCCAGGTTCAAGTGATTCTCCTGCCTCGGCCTCCCAAGTAGCTGGGACTACAGGTGCATGCCACCATGCCTGGCTAATTTTTGTATTTTTAGTAGAGACAGGGTTTCACCATGTTGGCCAGGCTGGTCTCAATGTCCTGACATCAGGTGATCCACCCACCTCAGCCTCCCAAAGTGCTGGGATTATAGGCGTGAGCCGCCACGCCCAACCAAGAATGTCCTTTAGCCAACTTGGAGGCCGGGCGTGGTGGCTCACGCCTGTAATCCCAGCACTTTGGGAGGCCAAGGTGAGTGGATCATGAGGTCAAGAGATCGAGCCCATCCTGGCCAACATGGTGAAATCCCATCTCTACTAAAAATACAAAAAAAGTAGCTGGGTGTGGTGACGCGTGCCTGTAGTCCCAGCTACTCGGGAGGCTGAGGCAGGAGAATCGCTTGAACCTAGGAGGTGGAGGTTGCAGTGAGCTGAGATGACACCACTGCACTCCAGCCTGGCAACAGAGTGAGACTCCATCTCAAAAAAAAAAAAAAAAAAAATAGCCAACTTGGTAAGGCCTCTTAGTTGGGCTTTCTGCCTTTAAACTTGTAATCCCTTTTGATAAATGTACCATATTGTTTTAGAAAGGTGGTTGTGAAATAAAGAACTGCCTGTGTTAACCCTCTTCAAACATTCTGTGTGTCTTACTGCCTTAAGCCAAGTCCAATATTTCTCAGCATGTTATATTGTGACCTAGTCTCTTGCCTGTCAGCCATCACCTCTGACATCCAGTGCATCAGCATTATCTGATTCCTTGGTCCCTGTTATAAATAGGAGCTGAAAATTTGGGGAAAGCATGCTTTTGTACATGCTTTCTCTGCCCGGAATGCCCTTCATTCCTTAATATTCTTATCCTGACCTCCTCCAACTCCCACCCCTACCAACATCTGTCTAATGCCTATTTATCCTTCAAAACTCAATCCAGATGATGTCTTTCTCTAGGAAGCCTTTGAAAACCTTATTCACCTATTGCAGGTCTATATAGTATAATTCTTTGATTAATGTCTGTCATCCTTACAGAACTATAAGCACTACGAGGCCCAGGATTAGGTCAATTTTGGCTCACCATTGTATCTCTAAGGCCAACACAGTGCCTTGCACATAGCAGGCACTCAATATCTGTAAATGTATGAATCTATGGGTTGCTAGGTCTGAGTCAGATGCTTCTGCTGTGTGCTGTAGCACTCCATGAGTACCTCTCTAGTACACTTAATGTACTGTATTGTAATTGTCTGTTTGTCTGTCTTCTCCAACAGGATTATGAGTTCCTTTTTGACAAGGTTTGTGCCTTTTATCTCCATATCCTCCAGTAGCTAGCATGATAACATGGTGTATATTAGGCTTTTAATATATGTTTGGCTGTTAAAACTATCCATTCTGGGAAATAAGCAGATTCATTCATATATTGTTGGTAAGAGTCTGAATTGGTACAACCACTTTGAGGGGCAATTTAGGAATACTTTATAAAAAACTTTTAAATGGACTACAGATATACTATATTTATATATATTCAATGATATGGTCATTATTTATACTAACAAAAGGTCAGAAACATCCTAAATGGTGAAACAGAGACTGGTAAAATAAGTTATAGTATAGCTACACAGTGGAATACTATGTAGCCATTTAAAATGGGGTAGATCTTCTATAGAATGATACTCATGAAAAAAGTTTAAAAGCAAGGTTCACAGTAGTATGCATAATATGTTTATTTTTATTTTTATTTTTTTGAAACAGAGCCTTGCTCTGTTGCTCAGGCTGGAGTGCAGTGTCTCAGTCTCAGCTCACTGCAACCTCCACCTCCCAAGTTCAAGCAATTCTCCTGCCTCAGCTTCCCAAGTAGCTGGGATTACGGGTGCCCACCACCACGCCTGGCTAATTTTGGTATTTTTTAGTAGAGACAGGGTTTTGCCATGTTGGCCAGGCTGGCCTTGAACTCCTGACTTCAGGTGATTGCCCACCTTGGCCTCCTAAAGTGCTGGGATTATAGGCATGAGCCACCGCCCCCAGCCAATATATTTGGTTTTTTAAAAAACCTTTGTGTACACATACACTAAGCTTATATATGCATAAAAGATACCTGGATATATCCAAAAGAACTTCAATACTGGTTGACCATTTAGGAGAGAACCAAGTATCTGGGGGACAATTGTGAAAGGAGACTTACTGTTCTATATATACCCCCATTATGCCTTTTGAATCTTTGTGCCATGTGTTATGTATTGCCTGTTTGAAAAAGTAGTGACAAATACTGCTTCATATTTCTGGACTATGAATCTTCCCTTACTGCAACAGATCTTACCACTGAGCAGATCCACCATCATTTCTTATTCTTTCCATCCACCTTCTCAGTTCTCCATTTTGCATTGTGGCCGTGTTATTTGCTAACTAATGAAGAAGACCAAGAAAAGAGAAATCCTCACCTACCCAAGGCCATGCTGGTACTCTGTCTCTGACTTGTTTCCCCTCTGCTATCCTCCTGCTTCAGTTCTCTCTACGCCCCATTGGAGTTCCATTCCAAACATCTCAGAACTCCTAAGTGCCTCATCCCCATACATAACCCTACCCAACCTCTTCCCAGAAGCCCCCATTTTGACTTCTCAGATGTTTACAAATCTTATTAATTGGCTGTTCTTTCCCTCATCCCACCTTACGCCTTCATTCTTTATCTTCCTCAGTTTCTAACCCGACCTTTATCCACTCTCTTCCCCTTGCTCTGGAGGTCTTATCCCTATCTTTTATGCTCCCTTCTTTGTATCTTGATGCTCAGGGAGGGAGGCATTTGGGAAGAAGACTCTTCATTCCATTTTTGCATCTATAGGAACAGATATTTTGGGTATCTCAAGTTGGAACTATGAATGCATGTGTTGTGCTGTAAAGATATTATAAGTGATGGTTAGGGGCCACATTTCATATCCATTATGGATTAAATAGGCTTTTGTGAACAGGGTTGGGGGGAAAAAACACTCTTTCATGCCATGGTAGTGACATTTCCAGAAGCATCCTAAATAGGACAGGATACCATAGTTTGTCCAAAAGTAACTTTTATCAGTCTGTGAAATAGGCCAACAAAATCAATGTCTTCCAACTCTTTTTTTATTTTTTTAATGGTTTTTGTTGTTTGGTTTTTGAAACAGGGTCTGGCTCTTATCACCCAGGCTGGAGTGCAGTAGTGCGATCTCGGCTCACTGCAACCTCCGCTTCCCAGGCTCAAGCCATCCTCCCACCCCAGCCTCCCAGATACCTGGGACTACAGGTGCATGCCACCACACATGGCTAATTTTTTTTTTTTTTGGTAGAGATGGGATTTCGCCTTGTTGCCCAGGCTGGTCTCAAACTCCTGAGCTCAAGGGATCCGCCTGCCTCGGCCTCCCAAAGTGCTGGGATTACAGGCATGAGCCACCACATATGACCATCTTCTGATTCTCTAACTTAATGTTGAGTGATGATTTGACTATAGATGGCCTGTAGTCCCTTTCCTGTCACAGTTGTTAGAGTTGTAGGTTGTAGGGAGAAACCCATATCAAGTGGTCCTCATCATAGTTTGGCTGTTGTTTTAATGGTTTTTACAGTTAGTGCTTTTTCTTTATAAACATGTATTGTTTTTAACTTACATGTTGATTTTCTTCCACCTTTAATATTTCCCAATTCCCTTCTAACAGAGGCGGACATCTAACCATGGTCATGCCAGGAAAAGAGCCAAGGTGAGAGCCCTTCCTCTGTAGCTTCTTTTCTAATGTTATTAGTAATACATTTCACAAGTAGACTTGTCATGAATATCTAGTTTGTTCAAATTATGTAGGCAGAGTTTTCTTGCCTGTACTCTGTACCCCAATTGTGAACCTGCAAAAGTGTGCACACACACACGTACACATACACATACATATCTCTAATGGAAACTGTGTATGCGTACATAGGTGTATACACATTTGATGCCTGAAAGGCTACCCAGCTGGAGCCTTCCACAGAGCCTAAAAGAACTGGATACTAGTTGTGCTGAAATACCAGTTTCTCTGCTCACTCCTAGCTTCTCTAGGAGAATGGCTGCTTATATGAGTCTTTTTATTCCCCCTTCCTTTTTTTTTTTTTTTCCTTGTGAGTTTTCTTTAAGATAAATCCTGCCCCACTAAGAAAAATGACTCAACATTTTTGGATATCCTAAAAATACAGGCTTTTTTTTCCCCCTAATGTTTTACTGTTTTTTTTTTTGAGAGGGAGTTTTTTGCTCTGTTGCCCAGGCTTGAGTGCGATGGTACAATCTTGGCTCACTGCAACCTCCGTCTTCTGGATTCAAGCGTTTCTCCTGCCTCAGCCTCCCAAGTAGCTGGGATTACAGGCGCCTGCCACCATGCCTGGCTAATTTTTGTAATTTTAGGAGAGATGAGGTTTCATCATGTTGGCCAGGCTGGTCTCAAAGATGGATTTCATTTTTGTTGCCCAGGTGGGTAAAGGCGGCCGCCTCGGTCATGCCGGTCTCAGTCACTGCAATTCTGCCTTCCATTTCAAGTCCAAGTAGCTGAGATTGCAGGCATGCATCACCACTCCCGGGTAATTTTGTATTTTTAGTAGAGACGGGGTTTCACCATGTTGGTCAGGCTGGTCTCGCACTCCTGACCTCAAGTGATCCACCCACCTTGGCCTCCCAAAGTACTGGGATTACAGGCATGAGCCACCGTGCCCGGCTTCGAACTCTTGACCTCAGGTGATCCACCCGTCTCAGCCCCACAAAGTGCTAGGATTACAGGCGTGAGCCACCATGCCTGGCCATTTTTTCTTTTTTTTTTTTTTTTTTGAGATGGAGTCTTACTCTGTAGCCGGAGTGCAGTGGTGTGATCTCGGCTCACTGCAACCTCTGCCTTCCGTGTTCAAGTGATTCTCATGCCTCAGCCTCCCAAGCAGCTGAGCTTACAGGCACACACTACTATGCCAGGCTAATTTTTGTGTTTTTAGTAGAGATGGGATTTTGCCATGTCACGCAGGCAGTTCTCGAACTCCTGGGCTCAAGCGATCCACCTGTCTTGGCTTCCCAAAGTGCCGGGATTACAGACATGAGCCACCAGGGGCAGGAAGAAGATTTTGCTTTTAATCATTATATGATAAAATTAGCACATCACAGATTATTTTAAGCAGTTATCAGGGAAGACTACATGTGTTAGTGTGTGATAGGTTTTTAATTTAGCTGGGAAGCAGTAAAGTATTAAATTTTTCTTGCATTGGGAAGAATTGCCACCAAAAGTAATAATTAAGGTTGGCCACCCTGTTCCTCCAAAAAAATAATGATAGAATTTGGAGAGTGGCTCAGCCACTATGTGGCTTGAGTTTGAAGAAGGCCAAGAACTATGATAAACTGGCTCTGTGGCTTGCCTTACATGGCTTGATCCATAGTGACGGGCTTGATGTTAAAGTTCAAAACAAAGGTTACTTACTGCTACTTTAGTTCCTCTCAAATTTTTTGGGATAAGTAAGACAGCTATTATCTCCATCTTACAGATGAGGAAACTTAGGCTATAGGGATTGAGTGGCTTAACAAAGTACATTCAGTAGCAAGTGGCAGAATTAGGCATGAAGTTAATTCTTCAGGCTCACAAGTTCTTTCTGCTATACTGCGCTACTTAGAGCATACCTGTCATGTTTTGTACTTTGGTATTTACTGTAATCCTTGGTTTTATTGTATTGAGTCTCAGTAAATGTTTATAGGTAGATTTCTAATGAGTCACCCTATAGTTTTTAGCTTTGGGTGGGTCCCTAGGAGAGAAATGATTTGCATAGTGGATTTCTGATATTTTTGGGATTCACCAGCTAGCAGAAGTAAAGTGGGCAGATTAGGTTTTATTGCATTAAATCCCAAATGTTAATAAAGTTTTATCTGTCTCTTTTTTTTTTTTAATTTTTTGTTTTTTGGTTTTTTTGAGATAGGGTCTCACTCTGTTGCCCAGGTTGGAGTGCAGTGGCATGATCACAGCTCACTGTAGCCCTAACCTCCTAGGCTCAAGCAATTCTCCCGCCTCAGCCTCCCGAGTAGCTGGGACCACAGTCATGTGCCACCATGGCCACCTAATTTTTAAAAAATTTTTTTGTAGAAATAGGGTCTCACTATGTTGCCCAGACTGTGACCTCCTGTCCTCAAGTGATCCTCCTACCTCGGCTTCCCAAAATGCCGAGTTTACAGGTGTGAGCCACCATGCTTGGCCTTTCTCTTACTCTTTTCTTAGACACTTCTTTCCATACCCTTGGCATCTCAGGTTTAGAGTCATTTAGCATTTATTGTCTACTGTATGCTAAGCACTATTTAATGATATGTATATTTACATACTGTATATTATCTAATTCTCACAACAGGTTTTTAGGTAATTTTAGGTATTTATCGCCATTTTCCTGAGGAAAAACAGAGACCTGGAGAGGTCAGGTAATTTGCTCAGGGTCTCATAGCTTGTAAGTACAAAACCAGGAGTTGAAGCTAGGACTTTTGGCTCTCAGCCCCATTGTCTTTCTACTATGCTATGTTGCTATGTGTTTGCATAAAGTTCTGAGACTGAAATTAGAGTACGGGGCTGAAGAGAGAAGAGGGCTGAGTGAAATGGTTTCCTACCATCTGTCCACGTAGCCAGTTTGTACATGTCTACTGCTGTAAGCAAGAGAAGTATCTTTCAAGTGAATCAGGAACTGGTGAGTAGGACCCGTGTGAAAAAAACCCCTGTTTAATGGAAACAGCAACTAACAGAGCCAAAGAGGACACTTTTCATTCAGTCAAAAGCTTTCTGAATGTTCACCAAGGGAAGAAATATATAAGATACATAAAAAAAAATTGAAAATTGTTTTTTTCAGTCTAATTCCAAGCTAAAGTTGGTGCGCAGCCTGGCAGTGTGTGAGGAGTCCTCCACCCCATTTGCTGATGGGCCATTAGAAACCCAGGTAGGTCATTTGCAGGAGTAAGTGTAGCTTTTGCGCTTGGCAGTTGTTTGGTAAGATGTAGTATGGCAGTCACAGCAACATCAGACTTGAAAATCAGGGTAGTAGGTGCTTCAGAACAAAAGCTGTTGTATTAAAACAGGGCATGGTCTCTCCTCCCAGCTGTGGGTTCCAGTGGCAGTGGCAGTGCTGACAGACCTGCGCCAGAGAGGAGGGGGGCCCTAAAAAAGAAAAAAGAAAAAAACCCCAGCATAGTGAGAGCATGAAGTATAGGTCTTCATGTCTTGACCACCTAGGATGATGCAGACAAGAAGATCCCAGGGCTAGATCGTATTTTCTTATGTGTATCCTCCCCCTCTGGTGGTTAGAACCATTCCCATTCAATACCTATGCCAAGAACAGCCTGTGTAATTTGAGCTCTCCATAAAGTGGGCTGTGCTTGCTGGCAGAAAAAGCTGTGCCTCTACCCTCTTGACAGAACAAAACTAAAACAGTTTAATTAGTAAAATAACACTATAAGAGAGAGCTGCCTCCCCAAGATTCACCTTCTTTGAGATTCCAAGGGAGCTGCAAAAAAGTTAAAATCCTTTTCCCCCTTTGATTATCCTTTTTCCCCTTAAGGATATAATTCAATTGCACATCAGTTGCCCTTCTGACAAGGAGGAAGAAAAGTCCACAAAAGATGTCTCTGAAAAGGAAGACAAGGACAAAAACAAAGAAAAGATCCCAAGGAAGATGCTGTCCAGAGGTAAGGAGTTTTTCCCATCTCTCATCTGTTCTAGGGCAGTGCCCTTTTCTTTTATCCTGAAGCCTGGCACCTGCTAGCCTTACTGGCCCATCAATTTATAGTGTTCTGCTAACTTGGTTGCTTGAGGAGATGCCTAACAAGGTTACTTTCTTTGCCTCTTCAACTGAACCTGCCTTAGGAGCTCACATGCCACAGACAGCTACTCCATCTGCATTGGCATTATCCATAGGAGGACGATGTAGTCAATTCTGATTTTACTTATGCTCTGGAATAATGGTGACATTGATAATCATTGGTAGCAAATCCTCCAGATGCCATTTATATTTTGGTTTGGGGATGGCTAGGGTGATATTTATTTATTTATTTATATTTTTATTTTTATTTTTTTGAGACGGAGTCTCCCTCTGTGGCCCAGGCTGGAGTGCAGTGGCACGATCTTGGCTCACTGCAACCTTTGCCTCCCGAGTTCAAGCGATTTTCTTGCCTTAGCCTCCTGAGTAGCTGGGACTACAGGCAAATGCCACCACACCTGGCTAATTTTTGTATTTTTGTAGCAATATTTAGTTTCACTATGTTGGCCAGGCTGGTCTCGAACTTCTAACCTCAGGTGATCTACCCGCCTCGACCTCCCAAAGTGCTGGGATTACAGATGTGAGCCACTGCGCCTGGCCTGTTTTTGTTTTTTTTTAAATAATGCAGATTTGCCTCTAATTATTAGACTATCTTTGCCTTTAAACTCTTGTACTGGTAGCAAAAAGACATAGTCCATAAAAATGATAATTGATAAGAAAAGGCAAACAGGATTAAAAAATAATATTTGGGCATATTTACTGAGATTCTGGAAAATTCAGCCCTGACTGCCCTTACCTGGAATTTATTTTCCTTAATAAAACCTGCTATATTTTGATCAGGACATTCAGTAAATACCTGTTGATGATAGATGGCTTTTCAGTGTAATATTGATGTAATACTATGGCCCAGATTCTTTCTTCTGTCATTCTGATGGGGAATTTTGGGATCTAGCACATCAAGTTCATTCTGGGTTTTATGTTAAAACCCTGGAAGTTTGATTTTGCTTTCCTATTCTTTTTTCTCCTGGTTAGGTTGTGGACTTCTGCTTAGGATTAGATAGCATGCAAAGCAGTTTCATTTATTTTAATTTCTTTTGTTGTGGTGGTTCTAGACTCCAGCCAGGAATATACGGACTCCACTGGAATAGACCTACATGAATTTCTTGTAAATACACTGAAAAAGAACCCAAGGTAATAACATGATGGGTATAAGAGGAAAAGGGGTTAGGGGATAGCAAGATTCCAAGAGGCCAAACAGCTTGCCAGAATTTTTCCATTCTTAGAATCTAGGATGCTCATCTCCCTGTCCCCCTGGTGTTTGTCAGGTATAGTTTTATATTCTGTGAGGGATTCAAAATACTCTTACATTGAGGTTTCTGTTTTCAGAAGAATTGGGAAAAATTCTGTGAAAGAAGAATGTAGAAACAAAGAAATATGAAGTCTTGGGAGTATACTGATTAAAAAGCACACATTGGGAGTGATAGTAAGAGGAACTAAAATAAAAAGCATAGAAGGAAAAAATAATTGATTTGTACATAAGCTAAATTATAATTCCTTTAAAATTCTGTATATAACAAGATGGAATATAGAATGACGATTAGATTTATAACATGTGTTTATATGAATATGTTGCTAACAGTGAGATTTCTGATATGGTATAACAAAGTATATGATTGGAGGACCTGAAAAATGTATACTTGGGTTGTTTTTCTTTTTAAAAATATTGTAAAATAGGCAAGTGAAGCTTAGCAGCATTATGGTTCATTACTGGGTTTGGATATATACCTTTTTCAGCTTCTGTAATGAGCAAGTTGTGTTTTCAATCCCTGCTTTCAATGTCTGTGGGAGGGCTGCTTTTTGTTTTGTTTTGTTTTGTTTTAATCTTTTTTAAACAGGGACAGAATGATGCTGCTAAAATTAGAACAGGAGATTCTGGAATTTATTAATGACAACAAGTAAGTTACTTGCATGAAATACATAATTAGAGGTGGGAGGGGGCACTGGAAATAAATTTAGGTACAATTTTAGGAGATGTTCCCCTTGAAGTGTGATTTTTGAAAACATACTGAAGTTTTTAAGTTATTATGTAGATTTGAGTTGAAAAATAATTTATATCTTTTCAGTAGCTTGCCCTTGTCCCAGATTTTACTATTCTTAAATGTCTTCCTTTTTCTTTGTTAAACATCATCTAGGTGGGTGGGACCTAGGGCTTAATAAGTAGTCTTTTTTTTGAGACAGTCTTTCTTTGTCGCCTAGGCTGGAGCACCGTGGTACAGTCTTAACTCACTGCAATTCTGCCTCCTGGGTTCAAGTGATTCTTGTGCCTCAGCCATTGAGTAGCTGGGATGACAGGCACATGCCTAGCTAATTTTTGTATTTTTTGTAGAGACGGGGTTTCGCCATGTTGACCAGGCTGGTCTTGAACTCCTGAACTCAATTGATCCGCCCGCCTTGGCCTCCCAAAGTGCTGGGATTACGGGCATGAGCCACTGCACCCAGCAATGAGTAGTCTTAATGAGGAAAGTAGGTCATAGTAATCTGCAGAATACTGTAGATAAAGAAACTGAGAAAAACCTGTTTGGTTCCCATTTAGTAAATATCTATATTCCTTCCCATTTAGTAAATATCTATATTCCTTATAATATGTCTATTTCTCCTAAGAAACTTTCCACTTTAGACACTTGTAAGAAAAATTAAAATTGGTTGTTATTGCAGTTGTTTGTCTTATTTCACTTTTTTTCCCCGGGTTTCCCTTCAGTAATCAGTTCAAGAAGTTCCCTCAGATGACCTCATATCACCGGATGCTATTACACCGGGTAGCTGCCTATTTTGGGATGGACCACAATGTTGATCAAACTGGGAAAGCTGTCATCATCAACAAAACTAGTAACACAAGAATGTAAGGGAGGAAACCATGGTTTGGGAAGACTTCCCTGGGATAACCTGCTGGGTTGGAAGAGGAAGGTGTAGGATCAGGATGTCTCTTGCAGATGGCCAGGCGTGGTGGCTCACGCCTGTAATCCCAGCACTTTGGGAGGCCAAGATGGGAAGACTGCTTGAAGCCAGGAGTTCGAGACCAGCCTGGTCAACACAGCAAGATCCCATCTCTATTACTTTCAAAAAAAAAAGTTTAAAAATGGCCAGGCGCAGTGGCTCATGCCTGTAATCCTAGCACTTTGGGAGGCTGAGGCGGGTGGATCATGAGGTCAGGAGTTCAAGACCAGCCTGGCCAAGATGGTGAAACCCCATCTCTACTAAAAATACAAAAATTGGCCGGGCGCGGTGGCAGGCGCCTGTAATCCCAGCTACTCGGGAGGCTGAGGCAGGAGAATCACTTGAACCCCAGTGGCAGAGGTTGGGGTGAGCTGAGATCACGCCATGCACTCCAGCTTGGGCGATAGAGTGAGACTCCATCTCAAAAAACAAACAAACAAAAAAATTTTTTGAAGTATTTTTCAGGGAAGGGGATTGGGGTTGGGATTGGTTATATAATTAATTCCTACTCTTTCTGAGCCTTGGAGATAGATTCTAGAGAGACTGATGTTTCATGAAGTCTGGCCCTAGCCTCTCTTCACTTCACTGATAGGACAGATATAACTATGGAGAAAGAGAAGTTATAGATGTATAAAGAACAGACCCTGAAGATTTCATTAAAACCTGCATGTGACTTTTTGGATTCCTTACTCCAGAAATTCCCTGAGTGTGAGTTGTGTAATTTAGGAGAGCTGTACCTAATAGGTCTGCTTCCTAACAAAAGGGTCTTTGTGCTCCTTTCCTTTCACATTTCTCTCCAAATCTCAGCCCTGAACAGAGGTTCTCAGAACATATAAAGGATGAGAAGAATACAGAATTTCAACAGAGGTTCATTCTCAAGAGAGATGATGCCAGTATGGACCGAGATGATAACCAGGTGAAGAATGGAAAGGGGTGGGCCTATATAGAGAGGTTGCAGTAAGAGAAACTGGGAAGGGAGAAGAATTTTTGTGGGATGGAGACAACTCAAACTATCTTAGTACGGAGAAATGTATTGAGCTATACTGAGTTGGCTTTCGCTTAATGTCGAGAACTGTTTATTTGTTGAACTGGATGCCACCCTCTTAGCCCTAGAGAGACATGGTGCTGAGGTTTGCTAGGTGATCTCATTTGGCCTGGAACTCCTTGGGTCTGCCACTGACTTCTAACACCACATCATTTAGAATAAAGCAAGGTTGATCCCTGCCTCAGCCTTGATCCAACTGTTGGTTTCATTCTTTTTTTTCTTTAATAGTTAGGGATTTCTTTGGGAACCACAAATAGCTACCTTGTCCCACTTCAACTCTTATCCTAGCTTAGGGCTAGCCTTGAACTGGCAAAGTTGTGATCTAATTTACCCAATTATAAAGGTGTTTCTGATCCCTTTCTGCAAACTCCTTAATCTTTTTCCAACTCCTTCCACCAAGGTGAGTGAGTTAATTTGACATTTGATGCTGGGAACCTCAGATAGATCACTTTGTGATCCATTGCTGTGGGAATAAGAAGGGAACAGCCTATCCTATCCCTTTAAATGGACCTGGCTATTGCTTTGACCTGAAGCCTACCCTTTAGATAGTAAGTGATTATTTGGGGGTTAGCTAAGAAGAAGGTTTAGATCCAGCCTGCCTCTGCTTGGCCTCCAAAAGGGATTCGATTTGAAGAGCGTGGTTGAGTAGAGCCTACATGAATCTTGCTAATTAATAACTATAATAATATCTTACCTCTAGTGTCAAAATTAGTTTTCTTGGGATATTGTATGGTCTTGAGACCAGGACCTTTCCTGCTTGCTACTTGAGTATTTGAGGGAGTCCTTTTGAGAAAAGTGCCATTATCTATTGTGGACAAACACGCTGGGACTGATTGAAAACAAAGAAACATACAAAAAGACAAAATTTAAAAAACGAGAAAGAGCCTTTCCATCCTGATGCCCTTCTCCATTTTCCCAAACCCTTTTTCTGTGGATCAGGAATTATTCAGACCTAGAGGCACACTGGGGCAAAGTGGAGTCTGTCCCTATTGTGAACTTTTCATCTCTCAGCTTCAGGCTTGATCCAATAGGGTTGTTTCTGTGTACTTACTGTCTGTGATGTTAATAATAAGCATAATAATTGCTATCTTACTGAGTGTTTTCCCTGAACTAGGCTGTGTTCTAAACACATTGTATGCATTATCTCTTTTAATCCTCTTCACAACCCAATGCGGATGGGGGTTATTATCCCCACTTTACATATAAGAAAACTGAGGCTAAGAGATGTTAAGTTACTTGTCTAAAGTTATATTACTGGGAGGTGGCAGAGCTGAGATTCTGCCTGACCTCAAAGTCCATTATGTTCTTTCTACTTTGCCATTGGTTTACCTAGGGGCTGAGGACAATATAGCTCCTTGAGGTCCTGTGTCTTCTTGCAATGGGATTTATAAAAGGACATTTGGTAGGATTTAGGTTCTTGAAGCTAATGAGAACTAAATCTAGGCAAGGTTGATATTCTTGAAGTTATGGTTACCTCTGGAGATGGTAAAGATCAGGAAGACCAGCCTAGAGCAGCAATCTCCTTAGTTGCTTCATGTGAAGCTTTCAAAGCCTCTGGATTGGAAGTCAGAATCTTTTATAATCTGGTGATATTCATTTGATGAGTTTTCTC
This sequence comes from Hylobates moloch, assembly GCF_009828535.3. Taxonomy (NCBI): domain Eukaryota; kingdom Metazoa; phylum Chordata; class Mammalia; order Primates; family Hylobatidae; genus Hylobates; species Hylobates moloch. The sequence continues at coordinate 47,687,692 of NW_026652288.1, forward strand.
CCTTAGAACTCCTTGCCTTCAAGAGCAGGATGGATAAGGACACTCTATTACACCCTACCCTGGACAGTGTTCACCAATTGCAGGCCAAGAGAGGAAAGATCATGATGAGGATTTAGATGGGAGGCTACTCAGAGGTGGTGATCTCCCCAGTCATCCCTTCTGGTTACCTCACTACATTTTCTAGAGAATGTAAGGTTCTTCTCTATCCTCTATTTTCTTCTTTTCCTTGTCTATCTCTCTGTCTCTCCCCTTCCTCCACTGTACCTTACTTTTCTTCCTTTCTCTGCCCCTCTTTCTATCTGTTCTCCTTTTCTTTCTCTTTGTATTGCTCTATTCTCTTTCTTCTTTATTTCTGTAATTTGTCTCTCCCCTTCCCCACCTCCAGTTAATATAGCTAAGTTCAGGAAAAAAATGCTTAGGCTTTGAGTTTAGCTTCGCCCTTGGGATTTCATTTCCAAGGCCCTCTTTGCTGAGCTGTGTGTGATTTGGGTCTTCAGGCCATGGCATTAGTGACTAAATAAGGAATAATGCCAGGTGCTAGTTCTATAAACCTCCTCCTCTACGTTCAGCTCTGCTAAACACCTGTTTCTTCTCCCGTTCCAGCTTCCCTCTGTCCTTTGCTTTCCCTCTAAGGCAGTGTTGTTCCTTTTCCCAGGGCTATTTTCTCGATCCTTACTGACTGGAGGCTACCTGATTACTAGAGGGAAGCAACCCAGTCCTTATAAATAGTTGTTATTCTTGATACTGCGGGGGTGGGAGGGGTGGGGATTTGGAGAGTCCCCAGCCATCCAGAAAACCTGATCTCCCAAACTGCATGGTCAGATGTACCCAGTGAAACCTCTCCAGGACTGGAAATTTTATTCTTTTTTTTTTTTTCCATTTTTTTGATGGCAACTATAAACTTTCCCGGTTTCTCTTCCTTGCTGGTGTGCAGTGAGCTTGCAGTACGAGGAGAACTTAACTAGCTTAATTCTGCTCATCGATCTAGATCAGAGTTCCATTGCAGGATGGAAGGAGGAGCAAGTCAATAGAAGAGAGAGAGGAGGAATATCAAAGGGTCCGAGAGAGAATATTTGCCCGAGAGGTAAGTGTAGCTTCTGAGAGTTGTCAGCCCATAGCTTTTAGCTCTTAATCATTGGAACTGTGAATGGAATGAACCCTCCACAAATGTTTTTGGGTTTGTTTGTTTGTTTTATTTTAACCAACATCAGCCAACCCCAGATTTGATCTCTAAAACTAAATGTGGCTTATTGGGAAGCTGCAGATTTTTACTTATATTGTTTTCAATACATTCTGCCATATGGTATACAAAGAGAACTATAACTTGGAGTGGCTGAATTTGGTAAATTTGCCTAGACTGAAAATAGAAATGGTTTTAGCAGGGTCTGAATCTTGCCTCTAAAACCCTCCTCCTGCTTACCCTCTTTGACTCCCTCTATCCATTTTAGGCATCTTTGCTTCTAAGTGGAAGACATAGTGTTCACACAGGCTGTACATTCATCTTGTTTGACCAGCCTCATTTTTAGGATATGTTGGTGATTGTTAGAGCACAGGTCTGGCATCCATCCTCTATGAGCTCCACATTCTACATGCACAGAGAGTACCACTATTCTCTCCAGTCTCTACCTGAAAAGGAAGTCTCTTTCTTCCTATATTTCTTACCTTGCTTCCTACAACAGGACTAGCTCCTAGGGCTAAAAGCCAACATGAATCAGTTTAGGCAACGTTATTCTTAAATGTGTGGACTATATCAAATATACTTGGTACCCCTGTATCTGGTTGCCTTTGCCTACCAGATTGAAGAGAAGAATAGCAGAAATTCAGTAAAGGTTGTGGGTGTACAAGAGGGAAACAAATCTCCAGAAAATGTAGTATCCAGATATGAGCACCATCTCACAATCACATGAGTAACAAAAGAGGGAAAGCCAGTCTCCCTTCATTGTCAAAAATGGTCAGGGTTTTCTTTGTTTTTTATTTTTATTTTTTAATTTTTTTAGATAGGGTTTCGCTTTGTCACCCAGGCTTCAGTGCAATGGCACAGTCACAGCTCACTGTAGCCTCAACCTCCTGGGCTCAAACGATCCTCTTGCCTCAGCCTCCCAAGTAGCTGGGATTACAGGCACACATTACCACGCCTGGCTAACTTTTTTATTTTTTGTAGAGATGGGGTCTCACTGTGTTGCCCAGACTGGTCTCAAACTCCTGTGCTCAAGTGATCCTTCCGCCACAGCCTCCTAAAGTGCTGGGATCATAGGCATGACCCACTGTGCCTGGCAAAAGATGGTCAGTTTTAATCAATATACTTAGATGAACACTACTCTCCTCCCATTCCCCCATTCTCCCCTTTCTCACCAAGGGGGGAAATATATATATATATCTTTTCATCATCATCATTAGTTTAGAAAAATACTGTCTCCAACTAAAAAACTGAACAACTCTATGTACTTGCTCCATTGTCTCAGAGATCCTCACTGGGAACTGATATACAACAAACCTTCTGGCCCAAAGTCCAAGAAGGAATCTTCTTACCTCCTATTATGTAGACTTCCATTCTGAGTCAGAAAAGTCCGTCTTCCAAATTATTCAACCATAGCCCAAAAAGGGTTCTCTACCTTTACCTACAAACCAGTTGGGTGGAATGAGAGGAGAGATGTCATTTGTACATGGCTGTGACCAGTGATAACCCCCTAAGTTGTGTACGGAACAGGTTGGTGGATAATAGCAGCAAACACTGGTCGGGCACGGTGGGTCACGCCTGTAATCCCAGCACTCTGGGAGGCTGAGGCAGGCGGATCACCTGAGCTCGGGAGTTCGAGACCAACCTGGCCATCATGGAGAAACGCTATCTCTACTAAAAATACAAAATTAGCCAGGCATAGTGGCACATGCCTGTAATCCCAGCTACTCGGGGGGCTGAGGCGGGAAATCACTTGAACCCAGGAGGCAGAGGTTGCGGTGAGCCAAGATTGTGCCATTGCACTCCAGCCTGGGCAAGAAGAGCAAAACTCCATCTCAAAAAAAAAAAAAAAAAGTAGCAAGCGCTTATATAGCACTTACTATCTTTTAGGCATTGTTCTTAATACTTGATATAGATTAACTCAGTCCTCATACTAGGCCTATGAAGTAGTTTATATTATTTTCCCCATTTTACAAATGAGGAACTAAGGCACATAAAGATTAAACAACCGCCTAAGTTAACACTGCTAGTTAGCAAAAGAGCTAAGTATTTGAATTCAGCCTGGCTCCAGAGTCTATGCTCTTAACCCCCTAATGTAAACCACCTCCCAATAGCTTGCTCTGCTCTGGGCTCTTTAGATTAAGAAGTACCAGTGACATCGTAACCTAGCTGACTATCTGTGATGTGTTCCTCTGCTTCACTTACACCTGGAAAATGACTGCCCCACTATGATAGCCATTAGCAAAGCTACAGATGTTCTGAAAACACAGACAATTTATATTAGGGTATTGGAGCTAATTATGTACAACAGCGGACTGTATCTACCTACAACCATAACAAAGGCAAAGTTAGCTCTTCTCTTTTTTTTTTCTCCTGATTTCTAGTCTTCAAGCCTCTACTAATGTATGTATTCTTTGTTAGATCCTTGTAGATTTATCACTTTGATTTCAGCACTTCTAACTCTTGTTGTGGTAGAGGCATCAGGAATCTCAGAAAGTCTAGACAAGGAACTATGGCCAAAGCCCATCATACTCCAAAGATTCCATGTAGAGAGGAGCCTGGCTAAAGGAGCTGATTAGGGGTGGAGTTGTGGGGTTGGGTGTGGGAGCAGGAGGCAAGCCAAAAAGAAAGGAAGTGGCAAGAAGGGTGTTTGGATGGAAATGCTGCTGCTGCAGCCTTCTCTGGAGCCTGAGCTGTATATTGGAAAAGCTGCCCAGCATAGGCTCTGCTCTGCATGGAGCTCACTCTGCTCAGCAGCTGGACACTCTTGGTACCTTTTCCTAAAGCTTGGGAATCCACCACAATGCTCACTTCACTCAGCTCAGTGGCTTTGTCAGGAAATGATCCCCAAAGGGAATGTTTCAGGCTTTTAATTTTCTCATTTTTTCTAGGCCCTGAAAAGTAACTGCTTACCCAATATCCCACCCTCCTTGGGTCTCAGGTCAGAATGTCTTTCATTTTGGCCAACGTAGGAGACAGAAATGGAAAAGCCATTAAGGATGATTTCCAAAAACAAAGTTTCTTTCTCTTGTCTCCCTTTTCCCTTCCTTTGAACACACTCTTTAGGACCAAGGACATCAGTTATTATTCCCAGGTTACCAATAAATTCAGAGCTAAAAAGGAAATAATAATTAGGTTAATACTTTCCTCTTCCTCCTTTTCACACTCCTGCCTTTGTCAGCCTCTTTTTTAAAAACACCTATCCAAAGGCTAAAGCCACCAGATGCTCTTTCCCATTAAAGGTGAGAAGTCAGATTGGGTATGTGGGTGTGGGTCATCCTGTCCCTGGCCCCTCTCTCCCTGTTGGTGGGGTGAGCTTTGGTTTGAGGACCTTGGGTATTCATAGCATCATGGACATCCTTTTCGGTCATGCCATGCTGTTTTCTTATAAGTTATTTTCCGTTTTCTCCCCCTCACCTAGACTGGCCAGAACGGATATCTAAATGACATCAGGTTAGTACCACTTAGCATGTTCCCTGCTTCTCATTGAGCTTTGCCAGTGAGGTTAATATAATCCTGTAATGATGCTTTTCTTTGATGTTAACCAACAGACTCTCCAAAGAAGCCTTTTCTTCTAGCTCTCACAAGAGAAGGCAGATTTTTAGGTACCTCTGTGTGATCTATATCTCTCCTTTTTATTTTTAATTTTATTTTGTTTTGCTGTAATCTTTTCAGCAGAGTGGGTTTGCTCCATGCATGGCTGCTTGTGGAATAATTAAATTTGTGGTTTTTGCAACATTGGATATTTTTCCCCATTTAAAAAAATGGCTCCTGGTCAATGACTTTATTTTTATTGTTGCTGATTTCATTTCGAGTCCTAAATAGGTGGTGAAGGGGACCAAATAGGTGTGTCTGGGATAGGTACAGCTTCCTCCCAGAAATTTGCTGGAATGGGGCATTTTTGAAAGATTCAAACATATTTATGGTAAAGTAAAAGAATGGGTATCTTCTGGCTAACCTTTTCTGAATCTATGGAAAAGATGTGTAGACATTATTCCTGACCCAGCATAGGAATATTTTTTCTTAAAGATATCTTTAAGAAAAAATAATACATATATATATAGAGAGAGACACATACATGGACATCTCTATGTATGTAGTTTTCTCTTGAGGCAATGTAATGTGTAAGATGACCTCAGAAAGGACCTGGCCAGGCGCGGTGGCTCACGCCTGTAATCCCAGCACATTGGGAGGCCGAGGTGGGTGGATCACGAGGTCAGGAGTTCAAGACCAGTCTGGCCAAGATGGTGAAACCTTGTCTCTACTAAAAATACAAAAATTAGCCAGGTGTGGTGGTGGGCGCCTGTAATCCCAGCCACTCGGGAGGCTGAGGCAGAGAATTGCTTGAACCCAGGAGGCAGAGGTTGCCGTGAGCCGAGATCACGCCACTGCACTCCAAACAGCCTGAGCGACAGAGCCAGACTCTGTCTCAAAAAAAAAAAAAAAAAAAAAAAAAGGACCTAAGGGACCTGTCTGCCTTAGAATGGACTTAAAGTGTGTCCTTCATATGATTGTTCACTACTTATTCTGAATGCTGGTGCAACCTGTTGTATTAACTTCCCCAGTTCCCAGTGTTCTCCATTTCTCCACAAGGCAGGTATAAGACCCTCCCTTTCATTTCAGTCTGTCAATCCTACCCCAGAGGATAATACAAGGCAGTGGTAAGAGAATAGGGTCTATTCTGTTACCAACTCATTTTAAGTATATTCTTCCCAATTTACCAATAGAAAAACTAGAAAATACTGATAACTTGAGTATTTAACACTAGAATTCAGGTCTAACCCCCTTTCCAAAGGGTTTCTCTCTTATTGACTACTACACCTGATAAGGACTGTCTGACTAACTTGTATTTGAGATCTCACTCCTAGTACTCTAGTTGTCCTTTCCCTGTTGTCCTTTCTAAAGCTAGCCAAACCTTGTGGAAATTGGAATAGTGAGATTTCCCATTCTTGGGGTAGAGGATTTTCCATCTCTCTCAAGTCTTTTTTTCTTAGGCTATCCTGCCCTGCAGTTCATCTGAAAACCCCAGGCAGAGAGGGCCTTGCATTGTTGGTGGTAGTAGAGATAGATAGAGTCCCCTACATTAAAAACAAAAAACAAAAAATCAGGATTCCTGTTCCACAGTCTACACTTCGGGGTCATAGATCATCCCAGGATAACTGTAAGAAGTAGGAGTTTTATTTATTTATTTATTTATTTATTTTTTATTTTTTTTTTTTTGAGACGGAGTCTCGCTCTGTCGCCCAGGCTGGAGTGCAGTGGCGCTATCTCGGCTCACTGCAAGCTCCGCCTCCCGGGTTCACGCCATTCTCCTGCCTCAGCCTCTCCAAGTAGCTGGGACTACAGGCACCCGCCACCACGCCTGGCTAATTTTTTGTATTTTTAGTAGAGACAGGGTTTCACCGTGGTCTCGATCTCCTGACCTCGTGATCCGCCCGCCTCGGCCTCCCAAAGTGCTGGGATTACAAGCGTGAGCCACCGCGCCCGGCCAAGAAGTAGGAGTTTTAAACCAACTCCTATGTGTGAATTAATGCACAGTGCTTTACAGTCACCAGAGTATACTTTATCTGATTCAGTTCTCTCAACATCCTAATTTGGTCAGCTGGATTACATGTAAAAAAACAAAAGCAGAGAGATTAAGTGGCTAGCCCAAGTTTACATGGCTAATAGAAGCAAAAATGGAGCTGATTCTTAGTTTAGTGTCCTCTTCACTACACCACACCAGCTCTCTACAGATGTCACCCCTTCCTCTCTTAGTAGTGTTACATTTGGAGCCCTAATCCAGATTCACTGGTTAGAGTGATGCTCTTATTAGGGCTGTGGAGCATCAGACTACATCAAACTGTGCAGATAATAGCTTGAAGGATCTACTGAGCAGGTGCAGCCCTTTCCTCTCTAGACCTTTTTTTTTCCCCCCCGAGACGGAGTTTCGCTCTTGTTGCCCAGGCTGAAGTGCGATGGCATGATCTCGGCTCACCGCAACCTCCGCCTCCCAGGTTCAAGCAGTTCTCCTGCCTCAGCCTCCCGAGTAGCTAGGATTACAGGCATGCACCACCACGCCCGGCTAATTTTGTATTTTTAGTAGAGACGGAGTTTCTCCATGTTGAGGCTGGTCTCAAACTCCTGACCTCAGGTGATCCACCCACCTCAGCCTCCCAAAGTCCTTGTATTACAGGCCTGAGCCACCGCACCTGGCCCTCTCCAGACCTTTTAAGCTACGGATTTTCCAACTGAGCTTTGATTGAAGATCTAGGTCATCTAAAACGCAGCATCGTGGGCACTTAAGGGAATAATTTCTTCCTCTACTTGGATACTAGTCCAAAACGCTAATGATTAGAAGCTGATCTTCTCTAATTGCTTTACACCTTTCTGGCCCAGTTTATGTTTGTGAAACAAATACCTGTAAACCAAACTCCATTATCCACATTGACAATAACTATGGCAACTCCCCAGTTCTTTGGAAGAGTCTGCTCCATTGACAAGCCACAGTGAGGCCTTACTGATGTTTATTGCCACCTCTTCCACAGGCATCTCTACCCATTCCCCAGACCCAACAAGCTGGACTTTTCACCAGCACTAAATCTGCTTGTAAAAACTAATCAGCTCTGATTTTACATGAATATGAGGTGTGACTGCTCTTTGTCCTTTACCGCCATCTCTCCAGCATACACACAACCCAATCCAGTGCTCAAAATTGAATCTGGGTAGCGTTCCCTAATTATTTTTATTTGTAGAGAGGGAAAATTGATCTTTTTCCTGCCAAGACTCAACTTAGATTCTCCAAGTTTCACGGTAGTAGTGTACTAACCCAGGTTAGTCAGATCATCAGGCAGTCTACATTTTGAGTGTTTGGTCATCACTGTCTTGGGAAAACTGGATTAGTATAGAAGTGCTGCCATTTTGGCCCTAGCTTTTCAAGGTATGTGGTTTAAAGTTGCCTTGTTCACTGTCTACCTCTAGTAGCAAGAGAAAATAAATGGCAGGATTTCCTCTTCAGTGGAAAAGGCCTTTAGGACTTGTCTTGCAAAATTCAAGCTCTAATGTCTAATGAGCAGCTTCATCTATTGCCACTGCTGTATCCCCTTACCCCACAAACACACTCATTTTTATTGAGTCCTCTTAGTGTACTTGCCTTTGTCCATTGAGATGTAGCTGTTGTCTCTCACTTCAGGTCTGGTTCTGTTCCTGGAGAGTCCCTAACTTATACTTCTTTCTTGTTTCCCATTCTACTTTTGGCATTCCAAAGGAAAGGGGTAAAGCTTTGGAGAAACAGGAATATTTTTTAATTCACTAACTACATAAAAGCATTTAAGTGCTTACACACACACACACACGCACACACACACACTCTCACTCTTGGGGTTGCAGGGAAGAATTAGCATGTTCCTAACCAGTTGTGCCAGTGTATTCTTAGCTCATCGTGATTGGCTTGACTAAAACCTAAAAGAAGGACCCTAGCATGTATTTTGCCCATTTTCCTACAGTGCCTTTGGAGTAGGTATTCTAATAAAGAAAGGTGTTTTCTTTAATATTAATGCCCTTAAGAAAAATGCCTTTCTCTATTAAAATAACTCTGAGCCTAGTGCCTTTGGAGCCAGTGGGATTAGAATGGGGTTTCCTATTTGCTTTTGATGGGATGGTGGTAAAAAGAAGGGAGCCCAAACTACAATGATTTTTTGCGTAATTATTCCTCGGTATACCTACCAAAATCTTTGTAATTGTTGTCATTTGGTTTCCTTAGGTCATTAGTTGTTGGGGATGTGGGGTATGAAAGAAAAATTGCTGGTTCTTGGTTGCTTAATGATTAAGAAGCAGTGACAGTTCAACAAGACAGGGTTTTCAGGCCAACCTGGCTATCTTGAGGCATACAGCTGTTAATAATCATAGACAGTGATTATAACATCAAGATAACCCTGCTGTTTCCAGAGCCAAATAAGAGAGGGAGAACCCCTTTCCTTAATAGTTTTGCTTAGGGAGATAGGATTATGAATATGAAGGCAACTAGGCACAGTCAACCCCCGTGCTGCTTGCCATCCTGAGTCCCAGGAGCGTATTTGCTGAAGACTTTAGCCCTTAGAGATCCTGAAACCAATTGTTCACAGACAGTAACATGGAATTTCCACAAAACAGGTTGGATCAATCCTAGACTATCAAACTGAGTTTTCCATAGTGCCCCTTTAGTTCACTATACTCTTCTTGCAACTCCTGGAAGGGTGGCCATAAGCAGTACCTCTGCTGGCTTAGACATGTGTTATGTGGAAGACCCATTGTGGGTTTTATCCATGTCATTGGTTCCTGCCTTTTAGCAATAGCAACTTCTAGGAGTCCTTTTATTTTAAGAACTTTCAGAAGGAACTGGTACTCCTCTGTTCCCCATTATTTCTTGCATGTGTGGGATTACCCTCAGAGGGTGGGAAAGAGACCACAGCCAATCTCAGCATCATGTATATGGTTTCCCATCCACCTCTGGTCTGATGTATTAAATTAGTTGCCAGTGCACTGTCTTCCAGATTTGCCTCTGTGTTCTTTGTTACTGTACTGGATCTTGTTCTGTCTGCTCCCATCAACTCTTAGTTGGCCAGCCAACTAACAAAAAGTCAGTGTCCATCCTCCCTTTAATTCTTACTCATTCTTTGTTATTGAGAGAATAGAAATGAATTATCTCCTAGCCCTTCTGCTAAAGTGGTGGGTGGGAGGTGCTCTGACCACTATGGTCTCTGCAGGGGGAACCGTGAAGGGCTGAGCCGCACCTCAAGCAGCCGCCAGAGCAGCACAGACAGCGAACTCAAATCCCTGGAGCCACGCCCTTGGAGCAGCACGGACTCTGATGGCTCTGTCCGGAGCATGCGACCCCCTGTCACCAAAGCCAGCAGCTTCAGTGGAATCTCTATTCTTACCCGAGGTGACAGCATCGGCAGCAGTAAAGGCGGCAGTGCAGGAAGGATCTCCAGGCCAGGTATTACAGCTTCTTTTCTTCCATGTCATACCCATCCCTTCTTGTTTGTCTCCTGTGAAACATCACTGATACTTACTTTTTTTTTTGAGACAAAGTCTCCTCTGTTGCCCAGGCTGGAGTGCAGTGGTATGATCTCAGCTCACTGCAACTTCCGTCTCCCGGGTTCAAGTGATTCTCCTGCCTCAGCTGCTTGAATAGCTGGGATTACAGGCTTGCGCCACCATGCCTGACTAATTTTTGTATTTTTAGTAGAGGTGAGGTTTCACCACGTTGGTCAGGCTGGTCTCGAACTCCTGACCTGAGGTGATCCACCTGCCTCAGCCTCCCAAAGTGCTAGGATTACAGGCGTGAGTCACCATGCCCAGCCCATATTTACTTTTAATAAAACATTTGTCCCAGTATAGTTTCCTGGAAACCTAATACAGCCAGGGGAAGGGACATTTGAATTTTGGATCCATTGTCCTTGCTTGGATTTAGTCCTCCTCATTTTCTTTCAAACCTTCTGCCTGATTGAAAAAAAAAAAAATTAATTATGATTAGATTATTTTCTCTGATTTTCATGTAAGGTGGAACATCCATATCAGCCCAGGTCTCAAGTTATATACTAAGATGAAAATGATAGCCACTTCGTTCTATGACTCTTGAGATTGTAGAGGCTTTGTAGAGCAGAGGGAATCCTTAGAGATTAGTTGTTTGTAATTAATTGATACCAGCCAATAGGCTAGAATTTAGAGGGATGCTGCTATGGCTGCTTCTCTGGAGCTCAGTCACTGGAAAGGAGCAGACACTCCTATGTTCCACATGAAAGCTCTGTAACCACCCATCAGCTCTCCTGCTACAAAACCTTCTCCATCTATTTCTGCTGCTCTCTTAGCAGAAGGGCATTTAGACCTCTATTTCATCGTCCTCCTCCCTTTGAAGAGTTGCTTGAATCTCATCCCAGAAGTTCTGTAGTTATCCTCAGAAGACATCAGTAGTGTTGAAGATTTTGCCTCTGACCCCTAGGTCTCTGCCGCCCTTCTCTGTTACCTCCTTTCTAATTCCACTGCCTCAGCCTTTATCCAGGCTTTTATTTCCTTTTATGTAACTATGACACTGGCACCCAAACTGATATCTCTACTCCATTCTCAGCTCTTTTTTTTATTGATTTTTTTTTTTTACTTTTTCAAGAGTCGGGGTCTGCTATCATCCAGGCTGGATTGCAGTTGCACCATCATAGCTTACTGCAGCCTTGAACTCCTGGGCTCAAATGATCCTCCCACCTCAGACTCCCAAGTAGCTGGGATTACAAACATGAGCCATTGCATCTGGTTGCTTAGCCCTTTTTAGAGCCAGTTTGCCAATCTAAAACAGATCTAAACTCATCAGTAGTCTCTTAAAAATGTTCATTTCTGCATCATCACCTGAATAGTAAAATCCAAACTACTTAATATAGCATAACTTCCTGACTCCAGTTTGCCATTGCTGTCTAATTTCCAGATCTTTCCTTCTTTCCAACCATTTCTTTCTTTTTTTTTTTTGAGATGGAGTCTCGCTCTTGTTATGCAATGGCACGACCTCGGCTCACTGCAACCTCCGCCTCCCGGGTTCAAGTGATTCTCCTGCCTCAGCCTTTTGAGTAGCTGTGATTACAGGCACCTGTCACCACGGCTAGCTAATTTTTTGTATTTTTAGTAGAGATGGGGTTTCACCATGTTGGCCAGGCTGGTCTCAAACTTCTGATGTCAGGTGATCCACCCACCTAAGCCTCCCAAAGTGCTGGGATTACAGGCATGAGCCACCACACCCAGCCAACCATTTCTTGAATATGGCACTAGCTTTGTTTCCTCTTGGTCTTACAAGCGTCTGTCATTCTTCAACCCCAGCTTTCCTGCTGACCCCTCTTTAAATCCTTTCCTGACCCTCCCAGGAGTTTTTGCTTCCTCATCTTTGCTTTCATACAACTTTGTCGATATCACTGATGTATTCCTTATCCTTATCAGATTATAATTGTGTGGATGTCTATCTCTCATCAGAAGTTCCTGTGCTGTTGGCCGGGCATGGCGGCTCACACCTGTAATTCTAGCACTCTGGGAGGCAGAGGCAGGCAGATCACTTGAGGCCAGGAGTTCGAAACCAGCCTGGCCAACAAGGCAAAACCCCATCTCTACCAAAAACATCAAAATTAGCTGGGCATGGTGGTGGGTGCCTGTAATCCCAGCTACTTGGGAGGCTGAGGCAGAAGAATCGCTTGAACCTGGGAGGTGGAGGTTGCAGTGAGCCAAGATCATGCCACTGCATTCCAGCCTGGGCGACAGAGTGAGAGCTTGTCTCAAAAAAAGAAAAAAAGTTTCTGTGCTGTTAAGGGCAAGGACTGTGTTTCACTCATCTTTATGTCTTTAGTTCACTATACAGTGCCTGGCACATAGTAGATATTCAGTAAAAGTATGTTGTGTTGAATGAGTTCATGCCTTGGAGAGCCTAGAAATGGGGAAATTAGTTGGATAAAGGTTATGTGTATGCATGTGCCCATGTGTATGCTTGAAGTATTCTCAGCAACTTTTTTTTTTTTTTGAGACCGAGTCTTGCTCTTATCGCCCAGGCTGGAGTGTCATGGCACAATCTCGGCTCACTGCAACCTCTGCCTCCTGGGTTCAAGTGATTCTCCTGTCTCAGCCTCCCAGGTAGCTGGGATTACAGGTGCCCACCCTCAAGCTCGGATAATTTTTATATTTTTAGTAGAGATGGAGTTTCACTATGTTGGTTGGCCAGGCTGGTCTCAAACTCCCGACCTCAGGTGATCCACCTGCCTCAGCCTTGAAAAGTGCTAGGATTACGGGCGTGAGCCACTGCGCCTGGCCCTCAGCAACTTTTATAAGAGATGTTGCAAATTGAGAAGAAAGCAAAGAGAAGACAGATCTCTCTCTCTCTCTCTCTAGCAAAAAGATGAATCTCTTAAGAGACCAAAAATCTGTGCCTTCCCAGGAAGTAAGCATTTATATTTTCAGCTATCTAAGTGTGATGGACAGATTCCAGACACTTCAGGGGAGGTGCTTCAGCAGCCTCACATTTTGTTCAATTTCATAACCAAACATTGACAGTCAAGGTGGTTCCTGTCCCTAGGGAGCAGAAGCCTGCAAAGAGGAGGACTGCCATCAGCAAGGCAGCTGAAATGCATCTGTGCTCATCTGTGAATCTTCAAAAGACAGTGGGGGAGGGGACAAAAGGGAATAAAGAGGAAAGGCAAAGAAAAAGTAGAGCCCTCTGACTAAGCTTCCAGGGATAATGTGTTCATGGCTGTGCTTACAACTTTTCGTGGGTTTCTTCTTTGCCTTAGGTATGGCACTAGGTGCCCCAGAAGTGTGCAACCAGGTCACCTCATCCCAGTCTGTCCGGGGGCTTCTCCCTTGTACTGCCCAACAGCAACAGCAGCAGCAGCAGCAACTTCCTGCTCTCCCACCCACGCCTCAGCAACAGCCACCCTTGAATAATCACATGATCTCACAGGTGAGTCACCACTCAGTGTCAGAGTCCTCTCCACTCTGATTCAAGCAAACTTTAGATGTACCGTCATGTCTCTTGTGCTGTGGGTGGCAGGAAGGATCAGTTTTTGGAGACATGCCACTCTCTCCCCCATTTCTCATTTGTTAGTTGTAGGGAAAGAAGAACCTTGGGCAAAGGTTTTGCCAAATAACTACTGAGTCAGCTTGGGGGTTTTTTGCTTTATATTTCTTCCACTGCTTCCTGAACATTGTCAGTAGAATCTTTTATTTCATACCACATTTCTACTATACCCCATCTCCCTCTATGTCCATGTGTAATTAACAAGGCATTTTTTTTTCATTACATCTATTTATGGAACTTGAAAAGATTATAACTTCCACCATCATCTGACCAACTATGTGGACCCATAAACACATATTTATGTGTTGGGGTTTGGGGAAAAAAGAAGTAACACTCAAGACCCCTGCCATACATATGCCACGAAACACAAAGACTCCAAATGTTGTCTTTGTTTTCCATGACTCAGAAGGGCTGTATCCTTCTCCTTCTGTTGCTGGACTGGTAAATGTTGGTACCAACTAGAGTTTAAGTGAAGTTTTGCATCTGCGGAAACCAGGAAGGTCATCAGCCTAAGAATCAGGTCCTGTTCTAAACCGGAACTTCAGTATTCTGTTTTATTTATTTCTTTTAATTTTTAAAAAATGTATTGTTATTATTATTATTTTGAGACAGGGTCTTGCTTATGTTGCCTAGGCTGGTCTCAAATTTGTGGGCTCAAGTGATCCTCCCTCCTTGGCCTCCTAAAGTGCTGAGATTACAGGCATGAGCCACCACGCCTGGCCAGTGTCATTAAGGTGACTATGTTTAAAAGTCACCTTAAGGCCAGGCGTGGTGGCTCAAGCCTGTAATCCCAGCACTTTGGGAGGCTGAGGCGGGTGAATCGCCTGAGGTCAGGAGTTCAAGACCAGCCTGCCCAACATGGTGAAACCCGGTCCCTACTAAAAATACAAAAATTAGCCAGGTATGTTGGCGGGCGCCTGTAATCCCAGCTACTAGGGAGGCTGAAGCAGGAGAATTGCTTGAACCCATGAGGCGGAGGTTGCGGTGAGCTGAGATTGCGCCACTGCTCTCTAGCCTGGGCGACAGAGTAAGACCCTGTCTCAAAAAAATAAAAATAAAAAAATAAAAAGAAAAGTCACCTTAATGCTCCGAGCAGAGCTGTGCTGAGATCTTCACTTACTCTCTTCTCACATGAATAAAGCTCTTTATGAGGAGAGCCCCATACTTTATCCTGAAGTATGTAGCTGGAAAGCCCATGTGTCTGCAGTCTTTTCTGCTGCAGTTTACATTCTCATTTTACCTCCCGGGCTCCCTCATCCCCCTGCTCATTAGTCCAGCTTGGCCTTAGAAATATTTCTTCCCTAGGTGTAAGAAGCAAGTCCCAAACACTAATACCCCCTGAACTAGAAACTAGAGTGCAAAGACCCCAGAATGGCCCAGTATTGCCCTATCTCAAATATTGTGAAATGAAGCTGGAATAAAGAACAGTGAAGATCTAGGAAATCCTACTTTGTGTCTGTATGTAATTCGCATGCAAGTCATTGCAGTCCTCTATCTTAGTCTAAGTCAGTTCTTTATATGGTCCTAACTTTCTTGTTCTACCACCATCTACCCCAGTAAGTCTCGTTCACTTCAGTTTACCTTGCTCCCTACTGAAGCATAGTGTGTATGTGTACTTTTCTTTGTCTGTGTCTTAATTCAAACCTGTAAGTGGGTAAACTGTGCTTCTCCTTCTGTCATCTGCTACTCTGTTTTTGTATGTATATGACTTGTTTTTCCAAGGTCCTAATATTTTCTAGTTTTTTTTTCCCGTAAAATGTGTATTTTAATAGTCTTGCTCCCTTTTCTCCCTCTTAGTCTCCCATCTGCCTGCATCTTCCACCTATCATCTCATACCTAGAAACAGACAGCAAGAGTGGGAGAGGAATAAAGAGATAAGAGAAGAACCATTTGGGACTGAAATTTTTACCGAATGTCCAAGTGACTGGCCCTAAACCCCAATCTTCTACTCAGGTTCTGTCCCTGCTACTGGATTGTGAGGGTCAATTGGTCGATCGTTGGCATTGGCTTATCTCCTATGGGGAGTGTGGTGCCAGGTTAGGTGCTATAGCTTGGGGGTAAGGGAACACTACTTGGTGCAGCGATTCCTGTTCTCTTAGAAATTCATTCTTGAGATTAATTGTGATCACTAACTCCAAATGAAAGAATTTATCCAAGTTTTGATGCCCTGGAAGCATTTATGGAAGCTGCTAAAAGTTATCCCACCATCGCACTGTATGTATCTCCTTTTTTCTTCCTCTCCACTTTTTCCTACCCTTCCTCTTTATTTTTTTATTCCTCTTCCTACTGCCATTTTCTTTCTTTCTTTTGCTTTCTTTTTCCCTGATTGGCCTTCAGCACTGGGGGCTCCCTAGACCAAAGTTGCTGAGCCTGGGAATAATTATTGTTCAGTTTCTAATGGTACATAACAGTGCTAGGATTAAAGAAGTGATCATGTGCACACACAAACACCACTGTGCTTACTCTAAAGCTTTTCCTGTAGAAGAAAAACTTTGAGACTGGGTGCAGTAGCTCACGCCTGTAATCCCAGCACTTTGGGAGGCCGAGGAGGGCAGATTACTTGAAGCCTGAAGTTTGAGACCAGCCTGGCCAACCTGGTGAAACAACGTCTCTACTAAAAATACAGAAATTAGCTGGGTGTGGTGGTGTATTTCTGTAATCCCAGCTTCTTGGGAGGCTTCAGCCTCCTAAGCATGAGAATCGCTTGAACCTGGGAGGTGGAGGTTGCAGTGAGCTGAGATTGCACCACTGCACTCCAGCCTGGGCAACATAGTGAGACTCTGTCTAAAAAAAAAAAAAAAAAAATCTTTGAGGAAGTGTTGTTACCTTTAACTCTGTCACACAAGGCACTTGCCCCAGGTCTGGGAACAGTACTGACTAAACTATGATCTTTCCCTTCCTGGCAGGCCTCCTCTGTCCAAGCAGGCCTTCAAATTGTGTGTCAGTGAAGCTCGTGAAACCAGGGGTGAGGCTGAGGATTAAAGGGCCAGGGGATCCCTCTTGCCCAATTACTTAAAATGAAGTAGACTTCTTGAAAAGGAGTTCTCTGGGCCTCCTCTTGTCATCAGGCATCCGAGAGCCAGTGAACAAGCCCAGAATTTGCCAGTAGGTGGCAGCCACATCCCTCAGGGCCAGTCTTTTTTTTTTTTTTCATTATTTATTTTTCCATAGGTTATTGCGGTACAGGCAGTACTTGGTTACATGGGTGAGCTCTTTAGAGGTGATTTGTGAGATTTTGGTGTACCCATCTCCCGAGCAGTATACACTGCACCATATTTGTAGTCTTTTATCCCTTGCCCCCCTCCCACTCTTCCCCCCAAGTCTCCAAAGTCCATTTTATCATTCCTTTTTTTTTTCTTTTGAGATGGAGTCTTGCTGTGTCACCCAGGTTGGAGTGCAGTGATGCAGTCTTGGCTCACTGCAACCTCCACCTCCCAGGTTCAAGTGGTTCTCCTGCCTCAGCCTCCTGAGTAGCTGGGATTACAGGCACGCACCACCACGCCCAGCTAATTTTTGTATTTTTAGTAGAAATTGGGGTTTCACCATGTAGGTCAGGCTGGTCTCAGACTCCTGACCTCATGATCCGCCCACCTCGGCCTCCCATAGTGCTGGGATTACAGGCGTGAGCCACTGTGCCCGGCCCATTTTATCATTCTTATGCCTTTGCATCCTCATAGCTTAGCTCCCACATATCAGTGAGAACATGTGATGTTTGTTTTTCCATTCCTGAGTTACTTCACTTAGAACAATAGTCTCCAATCTCATCCAGGTCACTGCAAATGCTGTTAATTCATTCCTTTTTATGCCTGAATAAGTATTCCACCGTGTCTATATACCACAGTTTCTTTATCCACTCATTGATTGATGGGCATTTGGGTTGGTTCCATGATTTTGCAATTGTGAATTGTGCTGCTATAAACATGCACATGCAAGTATCTTTTTTGTATAATGACTTTTTTTCCTCTGGGTAGATACCCAGTTGTGGGATTCCTGGATCAAATGGTAGTTCTACTTTTAGTTCTTTTTTTTTAGATGGAGTCTCACTCTGTTGCCCAGGCTGGAGTGCAGTGGCGCAATCTTGGCTCACTGCAAGCTCCAGGTTCACGCCATTCTCGTGCCTCAGCCTCCTGAGTAGCTAGGACTACAGGCGACCGCCACTATGCCCAGCTAATTTTTTGTATTTTTAGTAGAGATGGGGTTTCACCATGTTAGCCAGGATGGTCTCGATCTTCTGACCTCATTATCCGCCCGCCTTAGCCTCCCAAAGTGCTGGGATTACAGGCATGAGCCACTGTGCCCGGCCCTACTTTTAGTTCTTTAAGGAATCTCCACATTATTTTCCATAGTGGCTGTACTAGTTTACATTCCCACCAGCAGTGTAGAAGTGTTCCCTGACACTGCATCCATGCCAACATCTACTGTTTTTTGATTTTTTGATTGTGACCATTCTTGCAGGAGTAAGGTGATATCACATTGTGGTTTTGATTTGGATTTCCCTGATCATTAGTGATGTTGAGCATTTTTTCATATATTTGTTGGCCATTTGTATATCTTCTTTTGAGAATTGTCTATTCATGTCCTTAGCCCACTTTTTGATGGGATTTTTTTTCTTACTGATTTATTTGAGTTCGTCGTAGATTCTGTATATTAGTCTTTTGTCAGATGTATAGATTGTGAAGATTTTCTCTCACTCTGTGGTTTGTCTGTTTACTCTGCTGTTGTTTGTTTGTTTTTTTTCCATGCAAAAGTTTTTTAGTTTAATTAAGTCCCAACTATTTATCTTTGTTTTTATTGCATTTGGTTTTAGGTTCTTGGTCATGAAATCCTTGCCTAAGCCAACATCTAGAAGGGTTTTTCCAATATTATCTTCTAGAATTTTTAATTTCAGGTCTTAGATTTAAGTCCTTAATCCATCTTGAGTTGATTTTTGTATAAGGTGAGAGATGAGGATCCAGTTTCATTCTCCTACATGTGGCTAGCCAATTATCCCAGCACCATTTGTTGAAAAGGGTGTCCTTTCCCCACTTTATGTTTTTGTTTGCTTTGTCAAAGATCAGTTGGCTGTAAGTATTTGGGTTTATTTCTAGGTTCTGTATTCTGTTCCATTGGTCTATGTGCCTATTTTTATACCAGTACCATGCTGTTTTAGTCACTATAACCTTATAGTATAATTTAAAATCAGGTAGTATGATGCCTCCAGATTTGTTCTTTTTGCTTAGTCTTGTTTTGGCTATGGGGGCTCTTTTTTTGTTCCATATGAATTTTAGAATTTTTTTTTTTGTAATTCTGTGAAGAATGATGTTGGTATTTTGATGGGGATTGCATTGAATTTGTAGATTGCTTTTGGCAGTATGGTCATTTTTACAGTATTGATTCTACCCATCCATGACCATGAGATGTGTTTCCATTTGTTTGTATCATCTATGATTTCTTTCAGCAGTGTTTTGTAGTTTTCCATGTAGAGGTCTTTCAACTCCTTGGTTAGGTATATTCCTAAGTTTTGTTTAAATTTCCTTATGGTTTTTCAGAGTTTCCCTGGCTTTGCAGTTTGACACCCTTCAAGAAGAGAACTATAGCTGAGGATAGCTGTGGAGTAACTAAAAAAATAGCACTGCTATCATTGCCCTTCCCCAGTTAGGGGAGGCCTAAGAGGAGCATCACTTCTTCTCACTTTACTCTTTAGTCACAACTTACAAGTGTGGGGAAAACAGGCACAGTTTTGTTTTGTTTGTTTGAGACTGAGTTTTGCTCTGTTGCCCGGGCTGGAGTGCAGTGGCGCGAGCTCAGCTCACTGCAACCTCTGCCTCCCAGGTTCAAGCGATTCTCCTGCCTCAGCCTCCTGAGTAGCTGGGACTACAGGCACATGCCACCCTGCCCAGCTAATTTTTGTATTTTTAATAGAAACGGGGTTTCACCGTGTTGGGCAGGCTGGTCTCGACTCAGGTGGTCCACCCACCTCAGCCTCCCAAAGTGTTGGGATTACAGGTGTGAACCACTGCAGGCAGCTATTTTTTTTTTTTTTTTTTTTTTTTTTACCACTTTACTGTCCTTTTACCACTTTACCGTCCCAGAATATATATGCCCTGAACCAAGATAGACCCTCCTCCAAAAGAATGAAGAGAATTGGGATAATAGAAAATGTGTATGAAAGCCACCAGTATAAGCAGCTAATACTGAACATCTTGTCCATCAGTTATATTTGGAATGCCATTGTCTTGACAGAAAATAGGTGTGCCAGTAGAGCTAAGAGTTTATTTTCAAGGCTACAGCAGCAACTCTTCCATGTCACACAGTGGATTCTCAATAATTTTACCTAACCAAAATTACTTACATTTTATTTAATTCAGATATCAGGTCCTCTGCTGAGACCTCCAGAGTGTTCTCCTCTTTGGGGAGTCTTCTAATTCCTGTACTCTGCCTCCTGAACTGTTAGTCCCTTCTGTGAAAGAAACTCTGGAGATGTGTGGCAGGAGAGGATATTGATACCATGGCCCCACACATCTTACTGCTCTAAATGTGGAGGGAGGAGCCTGTGGAAGGTGCTTGGATAATTCTGCTTGACTTCTTCCTTCACCTCCTCCCCACTACTAGAGTGGAGTGGAAAGAACCTATGCCAGGCAGAACTAGATTTCAATCTCAGCTCTGCCATATTAACTGTGTAAGCCTAGATGAGTGATTTAATTTATCTGAGCCTTTTTTAATTGCAAATACAAGTTATATCTCCCTATAGGATTCTTGTGTGAGGCTGTAATGAGACAATGTATGTAATAAGATAATATATACAAATGTTATTTTCCCCCCTTCCTTGCCTCTCTCCTTCTCTCATCTCTCCTACCACCAGGGACTATGACTGGAGAACTGATGAGGTGATCAAAATGCCTGGAGGGGAAGAAGGGAAGGAAAAAATAATAACTACCCACCAGTTGATTTAGAACACTCTATGTTCCTAGTAAACAAATCCTCCTGCTTGAGGCTAGTGAAGGGGGACTGAAGGGACAAAAACTAAAGCTAAGCTATTTATATTTTATTCCTAAATCCTTCCTGTTTGCTTGGGGGGAGTGGAGGTGGATTTTTCATATTGCTGTCACAGCCTGGAGGAGCAATCATGGAGTGGAAGGAAGTAGCCAGAAGCAGGCACGATCTTGGGTGTTTTTTCCTTCTCTGCCCTTGGGAGGGAGATGATCCTTGTGAATGAGTATTTCCTCTAGGAGAGCTGTGGTGTGAAATCAAGGAGCAGCTGAGCCAGACCTTGGATGACCCTTCCTGCAGAAGCAGTGCAGCAGTGCAGACAGAAATCCCTTCTCAAGTGGGCAGTCAAGGAGGGTTATGATCATGCTCCCCAGGAATTGTGTGTTCAGAAAAACTGCTTTGGGAAAAGCTGTATTTGGAATCAGACAGCAGACCCTGACCCTGAGAGTCCTCAGATTGCTCACAACAGCTGCAGAGTTCTGAATGGCTAATGGGGAAGGGAGTGCAGCAGGTCTCCCCTGATAAGAGAGATTGCCTGTTTGTCAAAGAGATGTTAAATCTTCAGGCTGTCCCAGGCTTGGTCACCTACCTGCTCAGCAGTCATGCTACTCATGTGAAATTTCTTCTATGATTATTAACCTTATTGTTCCTTCCCTTTCCCTCCCCATCTCTGCCCGCTCCCCCCCCACCCCGCTTCCCACCTCTCTTTTCTCTTCCCTTTTCCACATGCCTCTCTGCTGGTCCACAGCCAGTCCCGGCTCTGCAGCCCTCTCCGCAGCCTGTTCAGTTCTCTCCAAGCTCCTGTCCCCAAGTCCTTCTGCCAGTCTCTCCGCCCCAGCAGTACAACATGGTATAAACTCCATTCCCCCTTTTTGTCTTGTCCATGTGTGGCCTGTATCTGTGGGTATGTCTGGGTCAGTCTGTGATGGCCTTGTAAGCATGTGGTGCTTTTGGAGGGCATATTGAAAGCTATTTCTTCTTGAGGGGCCAGCACAGGCTGAACTATACTCCATGCTAATGGCCTCATCACAGCACATCAAAAGATGCTTAAATGTAAGACAGAGGAACACTGTGTTCCCCCGAGTTTCAGGACAGAGAATGAAATTGGATGTTGGTATAACCTAGGCTCCTCATCTCTACCATGTACATCCTAAATCTAATTTGCTCCCTAGGCATGTCTGAGGAACCTAGTTTCTTCTATACAGAATGGTTCTCTATAATTTCCTTTAAAAATAAAAACACAGACCGGGCGTGATGGCTCACACCTGTAATTCCAGCACTTTGGGAGGCCAAGGTGGGTGGATCACCTGAGGTCAGGAGTTCGAAACCAGCCTGCCCAACATGGTGAAACCCCATGTCTACCAGAAAATACAAAAATTAGCTGGGCGTGGTGGCACACACCTGTAGTCCTAGCTACTTGAGAGGCTGAGGCAGGAGAATCGCTTGATCTGGGAGGCTGAGGTTGCAGTGAGCCAAGATCGCACCACTGCACTCCAGCCTGGGCAACAGAACAACACTCCGTCTCAAAAAAAAAAAAAAAAAATGCAATTGCAGACTTCTCTAGTGTCACTGGCAAAAACTTAAACTGTTCCCCTGTTTCACCATGTCAGTTTATATTTTAAAAATCCTCATCCACTGCATAGCACATGCTGTTTAAATCGTTTGTACTCTACAAATCCTTTGAAGATCTGATTTGCCTCATAGTTGATAACTTCCATCATAGTTGTAGGAGCCCTGAATTGTTTTGCTCTGTCTTAACATCTGCTTTTTCACTAGAATCCTCTCCCTCCTCCTACCTCTTATTTCCATTTTGATTGTCCTGGAATATTCAGTTCAAAATAATATGCAGTCCAGTTCACTTGTCATCTGTTCCTGCCCAATAAGTAGCAAAACAGCTAACTTGAAGATCAGATCCCTGAAAATGGAATGAAACTACAGAAAAGCATTGTCTTTTGGTTTCTGCTAGTTGTGTGTGTGTGTGTGTGTGTGTGTGTGTGTGTGTGTGTGTGTGTGT
>NW_026652288.1:47710420-47715993 GCF_009828535.3 Hylobates moloch
GTGTGTGTGTGTGTGTGTGTGTGTGTGTGTGTGTGTGTGTGTGTGTGAATTACTGTCCAGGGAGCAGAAGGGAAAAGGAAGCTAACAAACTCTAACCTATCACCATACGAGTGAGAGATGGAACACCATCACCCTTGCTGCTTAGGAAAGACAGCTGAGAGAGAAGGCAATTACAGCCTGGCCAGTCAGTCTTATCCTCCAGCTTAGCCACTCACTCTGCCCTCCTTTTGGAGGTGAGAATTGGAAGTAGTTTCTGAAGGGCAGGAGAACTCTAGGCTAGTGTCAGAGAACAAAGGTGGAAATGACCTCCAGAGGGAGTAAGGAGATAAGCAGCAGGAGTGGGAGCCCCCAGTCTTGCTGCTGCATAGGCAGAGCTGTGAAGGCACATGAACCTAGCTACCCATGATCCACTCAAGGTGTTATCTGGGTCCTTTATTATAAAAACAGGATTTGTGGCAATGTAGGGGCCTTTTTATGGTTGGGGGCATAAGGAAGACAGGAAATGGAAAGACTCTAATCTTTTTCGTTAAGCCGCTAGTTTGTCCTGTTTTTTCTATATACAATAATTGTGTCATTGCTCCCATCTCCCAAGGACTAACCCTAACAACAATCATAGGCCAGGCACGGTGGCTCACACCTGTAATCCCAGCACTTTGGGAGGCTGAGGCGGGCTGATCGCTTGCGTTCAGGAGTTCAAGACCAGCCTGGCCAACATGGTGAAATCCCGTCTCTACTAAAAATACAAGAATAAGGCTGGTGCAGTGGCTCACACCTGTAATCCAAACGCTTTGGGAGGCTGAGGCAGGTGGATCCACCTGAGGTCAGGAGTTTGAGACCAGCCTGGCCAACATGGTGAAACCCCGTCTCTACTAAAAATACAAAAAAATTAGCTGGGTATGATGGCGCATGCCTGTAATCCCAGCTACTCGGGAGGCTGAGGCAGGAGAATTGCTTGAACCCGGGTGGCAGAGGTTGCAGTGAGCCGAGACTGCACCATTGCACTACAGCCTGGGCAACAAGAACCAAAACTCCGTCTCAAAAAAAAAACAAGAATTAGCCGGGTTTGGTGGCAGGAGCCTGTAATCCCAGTTACTCAGGAGGCTGAGGCACGAGAATTGCTTGAACCTGGGAGGCGGAGGTTGCAGTGAGCTGGGATTGAGCCACTGCACTCCAGGCTGGGCAACAAAATGAGACTGTGTCTCAAAAAAAAAAAAAAAAAAAACACAGTTATAATCAGGGTCACCATTGTTACCTCATATGTGATAGACTGGCTCTGGAGTTGGACTTCAACAGCTATTCAATTCATAGCACAGCACAGAGGTAGGACTATCCCCCATTGTTTTAGAGAAGGTTGTAAAAAGCATTGCTATTTCTGTCTATGTTGAAGCCAAAGACATGAGGTTTGATACAGCCCCAATCCTTGCGTCTTATACTCTCTCAACAGGCAGATGACCTCAGCAACCCCTTTGGACAAATGAGCCTTAGTCGCCAAGGTTCTACTGAAGCAGCTGACCCATCTGCATCTCTATTCCAGACCCCACTTATCTCCCAGCACCCTCAGCAGACTAGCTTCATCATGGCTTCCACGGGTCAGCCCCTCCCCACTTCCAACTATTCCACCTCTAGCCATGCACCACCTACTCAGCAAGTTCTGCCACCACAGGGGTACATGCAGCCCCCTCAACAGGTGAGCAGCTCCAGTTCCCAGCTTAAATCACTTAATTCAGTTTGTCTAGTATTATACTTTCTTTATTCCTCTAGTTTAGACAGACCAGAGGGAATACCTCTCCCTGCCTTGCACTTGAGAGTTGTTCTAGCCAGAAAGTCTTCTTTCTGTATAACATAAATCCTTGTTTTACTGCAATTGCAGGTCCAAAATATCTCCGTTTACATATTTCTGGCCATCAATCTTGAGGCATTTATAGTAGTATGCTGATGTTGCGGCTGAATTTTAGGGACTTCTCACACATCTGTCTCCTCTCACCATAGATCCAGGTTTCTTACTATCCCCCTGGACAATATACTAACTCCAACCAGCAATATCGACCTCTCTCTCACCCGGTGGCCTATAGCCCCCAACGTGGTCAGCAGCTGCCTCAGCCATCCCAGCAGCCTGGTAAGAGAAACCACTGGTTTAAGAAGGCAGTGAATAAGGGAAGGGCACACCAGAAAAGAAGGTAGTACTTTCTCCATTAAAATGAAGGTGGGTCTAGGGGCAAGAATGATTAGGGTCCTAAGAACAGACCTATGCTCTCCAGAAGAAGACAAAATAGGATGGAGAAGGAAATTACAGATAGAGTGTGACCTCCTAAACATTCATACTAATGTATTTTCTGCCTTGCCCATCTCTAGGTTTACAGCCCATGATGCCTAACCAGCAGCAGGCGGCTTACCAAGGCATGATTGGGGTCCAGCAGCCACAGAACCAGGGCCTGCTCAGCGGCCAGAGGAGCAGCATGGGGGGCCAGATGCAAGGCCTGGTGGTTCAGTACACTCCACTGCCTTCTTACCAAGTGGGTGCATTCTGCATTGGGAAGGATCACCCCAGTCCTTGGCATGAGGAAAAGGAGAGACTCCCAGGGTCATCCATACTAAAAACTCCAATACTAAAATATTGTCTACTTTCCCCTAGAATTTTTAGGGTTTTTTCCTATGACGGAAAGCCCATGGAGTTTGAGAAGAATCTTTAAATTGTTTGGTCTTTATACAGCCATGGAATGAGTATATGCCCAGGAAAGTAGTGGCTAAAGGAAATCAGGCTCCTTTCTTTATGTCAGATGCCCAAGGGCGGTATTTGAAGAAGGCAGAAATAGAGACAGCTCTGGAAACATTTTCTTTAGGCAGATGGGGAGAACAGGAGGAGGATCTAAGGTAGGGAAGGAAGTTGTAATGCCCTGATCTCGTGATGACTAGGCTGTTTCTGTATGAGCTCAATGTGAATGCGAATGTGAGTAGTCATGCTCTTCTCTTTCTCAACCAGGTTCCAGTGGGTAGTGACTCGCAAAATGTGGTCCAGCCGCCTTTCCAGCAACCCATGCTGGTCCCTGTGAGCCAGTCTGTGCAAGGAGGTCTCCCAGCAGCGGGGGTACCAGTGTACTATAGCATGATCCCACCTGCTCAGCAGAACGGTACGAGGTGAGGATCCCAGAGAGCCAGGACATCTCCCATAGACCTTCAGCAATGGTTGCATCATGGTTTTGTTTCCACTGGCCTAAGAAAGGCAGGGGTAAAGATCCCAGTAGTTCCCTAAAGCAGGTAGAATATGAGGGAGTTCATTCTCCTTTTCACTTATTGGTTTGACATTTGCATAAGAGGTTATCAGCAGAAAAAAATTCCTGCTTCAGAGACTTATAATTTATGATTTCGTCCATTTTTATGTTTCAAAAGAATAGGACTCAGTACTAGAGGATAGAGATTGCTCATCAAGAGAAGAAATTTTTTTGGACTGTGATGTGTAAATTGTTCTGTGTAACTCTGTTTATCAATGAAACTGATGGTGTGTCTATTTCTGTATCTATTTATATATAACTGAATATAGGTCATAGTGGATAGAATTTTTAGTGGTAGAAGTCACCTTAGAAATCATCTAGTCCACTCCTCCTGTTTTATTTTTCTCTCGTTTTTAAATGAGGAAATTCCAGCTAGGGCTGTTAAAAAATTTACCTAAATTCACGTAGCTAGTTAGAGGCAGAGGTGGAACAAGAACTGGAGTCTGGGCAACTCCATGTGTTTCTGTATGCCTGTCTCCCAGTATATGTGCATTTACCTTTGTCTTTTTCTATATATGTCTCCAGGTTGTTTTGAGTTTTGTGGAGTTTTTTTTTCTATTTGTCTTTATGTGACTGTATTTGTTTTTTACTTTTCTTTTCTTTTTGAGATGGAGTTTTGCTCTTGTCACCCAGGCTGGAGTGCAATGACAATCTCAGCTCACCGCAACCTCTACCTCTTAGGTTCAAGCAATTCTCCTGTCTCAGCCTCCTGAGTAGCTGGGACTACAGGTGTGCGCCACCATGCCCAGCTAATTTTTGTATTTTTAGTAGAGACGGGGTTTCACCATGTTGGCCAGGTTGGTCTTGAACTCCTGACCTCATGATCTGCCTGCCTTGGCCTCCCAAAGTGCTGAGATTACAGGCATAAGCCACTGCACCCAGCTGACTTTTTTTTTTTTAGGTCAAAAATAATTAGCAATCCTTAGTTTTTGTGTTGTTTTTTTTTACCCATCTCTTTATAGCACTCTGTGTCTGTGTCTGTGACACTCTCTTTGTCTGTGTTTCTGTTGTGTTTCTTGGAATCTGTGTGTGTGCATATGTGCATGTATGTGTGTCTGGTGTTTCCAGTGTTGGGAAGAGCATGTGTCACTAACATTCCATCTGTAGCACTGATTAGCAGCTTCCTAATTGAAAGATGATCAAGTACAAATACATATAATTAACTTTGAACTGATGAGTGATTTTAGAAATTGCATGGCAAATTGGTCTGAGCATGGCTTGAAGCTGCCTCTGCTTCCCATAGGGGAGGACCAGGAAGCAGCAGCTGTTTGCCAGGAGCTGTGTTCGTCCCTCTACTGCTTCACCACTCCTCTCTTCTCTGTCTTCCCAGCCCTTCTGTAGGGTTTCTGCAACCCCCTGGCTCTGAGCAGTACCAGATGCCTCAGTCTCCCTCTCCCTGCAGTCCACCACAGATGCCACAGCAGTACTCAGGTAAGAGGATAAAAAATTGTGGGTCTTGGGCACTGGCAAGAGCAAACATTGCTGAAGGGCTTATGCTCTAGAGCTGGGAAGGGCAAAAAGAGTTCAGGTATTGGGTCTGTCCCCACTGTGACTCCATCACAAAGAAAAAACAAAATCTTAGCTGGTGTTTTCCAAGAGTACTGAAGCTGACCTCTCAAGATGACACTGGGGCCAGGCACACTGGCTCACACCTGTAATCCCAACACTTTGGGAGGCCAGGGCAGGAGGATCACTTGAGCTGAGGAGTTTGAGACCAGCCTGGGCAACATAGCAAGACTTTGACTCTACTAAAAAAACTTTTTTAAAAGGCCAGGCGTGGTGGCTCACACCTGTAATCCCAGCACTTTGGGAGGCCAAGGCGGGTGGATCACTTGAGCCCAGGAGTTTGAGACCAGCCTGGCCAACATGGCAAAACCCCATCTCTACTAAAAATACAAAAATTAGCCAGGCATGATGGCGCACACTTGTCATCCGGCTACTCAGGAGGCTGAGGCATGAGAATCACTTGAACCTGGGAGGCAGAGGTTGCAGCTCATGCCACTGCACTCCAGCCTGGGCAACAGAGCAAGACTCCGTCTCAAAAAAAAAAAAAAATTATGGCCAGGTGCGGAGGCTCACGCCTGTAATCCCAACACTTTGGGAGGCCAAGATGGGCAGATCACCTGAGGTCAGGAGTTCAAGACCAGCCTGGCAAACATGGTGAAACCCCACTTCTATTAAAAATACAAAAATTGGCCGGGCGCGGTGGCTCACGCTTGTAATCCCAGCACTTTGGGAGGCCGAGGCGGGCGGATCACGAGGTCAGGAGATCGAGACCACGGTGAAACCCCGTCTCTACTAAAA
>NW_026652288.1:47716393-47790937 GCF_009828535.3 Hylobates moloch
GAGACAGAGTCTTGCTCTGTCACCCAGGATGGAGTGCAGTGGTGCAATCTTGGCTCACTGCAACCTCCATCTCCCAGGTTTAAGCAGTTCTCCTCCCTCAGCCTCCTGAGAAGCTGGGACTACAGGCGCCTGCCACCATGCCTGGCTAATTTTTGTATTTTTTTTTTTTGTAGTAGAGGCGGGGTTTCATCATGTTGGCCAGGCTGGTCTTGAACTCCTGACCTCAGGTGATCCGCCTGCCTCGGCCTCCCAAAGTGCTAGGATTACAGATGTTGAGCCAGTTTCCCAGCCCAGCTGGGAAGGAAGTCTTTTTTTTTTTTTTTGAGACAGAGTCTCTATCTGTCGCCCAGGCTGGAGTGCAGTGGCACGATCTCAGCTCACTGCAGCCTCCGCCTCCCGGGTTCAAGCAATTCTCTTGCCTCCCAAGTAGCTGGGATTACAGACGCATGCCGCCACACCTGGCTAATTTTTAAATTTTTAGTAGAGATGGCGTTTCACCATGTTGGCCAGGATGGGCCTGATCTGCTGACCTCATGATCTGCCCACCTCGTCAGGAAGTCTTAATTTAGCCTCCAACCATCTCCTTTCCACTCTATTGTGGGAATGTCAGAGTGCCCTCTTCTGGTAAGAGGGAGATGTTTTGTCAATTTTCCCCATTTAGAAATGGAATATTTTCACTTGAAGATTTTTTGTACCCTCACTATGTTGGATGCTGTGGAGTAGATTCCAGAATTAATCTTACTTATTAGACATGATCAGTTCTTACCTTTAAGGAGCAATGACTTCCAGGCCAGGCATGGTGTCTCATGCCTGTAATCCCATCACTTTGGGAGGCCAAGGAGGGTAGATCACTTGAGGCCAGGAGTTCGAGACCAGCCAGCCTGGCCAACATGGCGAAACCCCATCTCTACTAAAAATACAAAAATTAGCCAGGCATGAGGTGCACATCTGTAATCCCAGCTACTTGGAAGGCTGAGGTATGAGAATCGCTTGAACCCAGGAGGCAGAGGTTGCAGTGAGCCGAGATTGCGCCACTGCACTCCAGCCTGGGCAACAGAGCGAGACTGTCTCAAAACAACAAAACAAAAAAAGGAGCAATGACTTCTGCCTTCATACAGGCTAAGGTTTTTAATTCAAAAGTCCTTAACTTTTATTATGTTATTGGTCTCTCTGGCTGTTTCTCCTAGTGTCCGTCAGGGGCACTTGGCCTTAAAATTTCCAGTGGGGTATAGATATTGCAGAAACCAGCTGCAAGAAGCACTGTAGCCTGTGGTGGTGCTGGGTACTGCAGGGTATTTTTTCTCCTGCATGTACACGTAGGTATACTTTATGTGCATTTTTGTGTGTATCCTTTGTGGTATGTCCTTATATCTTTTGGGTCACTGTGGTTACATCTATTCATCTTCAAATGCAACGTCTTTGAACCATAAACAAATCAAGTGAAAAGAATTTTTCATTACCTACTCTGACTGTCATACTAGGTTAATTTAAGTAAACTAAAACAACAGTTCTGGAAGTTGGCAACACTAGAAATCTGGACTAGGGTTAGTAGAAAGAGATAATTAATGTAGGCTTCCCACATCAAAAGAAATGGGGAATCCCTCTTTATCGTCTGTTTTCCTTGCTTCTTTGGAATTTTCTCAGTTTTTTCTCCTTTGTTCCTAGTTACCTGGTTGATCCTAGGCTTCTGACTGACCCCTTGTACTTTTCCTAGTGGGACCTTGTGTTCTACCCATATCCTCTGAAATACTGTATTCACCATATGGATTTTATAGGTCTTTAATCCCTGCTTGTGGAAATCTAAGAGGAGGTGGAAAAAGGGAAACAAGTGCTTCTTGTGCCTCATTTACCCTATACTGAAAAGATAGACAGCAGGCATAACCCACAAGGGCCCCTCTGTCACCTTCAGAGGACAGTTGCCCGCCCTTCTGTCATGTAGCAACATGGTCACTTTTCCAAAAATAAAGGCAGGGATTAGGATTGGCTGTTCCTGGAACAACTGTTCTGGTTTATTAATACATTTTTGTAGTTGCCCTGTTTACCCCCACGCCTGAACTTTAATTCCTTCACTATAGTATGAGACATAACTCTAACCCCAGGAAAAACTTCTCCCATTAAAATGATGAGTTGCAGGTCCCTTGAGGTTTCTACAGGGGTGCTTGTCTGGGGAAGATGCACACAGACATGAAATGGCAGTGATACCTATACAGAGACACCCAACTCACAGTGACACAGCAGCATGGACAGAGTGAAATCCATACAGAAATAGCCTCTCACATATTTACTGGCTCATTGTTTAGCTGAGGGGTTTCCAAAGCTGAGACTGCTCTTTCATCTTCCATTTAGTGAAGATATCCTACTCCCCCACCAAAAAAAGGAAAAATACCAAGATATTATTGGATTCTATCTTTTAATTTGGGAAAGATGCCTGTGGATTTTATTTCTCCAAACAATTCCTTTCCATAGATGTGATTTCTGGTGGTAAGAAGCCTATCAGTCTTCTACCTCAGTGATTTAAAAAAACAAAAAAACAAAAACGAAAAACAATTCTGCCAGACATAAATGTCATCTGTTTGTATTTATGCGGTTTGCTGTGCCCAATCGACCTTTCTGCCCAGGTTTAATGATGCCACTTAAAAAGCCATTCACACATCCCCTCTCCTTTCAGAGCTTTCAAGCTGAAATTGATTTCCTTATTCAACCCCCCTCTCCCCCTTCCCACCGGCTGCCAACCCATGCTCCTTCCCCAAACCTGATTATATGGAAGTGCTGTCACTGGGCAGTGGTTTTGTTTTTTTTTTGTTTTTTTTTTTGCCACGTCTATTAAGAAGTAGCGACAGTTCAGCTGCTAACAGATGCCACCTGCTTTGGGCTCGAGGAAGAGAAACATAAAAATCAGCTCATCAGTGGAGTAGTGCTCTGTGTCCTCAGCTAAGTGAAGGAACAATGCTTCAGGCCAGCAGGGGAGGACTCAGTGTGGGGAGGAGCTCAGGACAGAGGCTGCAACTAAAAACCCTGGCTTTGTTTTTGTTGGGATCAGAGATAAATAATATGAGGACTTTGTTTTCTTTCCCTCTCCCTGTGACCTCCCTAATAGCTCCTTATGGCTACCTGCTGGTATTAGAGCTTCCACTGCCTTGCTTATGCTTATTCCTCCACACTCACCCCCTTCTCCACCTTTCCTGGCCCAGGGCATTAGGCTCAGATTATGAGCTACTTTCTAGAAAAACAATACATTTAATTATTCTTACATTGGACCCTCAGGTAGCAATGAGGTATTTGAATACCTTCTAGAAAAACAATAGATTTAATTATTTTTACAGTAGACCCTCAAGTAGCAATGAGGTATTTGAATAAGGTCAATTGCAATTTTGTTGGTAGAGGATGTTGAAGCAGGTGAGCGATTCTTAGGATGGGGAAATAAAATGCCCAGAAAAACTACAGTAAGGGGAGAGTTGTTAAATGCATGACACTCCACAACTGTGCAGTTTTCCTATGGCCCTACTACAACCTATGCCCATGAATACTCTATCTACCTGGGCAGGAGATGGGGATATGTGAGCCTATTGCACTGAGTATTTGTGCTCTCTGATTGGATGAACCCTAGAGGGTCAGGGGTACAAATGGTCTGGGGAATATGATATGACAGATGCTGTCTCCTGAGCTTCTCTCTCAGACCTCCCACCATTTCTTTTCCTTTCTTTTGACTGATACTACCTGAGAAAAACAATCACACTCACTTCCCAGCATGACTGGTGCCCAGGGCAGAGGCTGCAACATTTCCCATCATAGGAAGCAATTTGATGACAGCAGCAGTGGCAGCCCTGGAGCATCGAGCCATGAAAACAGCAGCATTGCAGCAGGTTTTCAAGCTAGTAACCCCCAATTCCCATTTCTCCACCACCACCCACATGTGAACTCAGCTTCAACAGGAATATAGCCTGGGAGGTCAGGAATAAACCCTCACTCTAGATAATCCGTTGCGGAGAAGCAGAGCCCTAGCCCATCCCTCCCAGCAGGGACCGTCCATCAAACTGCTTGACCCTGACTCTTTACCTTGCTTTTCACCATGAAGATTTAGGTCTTAATGTTCCTCATTATTAAGGCCTTCCCTTCTCCTACCCTGTGGGAGGATGAGTCTATCCATGGTTGCCAGTGCCAAAACCCCAAGGTCGCATTCAGTCAGCCACCTGAACCTGTCAGTGTAACCTTCAGAGGGTCCGACTTTCACTCCATTCCTGCTGGCATTGCCCTAATTTCAAATCTCTTCATTCTGTTTCAGCAGGCTTTTTTTTTTTTTTTTTTTTGAGACAGGGTCTCATTCTGTCACCCAGTCTGGAGTGCAATGGCATAATCACGGCTCACTGCAACCTCAACCTCCCAGGCTCAAGTGATCCTCTCACCTCAGCCTCCTGAGCTGCTGAGACTACAGGTGCATGCCACCATGCCCAGCTAATTTTTGTATTTTCTGTAGAGATGGGGTTTCACCATGTTGCCCAGGCTAGTCTTGAACTCCTGGGCTCAAGCAGTCCACCTGCCTCGGCTTCCCAAAGTGCTGGGATTACAGCCATGAGCCACTGTGCCCGATCTTCAGTAGCTTCCTAAATGGTCTTTCTTGCTGCTAGTCTCTCTCCCTAGCTATCCTACATTTGGCCGTTTGAGTTAGCTCTCCAAAGCATAGCTCTCCCAACACCTACAGGATAAAGTCCAAACATCTTACCAGAATGTGCTTCAACCTCTGACACCAACTATTTGTTTAATGTCTGACTCTTTAATAGACTGTCCATTCTATCAGGGCAGGGACAGCCTTGTTTTTTGTACACTCAGTGCCCAACATAGGAACTAGCACATAGCAAATGTTCAATAAGAGTTTGTTAAATAAACGTGTCTCATCTCCTACTGCTTCCCCTATATGGCCCCTGTGGCTTAGCACCTTGAATCATTTGTCAGTTCCTGAATATGACATACATCTCCATGCCATTCCCTCTGCTTAAAATGCTTCCCAACTTACCCCATTCTTGGCCAAGACATACTTTCTGGGTCTGGCATAGTGAAACTACGTGCATTTATCTTCTCCAGAACAACAGAGGTCACTGGCTTATCTATAGCCATTACCAGAAAAGCCTGCACGTGTCTGCAGCCCTGGCCCATGGCCCAGACCAGGACCCATACCATGCCTAGACATTTGAGCAATCTGACCTGGGCATTTGGTTATAGCCAGCGTTGACAGAATGGAGTAGTTTTCTGCCAAGCATACCAAAGTACCCCTCACCAGGTGAAGGCCAGGGGAGCACTGGCATCTGGGGCTCATACCCCTTCCACTCAAACTTCTACTGGTCTGAGAAGATGAAGTCAGAAGCCACATCAGCAGCCATCTCAGGTTCCTGGCAAGACGTAGCTTGAGTGACCCTGAGGCAATGGGTGGATTTATTTGCTGCTTTCCCACTCAGGGCTAGCTGGAAGGCAAAAATACAGTTTGAATTTGTAACCAACTGCTTTCTTCCTGCCCTTCAGGAGTGTCACCTTCTGGACCAGGTGTAGTGGTCATGCAGCTGAATGTCCCCAATGGACCCCAGCCCCCTCAGAACCCATCCATGGTCCAGTGGAGTCATTGTAAATACTACAGCATGGACCAGCGGGGGCAGAAGCCTGGAGACCTGTACAGTCCTGACAGCAGCCCCCAGGTGAGTGCAGCACTCAGCCTTGTCTTAGCAAGGAGATGACCGTATTCTTCCCAGGGCACAATGTTTGCTATTGACTGAGCAGCCTCTTTTACATGTCTTTTCCTGGGTACTTTTTGGGGAGAAACACAAGAAATAGAGAGCATCCTCTTTTAAGGAACCTAATATATAAGGTGGCAGGTGGGATACACACTTGAAAATGCTCAGAGAATACTTAAATCAATATGCCAGAAATGGATATTAAAATAACATAAATGGGCCAGGCACGGTGGCGCACACCTGTCATCTCGGCACTTTGGGAGGACGAGGCAGGAGGATCACTTGAGGGTCAGGAGTTTGAGACCAACATGGTGATACCCCGTCTCTACTAAAAATTAAAAAATTAGCCAGGCGTGATGGTGGGCACCTGTAATTCCAGCTACTCGGAAGGCTGAGGCAGGAGAATCGCTTGAACCTGGGAGGCAGAAGCTGTAGTGAGCTGAGATTGCACCACTGCACTCCAGCCTGTCTGGGTGATAGAGCAAGACTCCATCTCAAAATAAATAAATAAATAAATAAATAAATAAATAAATAAATAAATAAATAAATAAAATAGCATAAATGAATTAAGGACTGAGGTTGCAGTTTGAAAGAAGAGTCTGACTTTGGCAGAGTTCAGCAAGAGAAACTTATTTCCTGAGAGAGGTGAATTTTAAGCCAAGCCATAGGAATATCCAGAGGGTAATGTTTGATGTTTATGTGACGTGTGCTCCTCTTTTCCACAGGCCAACACACAAATGAGCAGCAGCCCTGTCACATCTCCTACCCAGTCTCCAGCACCCTCTCCTGTCACCAGCCTCAGCAGCGTCTGCACAGGACTCAGTCCCCTGCCTGTCCTCACACAGTTTCCCCGGCCTGGGGGTCCAGCACAGGGTAGGGGGTTGGATTAGTGCTGGCTGCTGTGGAATTCACCTTTCACATCCCATTCCCAATTGCAGAGATTGAAAGAGTAACAACAGGCAGGGGACCAGTGTAGATGATCCAATTCTGGGAGCTAACTCTTCCTTTAACCTCCCTGTATAGGCCTTGGACACTTGCCCCTCTCTAGTGCTGTCCATGCTTAACTTTATTTAGCCTTCTTTACATACTTAGTACTTACAACCAAGTAGGTGAAAAGAGCTGGAGAAAATAAGTTCACTGAACTTTCTAATGACCAAAGAGTTTAACCTAATATCAGTACCAAGTCTGAGGGCTGGGAATGTGGGGCTTTGTAAGAAACGGTATGGTCTTAGAAAAGGAAACACTAGATTTGGTTTCAGAAGTTCCAGTCTCACCACTAACTAGCTTTGTGATGTTCAGCAAGTTGCATAAACTCAGAAGTAGACCTCAGTTCCTAGTCTGTAAAATGGGGTTAATCACACATAAGATGGGAATTTTATCTGCTTTCTGCCCTAGCTGTCACAAGCAGTATAAAAATGAGAATGTAGTTTAAAAACTTCAAAGTGCTGGCCAGGCGCAGTGGTTCATGCCTGTAATCCCAGCACTTTGGGAGGCCGAGGTGGGCGGATCACCTGAGGTTGGGAGTTCAAGACCAGCCTGACTAACATGGAGAAACCTCATCTCTACTAAAAATACAAAATTAGCCGGGCGTGGTGGTGCATGCCTGTAATCCCAGCTTCTCGGGGGGCTGAGGCAGGAGAATCACTTGAACCCGGGAGGCGGAGGTTGTGGTGAGCTGAGATTGTGCCATTGCACTCCAGCCTGGGCAACAAGAGCAAAACTCCGTCTCAAAAAATAAAAAATAAAAAAAAATAAAGTGCTTTGAAATGTAATATTTATCAATAATAGGTAACACTTAATGGTACTTAATATGTACCAGGCATTGCTATAAATGCTTTATGTGCTTATATTTGTTTAACCTTTCCAGCAACATTACTGAGAGAAAAAAATACCCAACATCGGATCATATTTCCAGTAACAGAGCCACTATTTTAACCCAGGCAGTCTGGCTCCAAGTCTGTGCTCTTGTCTACTGTGCTTATACTGCCTCTCACATGAGTCAGAAACTTGAACCCTGGGTTTAGGGGTTGGGAGAATCTATATAAGAGATAAAAGACAGCCGGGTGCAGTGGCTCACGCCTGTAATCCCAGCACTTTGGGAGGCCGGGGCAGGCAGATCGCCTGAGGTCAGGAGTTCAAGACCAGCCTGGCCAATGTGGTGAAACCCCATCTCTACTAAAAATACAAAAAAAAATTAGCCAGGCGTGGTG
This sequence comes from Hylobates moloch, assembly GCF_009828535.3. Lineage (NCBI taxonomy): Eukaryota > Metazoa > Chordata > Mammalia > Primates > Hylobatidae > Hylobates > Hylobates moloch. Next base: position 47,724,324 of record NW_026652288.1, read on the forward strand.
GCACATGCTTGTAATCCCAGCTACTCGGGAGGCTGAAGCAGGAGAATCGCTTCCTGGGAGGCAGAGGTTGCAGTGAGCCGAGATCATGCCATTGCACTCCAGCCTGGGTGACAAGTGAAACTCTGTCTCAAAAAAAAAAAAAAAAAAAACGAGATAAAAGACATTCATAAGGGTCTGTAAGTTTCTTCCCTGGTCATTTTCATAGGACTGTTGTCCACAATGGATAGTGCCTTTCTTCAAGGATGATGGGACCTAGTAGTCCCATTTGTCTGTGAGACACAGTTGAGAGCCAAAGGATTTAGGAAGAGAAACAACTCTTATACCAGTTACATGGGCATTTCCATCATAGAAAATTAGGAATAGTATGCATTGTTGCTATCTCCAAAGCCCCTTGAAGTCTTATGAAAGTCACACTATGAAGCTTAAGCTCCCAGAAAACCAATTGCTCTTACTCCCTAGGTGATGGGCGCTACTCCCTTTTGGGCCAGCCATTACAGTACAATCTGTCCATCTGCCCTCCCTTGCTCCATGGCCAGTCAACTTACACGGTGCACCAGGTAAGGGTGTCCACCAGCAACCGTAGGGCCATCAGACCTCCCTTCTTATTTGGGTGCCTGTCTCTGAGCTTCAACCAGCTGGGTGTACAAGGGAAATAACACAGAATGAACAAAGTGGGAGCCTTGCCGTACCTCCTATACTCATGTCTCCCAACCGACCCCCATGCCAAGAGGGAGGGGCTCTTTGTTTCTCAGTCGCTGCTCCATGGCCAACCTGACTGCCTGGTGGGGTGGGGTCCTCTGGGTTGGTGCTACTCCACAATCTCTCAGGCAGACATTATGATGCAAGGCAGTCAATGTTGTTTACATGGGATGAGAGTCGTCTTTCAAATGTTGAAGGGACAGAGTGGATTGAAGCATGGAAACCGGGGCAAGAGACAAGCACTCAAATCTGCCTCCACTGACCTGGGGACAGCAGATGTTGGTGAGTCACGGGATGCTGAATCCCCAAGAGAAGGTGCCCACCCTTCCGGCACTTAATTACTACTCCAGCATGGGTGGGAAAAGCCAGCTTAGGACAGGGAGTGGAAGTGGGATCCTTTGTGCTCAAAAGCAAGCAGGAACTGGAGAAGAAAACTATCTCAGTCCTCCTTACCAAGCCATCTCAGATTCTGAGGAAGATCATGGTAAAAAGTGGGAATAACACAATTATGGGAGTTGCCTCTCATTAACAAAGAGTTTTCTAATTAGTGTCCTGTCCCTAATCTACGACATCTACCTTTGGTAGTCCTAGACCCAGTTTAGGAGAAGATTGGTAGAGAATATGGGGGAGGAACTCTCGTCCTGCAAGCCTCTCACTAGGTGAACAAGATCTGTCTTGGGATTTGGAGCAATTTCCTAAACAAGGAAAGGAAGGGAAACTTGACTTCCTGAGATGTTAAGAAGGAATATTCTATTTGAGCCAGCCTCTGAGTGGGAAGGGAACTATGGAACATATTTCAGATTGATACATTATTGTTAAAGAACATTAGCAAAAGCCACATTTTCTTCATAGCAGTAGCACCTTGTGAGAGAACTGAGGTATAGGTTCTTAGTTCAGAAACCCGGGATTCTGATTCACAGTCCCTTCTTGCCTACATCTCTGGGCTAGGAGAAGAGAAAGGTTCATTTGTTTTTCTCCTAGTTGCCCTGATCAGAGCTGGGATGGTGGGGAGGGGAAGAAAGGGCTAAGAGAGAAAGGCCAGGCTTTTGAAGACATTGTATACAGATTTAGTCAGCTGGACACTTCTCTGCCGGGCTGCTCTCCAGTCCTTCCTGTCCTATTCCTCTCACAACCATGTCCTTTCTCCTCCCCTTCCAGTCCTGGGGCGGGTGCTGGAGGTGACAGATCTCCCTGAGGGCATCACCCGTACCGAGGCGGACAAACTCTTCACGCAGCTCGCCATGTCTGGCGCCAAGATCCAGTGGCTCAAGGATGCTCAGGGGCTGCCTGGAGGGGGTGGGGGGGACAACAGTGGAACTGCTGAGAATGGCCGCCACTCGGACCTCGCTGCCTTGTACACCATCGTGGCTGTGTTCCCCAGCCCCCTGGCTGCCCAAAATGCCTCCCTTCGTCTCAACAACTCCGTGAGTCGCTTCAAACTTCGAATGGCCAAAAAGAACTATGACCTGAGGATCCTGGAGCGAGCCAGCTCCCAATAAATGGAGGAGGGGAAAGGGACTGTCACAGAAGGAGCAAGGGCAGGGTGGAGGGGGTTGAAGGGTCCTGACAGACCGTAGACAGAGGCAGGCAGTAAGGAAACCAGTGTTAAACTGGAGCCTAAGACAGTGATGAAGATGGAAACAGACAGATACCCACACTGGCATTGGACTCCTTCTTGCTCCCCTGCCATGGGTCCCTTCTTTTTCCCTGGTTGACCCCCCCTTGCATCACTCTTCTTCCCATCCTCTTCTTTTTTTTTTTTTTTGAGACGGAGTTTTGCTCTTGTCACCCAAGCTGGAGTGCAGTGGCACGATCTTGGCTAACTGCAACCTCCAGCTCCTGGGTTCAGGTGATTCTCCTGCCTCAGCCTCCCAAGTAGCTGGCACTACAGACACGTGCCACCATGCCCGGCTAATTTTTGTATTTTTAGTAGAGATGGAGTTTCACCATGTTGGCCAGGCTGGTCTCAAACTCCTGACCTCAGGTGATCCACCCGCCTTGGCCTCCCAAAGTGCTGGGATTACAGGCATGAGCCACTGTGCCCGGCCCCCATCCTCTTCTATCATTTTTCAAATCTCTTCTCCCATCATAAAATTAATTTCTCTCACATTTTTTGGTCAGGTAGAATTGGGAAAGTCCCACACTGTCCTCCTATTACCTTAACATCCCAAGCTTCCTTTCCTTTTTTTGGTCTTTATGAATATATTTATATGGACAGAATTAAGATCAACAAAATTGATTGCCCTATTCTCTCACTTCCCCATCTTGTCTTCCTAGACCCCACAGAGTTAAAACTTGGGACTCCCCCGGCCCCCCCAGAACACTTGTATATTGTTTGTTTGAGGTTTGTGCCGCAGTTAACAGACACAGTATTTAATTGCACATACAGATGTTTGCTGGTTATATTCACTGTAAATTTTATTTAATCTGGTTTTTTGTTTGTTTGGGGGTTATTTGGGGGGAGGTTGGTTTTGTTTTTAAATATAAAAAAAAAAAATCTGTCACTGGACATCAGTCACTGTTTCTCTGTTGCCTCCCTGGTATGGGTAAAGGGTTGGAGGCCCTGGGTAGGTATAGCCCTACAGCTGTTGGAGGTGTTTGTTGTGGGTTGGGATGGCTTTCTCTAACATACGCACACTATTGTTAACACCATTCCCTCTGTCTCATCCTCTTCCCTGTACACGGTTCTGATAGATGGCTAGATCTCTAATGGGACCATGGCTTTGGGCTCTCCCAGTTCTGCCACTGTGGTTCATCGAGCAGATCACTTCTCAACTCTGGATCTGTGTCCATATCAGTAAAATAAGAGACTTGGACTTACTAGGTGACCTCTAAGTTTCCTTCCAGACTATTAATTCTGTGGTACTGTGTACTCATTTAGGGCCCTTGTAGTTGAGTTTTGAGATAGGGTCTTGCTCTGTCACCCAGGCTGGAATGCAGTGGCAGATCTCAGCTGACTGCAGCTGCCTCCCGTGTTCAAGCGATTCTTGTGCCTCAGTCTCCCGAGTAGCTGGGATTACAGGCGCGATCCAACATGCCTGGCTAATTTTTTTTTTTTTTTTTTTTTTGGTATTTTTGGTAGAGACAGGGTTTTACCATGTTGCCCAGGCTGGTCTTGAACTCCTGGGCTCAAGTGATCTCCCGCCTTGGACTCCTAAACTGCTGGGATTACAGACATGAGCCACCACTCCCAGCCCAGCTCATCTTCTGAAAACCCTTTAGGGATGGAGAACTTGGGCTTTTTTTTTTTTTTTTTGAGACGGAGCCTCGCCCTGTCGCCCAGGCTGGAGTGCAGTGGCGCGATATCTCGGCTCACTGCAACTTCCACCTCCCGAGTTCAAGCAATTCTTCTGCCTCAGCCTCCCGAGTAGCTGGGACTACAGGCGTGCCCCACCGTGCCCAGCTAATTTTTGTATTTTTAGTTGAGATGGGGTTTCACCATGTTGGCCAGGCTGGTCTTGAACTCCTGACCTTGTGATCCACCCGCCTCGGCCTCCCAAAGTGCTGTGATTACAGGCGTGAGCCACCGTGCCTGGCCGCCCTTCTTTAATCCTAAAGCCGGAGGATTAGGTTTTACCTGTCAGGGACAGAAGCAGATGTTTATTGCAATGAAAGCTACAGCAACTGAACTCGCAGTGCCAAGATGCTATATTATCCAAACATGCTCAGCAGTCCCTGTCCTCTGTGGCTGAAAAAAGGTGAAGAGCAGAAGTCATCTTGCCTGCAATATGGAGCCTTTCCTTTAGAGCATCTCAAAGCAAGCCCTGTTGTTCTGCAGCCTGTCAAAGCAGGGCCATTAAAGAACCTGCAGAGTCAGAACCATCCTGCACACCCTTTTCAAACTCCCCCCTTAAACAGAAAAAAAAAAGTAGTGGGTGAGAATGACAAAGCACATTGCCCTGCAAATCTCTTGGGTCCAAGTAGCTGTATCCCTAACCATGATCCTACAGGAGCTTGCCTGACCCAGTCTCCAACACAGTCCTTTATTTCTTACAGATACAGGGAATAAAGCAGCACTGCATTGCCACCTCTAAATTCTCTCCCCTGAGATGGGAGTATCTCCTCTTTCATCCATGTCACAGCCCAAAGAGTAGGAGAAGGGTGCACCCCTGTGAGATGAGAATGGCATCTGTCTTTTTGATCCATCAGTTATATACTGAGGCATCAAAGGTGGGAGATGGAATCAGGGAATCAAAAGGGTTTAGGAAGTGTGAGGGTTGGCCATCCTACCTTTAAGAGTTTGCAGTTCTCATGAGGAAGGGGATATTACTTAGAAATGATTTAAAAAATTCCTTATGTGGCAGCTATATGCTTCTGTCCAGTGTTAACTGGCCCTTTTTAATAGCCCTGGTAATTCCCTTCACTCTAAGGACAAAATTTTACAAGGAGGGTGGGGAGATGTCTCTGGGAGCTGCTGGAGGGAATGAAGCAATACTACATATTCTTCACTTTCTTACAGGATAGCAAAGTACTCCTCCAACCACCCACAGATAAAAAGCAATCTAGCCATGCACGGTGGCTCACACCTGTAATCCTAGCACTTTGGGAGGCCGAGGCAGGTGGATCACCCGAGGTCAGGGGTTCGAGACCAGCCTGGCCAACGTGGTGAAACCCCATCTGTACTGAAAATACAAAAATTACCTGGGCGTGGTGGTGGGCGCCTGTAATCCCAGCCACTTAGGAGGCTGAGGCAGGAGAATCACTTGAACTTGGGAGGTTGCAGTGAGCCCGGATCGCTTCATTGCACTCCAGCCTGGGCGACAAGAGCAAGACTCCGTCTCAAAAAAAAAAAAGCCATCTAGTATGGCCGATAGGAGAGCTCTATGAGTTCAAATTAGCCTTTTTTTACCCTGTCTCAAAAAAATAAATGAAAAATAAAAATAAACTCCCCTTAAATGTTAAATGAGCATGAACAGAAACTGTCCCTTCCTGAATTCAGCCATTATTCACCTGTTCGCCTTAGATGAAGAATCAAGGAACAGCAACTCTGGGGGGATGGGAGGAGTTAGGGTCCTGCCCTGCCCCAGACCTCTCAGTGTCCAATTTCTCTGTGTCAGCTGTGTTTCTCAGCTGTCCACTTTCCTCCAGCCCTGTCATTTCAGCCCTGACACCAAGGCAGGAGGCTAGGAGGTCTACAAATAGCGACTGGGTAGCTGGTGTGAACACAGAGGGTACTGGGGGGGCTTAGCCCCCAAGGAAGAGGACCAGTTTTTCCCCAGCACCACCATCAAGGCCTTGGGGCTCCCAGATCCCTCTACAGACTGTGGACTGACTTAGGGAATCCCGGACGTAAGTTACCTCTTCATCCTCTCGATTTCCACGACTGCTCACCCCAGCTGCCCTGATCTATAATCTATTCAGCTTCTTCATTTCTCTCCTTGTCTGTGAGTCGTTTGGGTTTTAGGAGTAAAATTATTATTCTACTCTAGGATGAGTTTGGATTGGAGGGTGGGGTGGGGGTGGGGGTGGGGTGAAGGTAATGAAGTAGTAAGGGAAGGAAAGGCTCGTATTACCCTGAAAACTTAAAATAGCTGAGCCCTGAGGCAGGCTGGGACAGAACTAGGCACAGGGCCCCCAGGGCTCGAGAAAGAAGTAGGGGAGGACAAATGTCTCCAGTCCATCCTTCCTTGTGTGCACACGAGGACACACATTAAACCTCTTGAGGAGAGGAGATCTGGGAAGGTATGCATCACATCTCTGTTGCCCACAGATTCCCAGGAGAAACAAAGTACCTATAGGAAAATGACGTAAACCATGCAGCTTTGAACACTGTGTAAGGGCTGTAAACTATGGGGTCACCCCTCAGGATGGAAGGATGAGTATCAGTTTGAGGAACTAATTGGGAAGCTCTTTAGTCTGTTGGGCATTTTTTATTTATTTTTTTTGTTTTGAGACAGTCTTGCTCTGTCACCCAGGCTGGAAGGCAGTGGCACAATCCCGACTCACTGCAACCTCCGCCTCCTGGGTTCAAGCGATTCTCCTTCCTCAGCTTCCTGAGTAGATGGAATTACAGGTGTCCACCACCACACCTGGCTAACTTTTGTATATTTAGTAGAGATGGAGTTTCACCATGTTGGCCAGGCTAGTCTTGAACTCCTGATCTCTAGTGATCCGCCCGCCTCAGCCTCCCAAAGTGCTGGGATTACAGGCATGCACCACCACACCCGGCCATGTTGAGCTTTTTTCTAGACCTCCATGAAATCTGTTAATAAAACCTGCCAAAGGATCTGTATTTGGCCCAGTGCAGTGGCTCACGCCTGGAATCTCAACAATTTGGGAGGTTGAAACAGGAGGATTGCTTGAGCTAGTTTGGGACCAGCCTAGGCAACAAAGCAAGACCATGTCTCTACAAAAAATAAAAAAGTAGCCAGGTAATGCGCACCTTGTGTTCCAGCTACTCAGGAAGCTGAGGTAGGGGAATCGCTTCAGACTGGGAGGTCAAGGCTGCAGTGAGCTATGATCACGCCACTGCACTCCAGCCTGGGTGACAGAGTCAGACCCCATCCCAACAACAACAACAACAAAATCTCTCATCACATTTCTCCGAAAGCCTCCCCTTTGAGGACCACCCTACTGCAAGGGACAGAAATAAGGGAGAGAAGAATGAAAGGGATTAGATTTCATAGTGGGGTCCAACCTCTTGCAGGATGACAGAAAAGGAGGTGCTGGAGTCCCCTAAGCCCTCCTTCCCAGCAGAGACTCGGCAAAGTGGGGTGAGTCTGGGCCTCTGACCACTGGGTGTGGGGGGCCGGGAAGCCATTACAGCTGAAGAAGAGTGCTTAAATTGATCTCATTTGTGTGTGACTCATTTTTTGCTGGCCAGCACCTGCAGTCCCCAATACCAATACCCCCCTAATCCTGGGGTACCTTCCTTGCCCGAAACTAGAAAACTGTCTAGTTTGCTCTAGCGCCCCCCTACTCTAGAGAGGGTGACAAGTCCTTTTAATATTGGATTTTCTTCACTCCCTCCCTCAGCTACAGCGGCTGAAGCAGTTACTCAGGAAGGGTTCTACAGGGACAAGGGAGATGGAACTTCCCCCAGAGCCCCAGGCCAATGGGGAGGCAGTGGGAGCTGGGGGTGGGCCCATCTACTACATCTATGAGGAAGAGGAAGAGGAAGAAGAGGAGGAGGAGGAGCCACCCCAAGAACCTCCTAAGCTGGTCAACGATAAGCCCCACAAATTCAAAGATCACTTCTTCAAGAAGCCAAAGTTCTGTGATGTCTGTGCCCGGATGATTGTTCGTGAGTCATGAAGGGAAGTGAAAAGAGTATGATATTGAAGGCAGAGGTTTGGGGAGAGGGCATAGGAGAGGAGTATTTGTCGCAGATGGGCTGTGGCTAGAGTTGGCGTAAGGCAATGCTACTAGAGATTGAGCAAGTAGTAGGGTCCCAGACAGAAAAGGGAACCTAAGAGTAGCAGCAGTGGTACAAAGGGAAAGGGCAATCTGGAACCTTATCTGAATTTTCTCCCCCTCTCCCAAGTCAACAACAAGTTTGGGCTTCGCTGTAAGAACTGCAAAACCAACATCCATGAACACTGTCAGTCCTATGTGGAAATGCAGAGATGCTTCGGCAAGATCGTGAGTAGGCTCTGGAGAACAAGGTGTAGAAAGGAGGGGACATGGCCGGGCGCGGTGGCTCACGCCTGTAATCCCAGCACTTTGGGAGGCTGAGGCAGGTGGATCACGAGGTCAGGAGATTGAGACCATCCTGGCTAACACAGTGAAACCCCAACTCTAAATACAAAAAAATTAGCCGGGCGTGGTGGCGGGTGCCTGTTGTCCCAGCTACTCAGGCGGCCGAGGCAGGAGAATGGCGTAAACCCGGGAGGCGGAGCTTGCAGTGAGCCGAGATTGCGCCACTGCACTCCAGCCTGGGTGACAGAGCGAGACTCCGTCTCAAAAAAAAAAAAAAAGAAAAAAAAGAGGGGACATGTCACCAGCCAGCTACCCCTTGCTGGTCTCTCCTCCATCCCATTCATTTCTCTGTTTTTTCTTTCTCAGCCCATCTCTTTTTCTGAGAAAGGGTGAGCACTCATGGGAGAGGTGGGCTTCTGGACCTTACTTTGCTACCTCTAATGCTTCCTCCCATCCCATCCTACAGCCGCCTGGTTTCCATCGGGCCTATAGTTCCCCACTCTACAGCAACCAGCAGTACGCTTGTGTCAAAGATCTCTGTAAGTGCCCTTTATGGAACATGAGGGAATGGGCAAGCCTAGACATGGTTTCATGCCATATCTAGCTTTGGGAGCCAAATTCTGAAACAGAAACTTTCTATTTCCCATAATTCTCCCTCAGCCTCACATTTTTATATCCATTTGGATGCAGAGGCAATATCCCCATTTTACAGCAGAGGGAGATAAGATTTAGTTGCAACTACATACAATTAGCAAGAGGTAGAGCCAAGACTGGAATCTTCAGTTGCTAGCTTCAGAATCTGTACTCTTTATGTGCAAAATCATTTCTAAGCAAGAACAAGGATTCTAGATTGTCCTCATCCTTAACAGAGTCATATCAGACTCGGGGCAAGACCCAAAGGCTGCAGGCACCCTGGGCAGGTTCATAATTTGACAACCCTTAAAAGCATATTCATTGACAAATTTGCTCAACATTTATTTGGAGGAGAGGCTGAACTCTGTGAAGAGCATGGGTGAACAAGAAGAACCTATTGGTGGCAGCACCTCAGCTTACACATGCCATTCAGCAGAACAAAGCCAGCAGTTAAGGGCCCATTCTCCTTAGAAGGAGAATAGTGATTCTGCGCATGTCTCAACTCCCAAGCAACCAAAGTTGTCTTTCAAACGTCATATAATGCTCTGCCTGGAAGGAGTTCTAATAAATACTTTTCTCCCTCACATTACATCACCAGTGATATTTTTAGAATCCTTTATAGATTGGTATCCTGGGTATTGCCCAGCTGACTCTTCCCTAATCTTCCCCCGCGGTGCCCCCACCACCACCCAACACACACATGGGTATCCATCTACTCAATCCTGCCTCTCCCTTCCTTTCCTCCAAGCCTTTCTCTGCCTCCCCAATAATGTCTTCTTTCTCCTCCCATTCGATTAGCTGCTGCCAATCGCAATGATCCTGTGTTTGAAACCCTGCGCACTGGGGTGATCATGGCAAACAAGGAACGGAAGAAGGGACAGGCAGATAAGAAAAATGTGAGCACTGTACCTCCCCACGAGGTCCTTCCCAGAGATCCCATGGAGCAGGTCATTTTCCCATTTGGAAAGCTGACAGAAGTAATAGATTGTCTTCCCCTAAAATTGCACAAAACTCGGCCGGGCATGGTGGCTCACGCCTGTAATCCCAGCACTTTGGGAGGCCAACACGGATGGATCATGAGGTCAGGAGATCGAGACCATCCTGGCCAACATGGTGAAACCTCGTCTCTACTAAAAATACAAAAATTAGCCAGGCATGGTGGTGTGTGCCTGTAATCCCAGCTACTCGGGAGGCCGAGGCAGGAGAATCACTTGAACCCAGGAGGCGGAGGTTGCAGTGAGCTGAGATCATGCCACTGCACTCCAGCCTGGGTGACAGAGTGAGACTCCATCTCAAAAAAAAAAAAAAAAGCCAGGTGAGGTGGCTCACGCCTGTAATCCCAGCGCTTTGGGAGGCCGAGGTGGGTGGATTACCTGAGGTCAGGAGTTTGAGACCAGTCTGGCCAACATGGTGAAACCCCGTCTCTACTAAAAATACAAAAATTAGCCAGGCGTGGTGGCACACGCCTGTAATCCCAGCTACTCGGGAGGCTGAGGCAGGAGAATCACTTGAGCCCAGGAGGCAGAGGTTGCAGTGAGCCGAGATGGTGCCACTGCACTCCAGCCTAGCCGACAGAGCGAGACTCTGTCTCAAAAAGAAAAAGAAAAGAAAAGAAAAAAAATTGCACATAACCCAACAGACATATTTTTTCATGCAATTTTAGGGTGTTTTGGAACCTGCTGCAGCTCACTATGGGCCTCTGGTTAAGAACTCCAGCCGTAGATTATGTTTTCTCAGCTTCCTTCTGAAATTGTTAGATTAGCCACCATAACCACCTGAAGGCTAGGCCCAAAGTCTTTGGCATTGCTGGGTGACAGAGGCAAGAGCTGTGCTTTTGGATGTAGGGAAGAGAACTTGTCATGCCAAGTAACTGGAGAATTCTAGAGCCATGCAAGGATCCATGAAGATCATCTGGTCTGACCTGTTCATTTTACAGATGATGAAACTGAGGCACAAAGCTACTGGCCAAGATAAACCTCATTTCCTTTTGTAACAGGGTTACTAGGTTGGTGATGCCATAGATTTGCATTCAGTTCAGCAAGGAATTTGTTAGAATATTCTTATATCTTTCTGGACAACCAGGGTGGACTAGTATGGATGATGGTTACAGTTAGGTGGACTCCTAAAATTGGTTGAGTGGCAGAACCCAGAGTCCAGGTCCTTTCAGCATTATACAGCTAGAGGGAGATTTCTGATGCCTTATAACATGGTTTAGATATAATGAAGTTACAAATTATATATTCATGCTGGGTGTGGTGGTTCACGCCTGTAATCCCAGCACTTTGGGAGGCCGAAGTGGGCAGATTGCCTGAGGTCAGGAGTTCGAAACCTGCCTGGCCAACATGGTGAAACCCTGTCTCTACTAAAAATACAAAAAAAAAAAATACAAAAAAATCCAAGTGTGGTGGCGCTCGCTTGTAATCCCAGCTATTTGGGAGGCTGAGGCAGGAGAATCGCTTGAACCCGGGAGGCGGAGGTTGCAGTGAGCCACTGCACTCCAGCCTGGGGCAGAAAGTGAGACCCTGTCAAGAAAAAAAAAAAAAAAAAAAAGGAAGGAAGGAAAGAAGGAAGGAAGGGAAAAGAAAAGAGAAAAGAAAAGAAAAGATAAATGTACATATTTGATCAAAAAAATCAACTGCAAAAAACAGAACTAGAAATCTGGCCTCAAACTTGTTGATATGGAGGTTGGACACAGATAAGGGATTTCTGTGGAGTGAATTAATGACTTATAAGGCACTAGCAGTGTGATTTGGCTGCTTCCAGAAGGGCTAACATATTCTTGGGTTATATTCTTTTAAGGGAATTATAAAAATTGTGCTGCTCTTTTTTTTTTTTTTCTTTTAAGACGGAGTTTCGCTCTTGTTGCCCAGGCTGGAGTGCAATGGCACGATCTCGGCTCACCGCAAACTCCACCTCCCAGGTTCAAGCGATTATCCTGCCTCAGCCTCCCAAGTAGCTGGGATTACAGGCATGCGCCACCATGCCTGGCTAATTTTGTATTTTTAGTAGAGAGGAGGTTTCTCCATGTTGGTCAGGCTGGCCTCGAACTCCCGACCTCAGGTGATCCACCCACCTCAGCCTCCCAAAGTGCTGGGATTACAGGCATAAGCCACCGCGCCTGGCCATGCTGCTCACTTTTTACTTCCACACTGGAGTATTTTTAAAGGCTGACAGCATAGTCAAGGACCTGGAATCTGGTAGTGAATTCTCTGTCATTTAGCTACATTCAAGCAGAATGTGGGTGACCCACCTGATAGGATGTTTTAGAGAAAGTCCCTGCATGGCCGGGCGCAGTGGCTCACGCCTGTAATCCCAGCACTTTGGGAGGCCGAGGCTGGCGGATCATGAGGTCAGGAGATCGAGATCATCCTGGCTAACACGGTGAAAACCCGTCTCTACTAAAAATACAAAACATTAGCCGGGCGTGGTGGCGGGCGCCTGTAGTCCCAGCTACTCGGGAGGCTGAGGCAGGAGAATGGCGTGAACCCAAAGGCGGAGCTGGCACTGAGCCGAGATTGTGCCACTGCACTCCAGCCTGGGTGACAGAGGGAGACCCCATCTCAAAAAAAAAAAAAAAAAGAGAAAGTTCCTGCATTAGGCAGATGGCTGGACTAGATATTTCCTCCAAGGCCTCTTCCATCTCTGAGATCCCATTATTCTATAGTTCTCTGACCTGATTATAGAGAGCCAGGGCATGTGTTCCCAAGACAGCGTCTCCCTAACTCTGGTGCCCCCTCCAGCCTCTAGCAGCCATGATGGAGGAGGAGCCAGAGTCGGCCAGACCAGAGGAAGGCAAACCCCAGGATGGTGAGTGTCACCCACCTCCATCCAGAGATGGAGTAGGATCAGAGGCTCAGCTGTGGAACAGAGGGTGGAGGAGCAAAGGGCAGGCCAGCTTTGGATAGATGAGGCCCTTCCACAGAAGGGTAAGAGAATAAGAATTGCCCTCCAGGAGACAGACAATTCGTTGGTGTTTCCTATCCCAGGAAACCCTGAAGGGGATAAGAAGGCTGAGAAGAAGACACTTGATGACAAGGTAAGAATCCTTCCTCCCTGCAAGGAACCCAGTTCTCTCCCCAACCCAGCTCTGACACCACCACTCATGGCCCTGGCAGAAGCTCACTCTTTAACTCCTAGGCTTCCCATCACCTTTGACCCACTCTCTCCATCACCTTGCACACCCACCCACAACCAAAACACTTCTGTCAGTTCAGGGACCTAGAAGAGAGTTGGAGTGTAGAGTGTGTGGTGAATGTCCCTGCCTTGGAATCCTGCCCCTCAGTGTGGGGTAGAGGAGCCCTAAGACTCATCATTCCCTTTCACCCCCAGCACAAGCAGCCTGGCTTCCAGCAGTCTCATTACTTTGTGGCTCTCTATCGGTTCAAAGCCCTGGAGAAGGACGATCTGGATTTCCCGTGAGAGGCCTTGGGGCAGGGGGCTGGTACTGTGGAGTGAAGAGGAAAGAGCTGGGTTCCCCCAAGGGAAAGGAAAAGGGGGGACTCAGGGCTTGGAGCCTATTGATGCTGGACCCGGGGCACAGCAGGGGACCTGCTATGTGAGTGAGGCCCCTCCCTTCCCCTCCCAGGCCAGGAGAGAAGATCACAGTCATTGATGACTCCAATGAAGAATGGTGGCGGGTGAGAGAAATGGCTAGGGCTAGGGTGGAGTGTGGGTTGAGTCCAGAACCCGACATTGAGAGATGGACTCTCCCTACTATCTTCCCTAGGGGAAAATCGGGGAGAAGGTCGGATTTTTCCCTCCAAACTTCATCATTCGAGTCCGGGCTGGCGAACGTGTGCACCGCGTGACGAGATCCTTCGTGGGGAACCGCGAGATAGGGCAGATTACTCTCAAGAAGGACCAGGTAGGCTGTTGCCCCAACCGAATCCCAGGCCTGAATGCTCCCTAGCCCACCACACTCCCTGGAGAGCTTAACCATTAATGAGACGAGGGTGAGCCCCGGCTCCCCTGCTGTCCTCTCCTACCTTTTCCTTTGATTCCTCTCCTACTTCTGATCCTTTAATCTTCTAGATCGTGGTGCAGAAAGGAGATGAAGCGGGCGGCTACGTCAAGGTCTACACCGGCCGCAAGGTGGGGCTGTTTCCCACCGACTTTCTGGAGGAGATTTAGGCGTGCGGGCGCCTGCAAGCGGGAGACACCCACACCCCATTCTGGGCGGGCCCAGTGGAGTTTGGGGAGGGGGGCGAAAGCAACGGGACTGCTGGGAGAGGAGGGGTAGGAAGGCCTGCCTGAGCGCGACGGGGCTTCCGGGAAGGGACTGGTTCTCGCCCCCTTCCCCAGCCTGGGGCCTCGGATACCTGCTGCCCAGAGCAGCCCGGACCCGAAACCTTTCAGGCCCCGCTTGCAAGAGCTGGAAGAAAACGCGTATCTACTAGGAGGAGCGAGGGACTGGGGCGGGGGCGGGGGCGAGGGAGGGCGAACTGTCGAATGTTGCAAATTTATTAAACTTTTGACAAAACTTCGAAAAGTTGTTATTTAACTGGGGTTGAGGAGAGGGCCTGCGGAGGGGTGGAGAATCCTCCCTAGCTGTCCCGCCTCGTTACCATTGGGTAACCTGAGACCCATCTAGGCTGAGGTTGGCGGGAGGTGGGAAGTGCGCCCGCCAGGTGAGGCCTCTGTAGTCAGTAAAGAAAGGGGAGGGCGGGGCTGGAGTCACCGCCCCCGCGCCGCAGCGATTGGGAGCAGGATCTTGTAGTAGGGTAAGTTCCCCCTTGCTCTTGGCGATTTAGCCACAGGCAGCCCCTTGCATTTCGGAATCTGGCTTGGTGCCGAGCTAGGCCGCCAGGGGGCGATGCAAGATCTCGGTTGGAGAGCGAGGGATGGGGAGGGGGTGGAGGGTGGGTAAGGGGAGAGAACCAGAGACACCAAGCCCGAGACCCTGGGCCTGGGAGGGGGTGGGGTGCGTGCCGTCTCCATGGCAACACTTCCTCAAGTCCTCCGAGAACCGAGCTAGCTAGGCCGGGGGCCTAACCCCACCCGCGCGGCCCCTGCCCTAACCCTTTCCGACAGGTACCGAGTGAGGACGGAGGGCAGACAGCTAACCGGCTCTCGTGGAGACACCCCTGCGGAGCGCCGTATGCAAATGTTATTATTTGCATATGCAAATATGCAAATACGCCGGCCCTGGTCAGGGCGGCAGGTGGCGAGGAGCGGGAAGGTGTGGGGAAGGGAGCAGAAGGAGACGAGGAGTTTGGGGACCTGAGAGCGGACCCAGTGAGAGGCAGGCTGGGGTGGTCGCTGGAGTGGGGCAGGCGTGTGTGGGGGGTCTTGAGCTCGATGCCGGGTGGGGGAGGGTCGGCTTGGCCAGCCAGGAGCTCCTCTTCTCGTCTGCCCGTTGTCTGCCAGGACTGAGGTTGGCACCGCCTAGCAAGGTTGGCAGCGGGAGCCCGGGCACCATCTGCTGCTGGCGGGGGGAGGGCAGAGGCTCAGCTGGGCTAGGGAAGAGGAGGGCCTGGGACGGGCGCGCCCCCCTTCCAGAAGGCTGAGGTGTGATGGGGGTAGGGAGGCACAGAAGAAGACTGCAGAACTGGGTTCAGTTTTCTGTTCCCTTTGCCCTTGATGGTCCTGGATGCCTGAGGGGGTGGAGGCGGAGTCATTAAAGAAGACCCCCCTTTAATCGCGATTGAGCTGGGATAGGAGCAGATCACAGGCAAACACACACACCAACCACACGCAAATCAAGCCTTCTGTCCTTATCCTTCCTTGAAATCTACCTACCAGGAATGTATGAAGGGAGGGACCGCGAGGGCTCGGGTCGTCTCTATTCATCAAGGTCTGAGGGACTCAAAATCAGAGCCCCCCGAGATCCTCGAGAGCCCCCCGCCAATGCAAAGGCAAAACCAATTTACTGGCTCATTGGGCGGCAATGCTGGTGTGCGGATGCCGAGAAGCAGGGAGAGCGGCTGTTCTCCCCCAACACTCGGGGGGCGCCCCCCTCCCTAGCCTCACTGAGCCGGCAGCTGTCCCTAATTAGAGCGGCGGTTTAATTGGATTTATCAGCAGTTAATAGGAAATTAAGCAAAGGGCCCGAGAGAAGGGGGGCGGGAAAAGCGGGGAAACAGGCTGTGCTGGACTAGAAGGAGGGGTGCTAGGGTACCAGGGGTGGGGACATGTGACCCAGTGTCCCGATCGAGCCCCATGGTCACACCCTCCCGTCAGTACTTACCAAGACTGTTAAGTCCTGGCCCGCGGGCCGGAGACAGGTCCCCAGAGAGGGCGGCAGGCGTGACAGCGACCCTATGTGAGCTCCCAGCGCCCTCCATCCCGTAAGCGGCGCCCGGGTGATGGATGATACTGCCGCACGCTGCAAAGGTCATAAGTCTGGGCCAAGGAGCAGACTGAATTGAAAACAGATCCGAGGAAGGGCCGGTACTGGGGTACAAGACAACCCGCACCCCAACCTCTTCCACTGCCCACTCCACTCAGCGCGCGCGCGCGCACACACACACACACACACACACGTGCCCCTTGAAGTTGGAAGACTGAGCAGCACGGGGGGAAAAGGCAGAGTACAGAGTGACCCTCTCTATAAACCCCACCAGCAGCAGTGTTGGGGATCCTGAGAATCTCCTGGTGCAGCTCCAGTGTTCCCTTTAGGCTCTCCCTCCACCAAACTGCCCGATTTGGGTCAGTGGGATCCGCCGGGTCTGCTACTCAGGGGCGGCCCAACGTCGGCACCACCCGCCCTAGGGGCCAGTCAAGGAAGCTTGCAGGCAGCTAAGCCCTGGTGCACGGGCCTCCTAGTCCACAGCCCCAGGCGCCTCCTGTCACCAAGACCTCATTATACTGCTAGGCTAACAAGGCCTGCTCCGGAGACCCTGATGACTTCCCTGCCACATTCCACCCCGCAGGGCACAGATGGCAACTCTTGCATATGCTAAGGTGTGCTAGCCTCTGAGTGGGTGTGGGTGGTCTCTCCGTGCCCCTGGCAATTATAGACGTCTGTATCCCCGGCGTGTGGTTTGTGTGTCCGTTTGTTCCCTGGGTATGTGAGGTGTGTCTACCTGAGCCCCAGGTGTGTCCGACTCTGTGACCGAGTGTGTGTCTGTGCCCCTGAGTGTGTCTATATCTGTCGGGTTTGTCCACTTCCCCGTCCCCAGCTCCCATCTGGGAGATTTTGCCCGGGTGTGCCTCCGCGTGGGGGCGTTTCCGTGCGTCTCCGCCTGCAGGTCTGTGTATGTGTGAAAATCAGGAAGAGCCAGCGGGGAGTGTGTGTTGCTATCGCGTCTCCGCCTGCAGGTATGTGTGTCTCGGTGACAGTGCGTAGGCGTGCGCCTGGGTGTGAGCCGCG
Source organism: Hylobates moloch (assembly GCF_009828535.3). NCBI lineage: Eukaryota > Metazoa > Chordata > Mammalia > Primates > Hylobatidae > Hylobates > Hylobates moloch. The sequence goes on from NW_026652288.1 coordinate 47,741,605, forward strand.
CGGCGGCGTGTAGCCGAATGACAGTGTGACGCACGTGCGCGCGCGCGTGTGTGTGCGCGCGCGCCGGGGTGAGTCTCCCGCCCCCACTCCTTCCTTTCCCCATTTCTATTCCTCTGTCCTCTCCCGGCCAGCTCGGCTTCGCCGTCCGCATCATCTCCATCCATTATTGAAGAAACAGCCGCGTCCGCTCCAATCACATCAACACCCCCACCCCCTCTCCGTTCCGCTCGCCCCGCGGCCCCTCTGAGTGCTGAGGAGAGGGGAAGCCAAGGCGCGGTGGGGGCGCCGGGTGGGAATGGGCTTATGACCCTTGCCCCAAGCCCGGCCAGGAGCCGGGACGCCGGGGTCCCCGGCGGAGAGCGCTTTGCATAAACAGATGTCGCGGGCGTCTTTGTCTCACTCGTTCGCTCACCGCGCAGCTCCCGGCTCCGCTTCTGTCTGGCTGATGCAATCATGATCACCTCGGTGCCTCGGGATCCGGCGCCCTTAATAATGGCAGAGGGGGTCAGGGGCCCCGGGGCTCCCGAGCAGATATGCTGGGCCCTGTGTCTTCCCTCCCGGGCGCCCCTCCACGTCCCACAGCCGCAGCGGGAAGACCAACGCTGCGTGGAGGTGACCAGGAGGAGGACCCCGGGCACTGAGGAGGAGGACCCCGGGCAGTGCCCTGAGGCGTCCCCGGGCTGCCCTGTTGGGCTGCTGCAGTCCCCAGAGGCAGCAACCCAGAGAATAGGAATAGAGCTGGGGAATGGGGTTGGGGAGAGACAAAGACAGAGACAAAGAGAGGCATTAGTAAAGAGAGACACAGTGAGATGGAGAGATGCGGAGGGAGGGAGCGAGACACAGAGAGACACAGAAACCGAAGCAGAGGGACAAAGCCAGGTAGGGAAGGCAGCAAGAGGGAGAGCAGACAGACACAGCCAGAATAGGGAAGAGAGAGATGGACATACCCAGAGACAGGAAGCAGACAGACCGCCCGAACAAGAGGCAGAAAGAAGGGCAGACAGAGGCTAGGACAGGCCAGGTCAGAGGGCTTAGGGCAATCTCGAATCTGCAGCCCAGAAGCAGAGATGAAGCCCCCGCCTCCCCGGCCCCCAGGCATCTGAGGCTGCCCAACCCCAGAAGAGGAACCCGCCTGAACCCTGGGTGCCGATTGTGGCTGGCGAGATAGGAGCTTCCGCGTCCCCTCTCCGCCCTCCGGTCCCATCTCACACCAGAAGAGTGGAGGCTGCGGGACCCACTGTCTTGGCGGCGGGAGTGGCGGAGTGACGGGTTGGGCGTGGACGGACACTCTAGGCACCAACTTAGCGGCCCGAACGCCGGGAGTGCAGGGTCGGCACTGCCCGACAGGGGGTGCCCAAGGCCTCTTCCCCGAGCTTGGGGGACGCTCGGCCTCCAGGGGGCGCCCGAGCCCACGGCCCCTCCAACACGCTCGATCCGCTAAGTCCCGCTGCCTTTGATCCGCTGTGCAGCCAGAGCGCGGACTGGGATCCTGGTGCGGGTTAGCGCTTGGAGTCCAGTCCCAGCGGGATCCCGGGCCGCGCCTAATCTGCGGCTAATGACTTCTGCGGTCCCTCACCCCACTGGGCCAACGTGGCCTGAGTCCTCGTGGTGGGAAAGTGTGGGGAGCGAGGGGAGATGGGATCCGGAACCCAAGGAGTCCTGTGTTCCAGATCGGCCCCATGGGCCAAGAGCCAGAGACTGGAACCAAAGATGGAAGGGGGCTTAGAAATAAATTCACAGAGACAGGGACCAGAAGCAGGAGAAGGGTCAAAGAGTGGCGAAGAGGCGGAGCGGAGGCAATAATATAACGTTGCATCTCGGTGAGCGGGGCGGAGGCCCAAGGCCGTAGGGACAGCGGCGGCTCTGGAAAAGGAGAGCGACAGAGAATTTGGGACCTGGCCGGGGTCACCGGAACTCAGAACAAAGGGCACAAGGAAGCAGGCGAGGGCCCGTGAGCAAAGGCGCAAGGACCAGGCGCCCCTTCCGGCGTCCTGGCTCCCCAGCTGTGCCACAGAGAACCAGATGTGCAGCCCAGCTGTGCGGCCGCTCAAGTTTGAACCCTGGGATTGCTTTTTGGTCCCAGAGACTGGAGGGCTGGGGTGCGCGGGTGACAGGACACGCCCTCCCTTCCTGGGCCCTGGAGGCGCGGGCTCTCTGGGAGGGCTGGGCTGCTGGAGACTCTGACAGCCCGTCAGCCCCGCTCCCCCGCCCCCCACACACATCGCAGCGAGTCTCTGTCTCTTTGTTCTCGCCGTGTCTCTGACACTTTATCTCATTATCCGCCGGAGGGAGGCGGAGAGCCCGGGACCCCGCAGCCTAATTACAGCCGCGCTTGTCAGAGTAGGGGGCGGCGGAAGTATCAGCGCGAAGAAAAGGGAGGGGGACCCTAGAAAGCGCCCTCTCCCTCTCTGTACCCCGACGATCCCAGCGACGGGTGCATAGCTCGCTCCCGCCCGCGCCCTCCACAGGGCGGGCTCTGGAGGGGGAGGTGGGGGGTGCTCTGCAGGATCGGCTGCGAGGAGGGAGGGGGTGGTGGAGGTTATCGTGGGAGTGGGGAGAGATATTAGGACTCGGTTCCTACGTCCCTAAGACCCAAATTCCCCAGAGACGGGGGCTGTGAGCCTCCCCACCCCAGCAGCATAGCACACACCTGAGATGGTTGAGGACAGGAGAGAATCGCTTGCAGTTCTGTGTCTGTGTCTTGTTCTCTTTCAGCATCTGTCTGATCTTTCCTGTTTCTCCCACTCCATTCCCTTCCTCTCCATCCCACAGCCAGAGGAAGGGGATGGCCTCCGTGGAGGGCCCCACCTTTACCCTACCCCAGGTAGGCAGAGCAAGCAAGTCTCTCAAGCCCCACTGCCATGATTGTAGTAGAATAAATAAACTGGCATATTCTATCCTGATCCTGAGCCATGATGAACATACACCTGGTTCTTCTAGCCTCCAACCGCGATTACAGTCCAACCACAACCTGAAGAAACCACTCAGAATAAGAGGGGCTGGGGGAGCTTTATGGTGTGGGCCTGTGTTCCTCCTTCCCCCACTACACTGTGGAGGGGACAGAACCAGGGTTCTCAGGACCCGCTCCTGGACGGCTCTAAGGGTGTCAGGGAAGTGCTGCACATGCCCTCACGGGCCCTAGCCCCTCCTGGTCCCACCTGTGAACACTCCACACATGCATTTTGCTAAGTGCCTGTCCCATGGCCATGCATCCTCCCACATCTTATGGGGTCGTATGCCAGTGAGGTCCTTCCCTCAGATGCCAAAAGCCCCAAGAATGATGGTGTCGCTTGGTCCAGGTGCAGGCATATGGAGGAGAGAGTCAGACAGCAGAAACCACTTGGCTCCCAGACAATTCCCCTACAGGCTTTGGGCCTGGAATTGAGGAGAAAGTGAGCTAAGTCGGGGTGGGGTGAGTCCAAAGAAGCACGGGCTGGGCCAAGCTACGCTGCTCTGGGCTGGGCTGATCCCTCCCCACTCAGGGGCGGGACCCCAGGAGGAGGGAGAGGACAGAGCCACTGGAGAGTACCAGACTGGAAAAACGATATGGCAGGAGCCAGTCTTGGGGCCCGCTTCTACCGGCAGATCAAAAGACATCCGGGGGTGAGTCCCAACCTCAGAACCTCTAACTCCTAACTCTCCTGCTGCCCCACCCTCCAAATCCCCCAGTGCCTTGCCTTGTGCCCAGGTCCCTCAGCGCTCCTATTCTTCCCCTAAGGTTGCCCCAGTCTCTCTCCGAAATGTCCCTGTGTCCCACAAATCTACTACCTTGGACAGGATCGCTGTAGGGTGAGGGAGACCATGCCAGGAAATACGGTTGTAGGAGATTCCAGGGAGGGAGCACAAGACCCGGGGTGGGGTTGGGGTGGGCAGAAAGCTTGTAAAGGGTGACTGGGAACTGCAGGGAGACGGCTGACCCCAAAAGTGCTCTCCGTCTTCCTCGCAGATCATCCCGATGATCGGCTTAACCTGCCTGGGCATGGGCAGCGCTGCGCTCTACTTGCTGCGACTCGCCCTTCGCAGCCCCGACGTCTGGTAAAGGCCGGGCTTGGGATGCTCACGGGGGCCTGGGTGAGGCAAGATGGGGTGGAAATAGGCGGCCCTAGTGGGGATCCCGTGCCCTGCTGCATGCACCTTCGAGTGTACCGACCAGCATCTCAGGGCTGGAGCCCACTGCTGACCTGGGAGACCTCCGTATCCCCTCCAGCCCACCTGGCCGGTCACTCCTCAGCTTGGCCCGCCCTGAAATGCGGAACCCGCGCCTCTCCCCGCCTGGTTGCCATGACGACGCCGCTCAGCCAGCGGCGGGCTCCGGCTTTTGGGTACCTCTAAGTCCTCACCAGAGCACTGGGGGTATGGCCGGGTGAGCTGCTGGGGGTGGCACTGGGGACCAGTGTGGGGCGGAGATTTCATACCCGGCCCGCAGAGGGGGTCCGGAAGTGAAAGGCGCACCCATGGCTTTATAATTCCTGGCACACCACCAGAAACCCAGCCCCACGGGATCTCTGTCTGATTCCCACGACTCTGCTCTTAGGGTTAACCTAGGGTGGCAGGTAGCAAGTGGGAGTCCCTGGGCCCCGTTGTCAGTTTGTCACCCAGCCCCATGCTGACAATGGTGACAGGCTTCTTGTCTCACTTGTCAGCACCTGCTAATATGACCGTTCCTTTGTCAGTCTCTGGGAAATGGGACCCCCAGGGCAGAAGGCGGAGGTACTGGGGTGGGGCCAGAGCCTCTGGCTGGAACTTGGGGGTCAAATTGGGTTACAGAGTCCTGGGTTCCAGGGAGGAGACCCTAACCCTCCCCCTCCTGCTCCACAGCTGGGACAGAAAGAACAACCCGGAGCCCTGGAACCGCCTGAGCCCCAATGACCAATACAAGGTACCTCTCGATGGCTCTAGGGTTGCCTCCCATCCTCTTATCTCCTGGTCCTGGCACCCACAACTCCCATACTAGAAGCAAAGGGAGGCTTGGGGCACTCAGCGCAACCCCCTTTCCCTCTCCTCTTAGTTCCTTGCAGTTTCCACTGACTATAAGAAGCTAAAGAAGGACCGGCCAGACTTCTAAGCCAGGCTGGGCTGCCAGTGCCATGCAAACCACGGACAGCCAGCCCATCCACTTCTTCCACTCCTCCCCCCAGGCCCCAAGGCGTCAGTCCGGCCACCCTGTCCTGCTCCTGCTTACACAGGCCGGGTTCCCACGCAGAGGGGAGGCTGCTCCACTCCTACTCTCCTCCCTTGCTCCCAGCAGCGGAAGCGCCTCTGACCCTTGGCTTGAGTCCCATGTGGGGGAGGAGGAGGCAGGCAGCACCAGCAGGGGTCCACCAAAAGAGCCCAGACCAGCCCCTCTGCCCTCCTACCCGGGCCTCGAAGGGTGTGGCACAGGCTACGTGTTGAGCGTGGCCTACGTGCGCCAACAAGAAGCAGGGGCCTCTGAGTGCCAAGCGACGTGGCGGGCTCCAAGTTAGCCCAGGCTCTGGGAGCCAGCCCAGGGGCGGCGCTGCTCAGCTTGGGCTGGTCCAGGGCCTGCCCAGGCCGGGGGACCTTTGCCTCCCGAGGTGCAGCGCACTCCTCCCCTGCCCAAGCCTACTGCCTCCCGCTGCCACCAGTGCCCCCTCCAGCCCCACACCTGGGCCTCCCCCTGCCGCTCCCCTCCCTTGCTCCCCTCCCTTGCTCCCCTCTGTCCCCAGGGATCAAACAGAGGCAGCCGTGGGCAAAATACAATTTCATTTAACAAATTGAATTTGCTGCGCCTGCTAATCACGTCTGGTGTCGGCTCTGATCAGAGACAGAAAGAGGAGGCTGCAGCCCCGGGGGTCCTTGTGGTAGAGGTGGTGGGAGGGGAGCGGTGTACACATTGAGGGAGACAAATCACTGTTTGGCCCAGGGGACCCCACCCACAGTAATGGAAACTCAGGGCAGGTTAGCATTTTATTAGATAAAAACAGGAAGGAGGGTGCCTACCCACCCCTGCCTGCCACTGGCTCTGAAGGGCACTCCCCAACTTCCCCAAGAAAGAGCACGCATCTCTGACACTGTGATCATGACAGGGGTTCAAACAGAAAGTGCCTGGGCCCTCCTTCTAAGTCTTGTTACCAAAAAAGGAAAAAGAAAATATCTTCTCAGTTACAAATTCTGGGAAGGGGGACTATACCTGGCTCTTGCCCTAAGTGAGAGGTCTTCCCTCCTGCACCAAAAAATAGAAAGGCTTTCTATTTCACTGGCCCAGGTAGGGGGAGGGAGAGTAACTTCCAGTCTGTGGGCCTCATTTCCCAGGTGCCTTCAATGCTCATCAAAACCAGGCATGGGGAAGGCCCTGGCAAACTGCTCCACCCGTTGCCTGAGGTCGGCCAGACGCTGACTTGTTTCTGAGTCCTTGAGCAGGAAGGATTTGAAATCCTGGAGCTTGGCTAGAGAGAGAGGGTGAGGAAACAAGAGCTCTAGGGAAGGCAGTGAGATCAGCTGGGGGAGGGAGCAGACAGTGAGTGGGAACTGGCTGGCCCGGGGCTCCTTCTTGCTCACTCACCAGTCTTGCTCTTCACCTCTAAGCCAATGTCGACTCCTTCATCTATAAAGTCCACAACTCTCCGGAAGTCATCCTCACGGAACTGTCGAGAAGTTAAGGCCGGGGCCCCTGAAATGAGGCACAAGGGGAGGGATGAGCATAGCCCAAGGTCACCTGGCAGTCATCCAGCACGGGAGCCCCTTCCCTCCTCAAACCCCAGGTCTCACCAAGCCGCAGGCCCCCCGGTGTGATGGCACTTCGGTCTCCAGGACAGGTGTTCTTGTTGGCAGTGATGGATACAAGCTCTAGCACCCGCTCAGCCCGAGCTCCATCCAGGCCCTTGGGCCGCAGGTCCACCAGCACCAGGTGGTTGTCAGTACCACCTAAGGTGGGTCAGAAATGGGGAGTGGTGAGTCCTGGGCCTCTGCCTGGAGCTACCGAGGCCCTCACCCATCCCCTGCTGGCTTACCTGATACCAGTGAGTAGCCTCGCTCTAGCAGGGCATCTGCCATGGCCCGAGCATTCTTCAGAACCTGCAGGGAGTACTCCCGGAACATGGGGGTGCAGGCCTGGAGATGAGACAGTAGCAGCTGTGACCCTAGGCCTGGACCCAAGCCCTGCACTACCCTCTGGCCCTGCACCCTCAGCATAGCTTTGCGATCCCAGTCTTGACCCCTTCCATCCTGGCATTTCCCTTCCATCAGCCCCAGCATCAGTTAGCAAGGTGCAGGGTCTAAGCCTCCAGGCCATTGCCCCCCCACATCCTACAAAGACAGGATCCCCAACCTGCTTTAGGGCCACAGCTACTGCAGCAATGGCATGATTGTGGGGGCCCCCTTGCAGGGATGGGAACACGGCAAAGTTGATTCGGTCCTCAAATGTGTAAGGGATCTCCCGGCCAGTCTTGGGGTCCACAGCCTTCACCCCTTTCCGGTAGAAGATGAGCCCTGACCTGTGTGCGAGGTGGGTGGTCAGAGTCTAAGCTGAAAAGAAGGACAAGGGACAGAGAAGGCAGAGGAAGCTGGCAGACCTGGGCCCCAAGGGCACACCTCACGTGGGCTTGCTACACTGGATTCCAGTGGTAGAGGGAATCAGCCCCTCAATCCCATCCCCAAATCCCCTGCCAGGGCATGGCCACCATGGGCAAAAGAAGGAGGAGTGTCACAGACGGGGCAGGAGTCTTAAGGGCTGCAGGTGGGAATGAATTCCTCTCAGGTCCAGGCCAACAGTGCCCCAGGAATAGGCCTGAAGGCAGGGAAAGGCAAGGCCCGACCTCAGGGAGCCTGACCTGGCCCCTCGAAGAGTCTTGTGAGTAGTGGTGGTGACGATGTCCGCATGCTTGAAGGGCGAGGGAATCACCTTGGCAGCCACCAGGCCACTGATGTGGGCCATGTCTGCCAGCAGGTGTGCTTTGACTTCATCACACACCTGGGCAGGTACAGAGGCAAGGCCTCAGCCTGGGGAGGGCCCGGAGAGGCCTGCCCAAGGCTGCCCTCCTCCCACACCTCCTCACTACCCCCTGGGGAGGTGCCCAGTCTCCAGCCCCCCACCAACCTCTCTCATGCGGGCATAGTCAATGAGGCGAGCATAGGCGCTGGTGCCAGCTATGATGAGCCGCGGTCGGAAAAGTCGAGCAGTCAGTGCCAGCTGGTCATAGTCAATGAGGCCAGTTTTGGGCTGGACAGACACACAAACAGCTAAAGCCCTGAGAAGGAAGCAGGGAAGCTCACTCCTCCTTGACCCTAAGGACGGCCTAGTGCTCCAGTCCCTCAGCTTCTCCGGGGAGGACCACCACCAGGGCCAAGAGCCCCTCCCCACACCCTAGAGCACTCACGTTGAGCTTATAGGGCATAGACTCGAAGAAGATGGACGTGGCTGATATCCGCTTGACGTCAGACATGTAGCCGTGGGTGAGACTGGGAAGTGAGAGGAAGTAAGGAGGCCTGGGTGGAAGGACCCCCAGACTTACCGCTCCCTTCAACTCCACAGTTCTCTGTCCCCAGAACACCAGTCCTAGTACACACTGCCTCACTGCTCTGTCCACTCTGTGGTAGGCACTATAACTGGGATCTTATCTTCCTCATCCACTGTGACATGCAGGACAGGGCAAGGCCTGTTCCATCTCTATGGTCCACAATATAGTAGGTATTCAATAAATAACTCCTTTCCCACACCAATGCTGCCCGCCAAGACCATCAGCCAGCCCATCCATACTCACTGGCCCCCATCGGGCAGGTCCAGCCCCATGATCCGGTCGTGAGGTTGCAGAAGGGCTGTGTAGACGGCCAGGTTGGCTGGGGACCCGGAGTAGGGCTGGACATTGACTCCCCACTGTGCAGGATCCAGGTCAAAGGCTTCCAAGGCCCGGCGCTGGCACAGCAGCTCAATTTCATCCACCACCTCTGCTCCCCCATAGTATCTGCCGTGGGAGAGGGGTAATGAGGGCACAGAGAAAGGACTCTCAACCATCAGCAAAGGACTGGGAAGTTCACTCCTCAATGAACACTGGGAAGGTACAGGTGGGTTCCCCCACTGGGAGCACCATCCCTGACACTGCCCTCCAGCCCTCACCTCTTGCCAGGATAACCCTCCGAGTACTTGTTGTTCAGACAGGACCCCAGGGCCTCCAGCGCAGCTCGGCTGCAGAAGTTCTGGGGTGGTGGGGGGCAATGTCAGAAGGTATTGAGCCCCTTCCCCTGGACTCCCACAGTCCCTCCCTGCCAGAGCCAGAGCTGAAAGCGGGAGTACTCCCTGCAGAAAGCTCCATTCACTCAGCACCAGGCCTGGGGCAAAGCCAGAGGCAGCATTCTCAGAAACCCAGCTGCCATGAGCGGTGGCCCCTCAATGCCACCTACGCACTCAGACTTGTGCTTCTAGCCTCCTCCTTCCTCATAGGAGGAAGGAAGGAAGAGATCAGATGAGACTGTAGGGACCCTGGAGGCTCCCTAAATGCTCCAACCCCATAAACTGGACTTCCACTGCCTTTGCTTGAGGGAGATAAGAAAGGAAGATAAAGCCCAAAGAAAGGTCCTGAGTGTGAAAGGGGGTTTTGGAGAAATATCAGTTAAGATAACTTTGTTACTTCCTGCACCCATGGTGGCCCAACCCCTGCCCATCTCCCCAGGTCCCACCTCTGAGGCAATGAGCTCCAGGCCACGACACTGCCTGTCCTTCTCCCTCTGCAGCAACTCCCACATCTCAGGATCACTGTCCGACAGGCTCTCCTGGCCTGTCCAGCCCCTGTTTGCTTCCCCAGTCTGAGTCTGGGCTGCCTTGCTGTGCTGAGCCCGAATGGCCATCCTGACCAGCTGCCCACATCTCTGCAAAGGCTGGAGGCAGGAAAAGTCAGGGTGAAATCACAACAGTCCAGACAAACCGTCTCCCAGCCACCCTCACTCATGCTTCTAAGGCCACACCGAGCTGCCAGTTGTCCAGCCAGCCTGTTTCAGTTCTCACTACCCCCACCTCCACCTTCAAAAGCCAGTTCTGGAGCCAAGCTTGAGATCAACGTCCAGGGGGTGGTTCTGACTTGCTCCATTCACTGCACCGCACCTCAGAAATCTCCCACCACCTCACTCCATGAACCACTCTGCAAAGCTTGTCCTCCAAAAGCCTATGTCTCCCCAACTCCAGAGAGGGCCACTGAGATTCCAGAACCTTCCCACCCACAGGAACAAGAGGGTCTTCCTGCAGGGCACCATAAACTGATACCCCAGTCAGCGGGGGAAGAGGCAGAGTTGGCAAGGGCTGAGGCCACAGATTGTAGAGCAATGGAGGTGGGAGGGTAGACCTTTTCCAGTCCCTGAGGAAGAGCTGTGTGGGAGTGGCGGGGGTGGGGATCTGTCCGAGAGTAAGCCAATACCCTTTCCCCTTACTTAGCCCCCTACCCGTTCCACCTCCTTCCAGCCCTCACTGCCGCCGGGACCCCTGCCTGATGCAAGCAGTGAGGCTCGGTTGCATCATCTGCAGGGCTCAGAGCTGGCCGGAAAGGCTCAGCTTGTGAGGCCAGGCCGAAAACTCCGCTCATTAGCGACCACGGGGTCCGCGGGGCATCCGGGGCTGTCCTCTACCCTAATGCCACGTGAAATGGGCGGTCACGAGGCCCTGGGGCGTCTGATCGCCAGAATGAGGACAGGCTCGCAGTTAACTCCACGCGCGCCCAGGGGTCTTGGGGATTCCCTAGTTACACGTCCGCTCCCTGAGGCCCCAGTCCACGTGCGTGGAAAAGCCATGAGAAACCCAGAGTTTGTGACTAGGAACTAAGGTAGGAGAAGAGCTTCCTTTCCACTGATTACCCAGCGTCTGGAGCCCCATTCTTACCCGAGTCGCCCAGAACAAAGAGAAGTACAGCATCGCAACTCGGAAGTCGCAGGAGGTCCAGCCACCAACTCTGGTCTAGGGCAGCAAGCTGTCGGAAGACGACCGTTCGGAGAACGCATGCGCGAGAAGAGGGCGCTGAGACGCCAAGGCTAACGGGAGGAATCTACGCATGCGTAGTGGTGGCCCCTTTGTGGCCTTTTGGGAATTGTAGTTCTCCCCGCTCCCCGCTTTTTTCTCTACGATTCCCGTCTGCAGCCCCAGGGTTAGAGGCCCTTGCCTGGGGAAAAAAACAAAAACAAAAACAGAGGTCCAGTGCCGCCCCCTCTCCTTACTGTCCTGAAGCTTTTCAGGGTTTTCCCTCTGCTTGTAGTCAAGACAAACGTTTATAGGGTGCCTACTGAATATCTAGCTAGCATTATTAGACTCCAGGAGATCTGGGCCCCCACACAAGATAGAGAGCTATGGAGCACTGGAAAGCACCATAGTTTAGAAGGGTCGGACACCTGACTTCAAGTTCTGGCTCTGGGACTAGTGCATTAGCCTATGTGGGCTTCAGTTTCCTCCCTGGTAAAGCCACAAGAAAATACTGTGTGATGAGGATTCAATGAGGCTTTTCCTGTGAACATGGGCTGTGACGGATTGTCCTCCCCTCTTACTCTGACCCACAGACCTGCCTCCTCCATGGCATCTCCTCTTTCTCCTCAAACATCTGGGAGCAGAGGAAGGCACCCCTCCTGTTGTTCATTTGTCGCATTTTGTTACCTGTCCATCTCTTGATGTCGCAGGAGTCAGTGGGCTCTCCTTTTTTCCGCAGGGCTATAGGTCTTGGAGACTGGAAGGGATCTTCCTTTTAGCCTAACTTCATCCAGACGAAACCCTTGGGAATGGGATTTATCAACCCCTCCAGGAGTAGGTTCCCAAACCTCGGCATCAGAATGGGTTGGAAAATATGATATAAACATGAGTGTGGGGTCTGTCTTCAGAGGTTCTAATTCAATGGATCTCAAAGAGTAGAATTTGCCCACTTACGCTGTCACACAACTAAACCTCTCCTCAGTGGTTCTGATAAGCCAAGTTTTTTTTTTAATTAAAAAAAATGTTTATGGGCCGGGCGCGGTGGCTCACGTTTGTAATCCCAGCACTTTGGGAGGCCGAGGCGGGCGGATCACGAGGTCAGGAGATCGAGACCACAGTGAAACCCCGTCTCTACTAAAAATACAAAAAATTAGCCGGGCATGGTGGCGGGCGCCTGTAGTCCCAGCTACTCGGAGAGGCTGAGGCAGGAGAATGGCGTGAACCCGGGAGGCGGAGCTTGCAGTGAGCCGAGATTGCGCCATTGCACTCCAGCCTGGGCGATAGAGCGAGACTCCGTCTCAAAAAAAAAAAAAAAAAAAAAAAATGTTTTTGGCCGGGCATGGTGGCTCATGCCTGTAATCCCAGCACTTTTGGAGGCCAAGGCAGGAGGATCTCTTGAGGCCAGGAGTTCTAAACCAGCCTGGTCAACATAGTGAGACCCTATCTCTACAAAAGAAAAAATTTAAAATTAGCTAGGCATGGTGGTATGTGCATGCAGTCCCAGCTACTGGGAAGGTTGAGGTAGGAGGGTCACTTGAGCCCGGGGGTTCAAGGTGAGCCATGATCAAGCCACTGCACTCCAGCCTGAGCGAGAGAGCAAGACTGTCTTAAAAAAAAAAAAAAAAAAATTGTTTTTTTTTTGAGATGGAGTCTCATTCTGTCACCCAGGCTGGAGTGCAGTGGCATGATCTTCACTCACTGCAACCTCTGCCTCTGGGTTCAAACAATTCTCCCTGCCTCAGCCTCCTCAGTAGCTGGGATTACAGGCGCCCACCACCACTTCCGGCTAATTTTTATATTTTTTAGTAGAGACGGGGTTTCACCATGTTGGTCAGGCTGATCTGGAACTCCTGACCTCAGGTGATCCGCCTGCCTTGGCCTCCCAAAGTTCTGGGATTACAGGTGTGAACCACCGCGCCTGGCCAAAAAAATTGTTTTTAAAAGGCCAGTCAAGTGAAGCAGTGGGAGTGAAGAAGAAACAAAGAAATCTGTAACTGATTGTGATCAATTAGTTATAAACATCACTGCACTTGGACCAGCCTGTTAAACAGCGGTTTTGCGAATCATTGCCTTATGTAGCAATGTTACTCTATGCCATGCATTCCATAGCCCTGGAGATACATGAAGAGCTCACTGGCTGCTAGGATACCAAGGGGTGAACAGGTAACAAAGTGTGACAAGTGCAATGACAGACAGACACACCTAACTCTGCTCTCAGATGTCCAGTTGTATGAGGAAGAGGAGGAGAAGGCAAAGGAAGAGGGGAGGACAATCCAGCACAGCAGCATGTTCACAGGAAAAGCCTCACTGAATCCCCACCACACACTATTTTACTGTGGCTTTACAAGTGAGGAAACTAAGGCCCAGATGGGCGAATTTGTTAATTCCAGCCGTTCCCACCTGGCTCTCATACCAGCCCTTAGAAATCTCCCCTTAGCCGGAACCTCCTTCCCTGCCACTCTAGGCTCAGCTCTTCTCAGGTGTTTCCAGCAATAAGCCTGGTGTTAGGAGACTTCCGGGTTCTTCTGCTTTTGGCCAATCTCGGATCCAGAACCATTCCTGATCTCCCTCCTCTTTTCAGTTGACCCTGTTATTCAGCCAGCCAGCCAGCAGATATTTATTTTCTGCCTACTGACTTTTCACTCCCAGATATGTCTGGGTCAGACCCCGTGTCTGACTTAGTTTCGGGCTGGAGCCAGTGGGCAAGCCCCTGGGGAACACTGCCCTCCCAGTGGGCACCCTGACCCCGGACTCCAGGCGAAGATGAGGAGTTTCTCGGTGCCTCAGCTTGTCCGCACCGCACCCCCTCCCTCCTCCAGCCAGGGGTCCCAAGGGGAGGGGGCGGCTGAGCGGAGAACCGCTAATGAAGCCGCAGCCAATTAACGCCCAGGCCAGGGTCGGGGGGCGGATAAAATTAGCAGCCTCGGCTGCAGGAGGGAGCCGGAGGCGGGGGTTGGGGGAGGGTGGGCAGCTGGCTAAAGGGGGCCGTGTTTGCTAGTGGCAAGTAGCGGCCACGGGCCCCGCCCTCCAAACCCGCGCTGGTCCCTTCCCCCACCCCCTCATCCCAAAGCTCCCTCCCTACCTCCTCCGTCTGCAAACTCAGCGCCCACGAAATTAGGAAGGAAAAGGAAGATCGATGACTCCAGATGCCGCGAACACCGTTCCTCCTCCCTCCCAACCTGCCACCTCCCGCCGGCCCCGCGGAGCTTAGCAGGTTGTCAGCGCTCTGCCTACACTGTCCCTGTCCATCCTATTCAAGGTCTTACACCTCCTTCCCCAAATCGTCCGCCGGTGATCCCTACTCAGGTCTCATCTCCATCCCACTTGCTGCAGCTTCCCTTCGCCCACCTCAGGGAGGAGAATCCCAATCTCAGGCGGGGCTCCTACCCCGAGGGTAACCCTCAGCTCTCTTTGATCCGGTCTTTGGTGACTTCCAAGGTGCTAGCTCTGTCAGTCTTCGTCCTGGTTTCCCCACGAGCCGCTGAGGGAGAAGGCCTTGGCCAGGTCTCTACGATATAGAAGCCCCACGCCACCTCCCCATTCCCTACAAAGGTCTCACACAGGCGTGTACTGGATTTCACTTTATTTTGTTCCCTTTCCCGTCTGTTTTGGCGTAAAAAAATACCACCGAGAGGAAGCAGCAGGAGAGGGCAGGTGGAGCTGGACTGCCTGGACTGGAGGGGGGCGGGCAGGGGCCGGGGGCGGAGCCAGCGCCTCAGCCCAGGGGTTCTGCTTCCGGTACCCTAATAGGGTTTGGAGGAAAAGGGGACAGGCATATGGCAGGCAGAAAGGTGGGAGGACAGACCGAGGTTTTTAGGCCTTTACAGTCTTAGGCGGGGCAGGGTGGAGCAGGACAAGCGCTGGGGGATGGGAAAGTCAGGGTGGGGTGAGGGTGCCAGGACAGGAGTTATTAAAGCTGAGGGGAAAGGGAATGCCGAGCCTAGCGCCAAGGGTGAAAAGGGGACCCACTGTGGACCTAGGGGACATTGGGACCGCCTCCAAGCCCCGCCTATTCTGGGGCCGCACTCTTATCCCTTTCACTTTGGGGTGTATTGGAGGGGGCTACCCCAGCCTTGCGGGCACTCCGCATAAGGAAAAGGGCACCCACGCTAGCTGAGGGTCCCGAGAGGCCGTTCCCCTCCGCCCCCAGAGTGGAAGGAGTGGGCGACATGGCCACAGGAGCGGCAGAACACCGGGAAGGGGGTCCCAACTAGCGAGGCTGGGATTTGGCGGGAGGCTCGGGGCTGTGGCTTGGGAGGGGCGCTATCCGAAGTAGGGGTGCTCACTCTGGAAGTTATAGTCTGGGCACACCTTCTGCACCAGTTTGTAGTCAAAGCTGAGGAAAGAGACGAAGATACAGATGACTTTGAAGGGCTTGGCACAGAGCCAGGCGGCCTGGCTCTGCGTGTGCTCGGTGAAGCACACCTGCGATGGGTCGTACAGGCACGGTCGGTGCTTGCGCGCGCGGTTTGTCTTCTCATACTCCACGTGGCAATTGAAAGCGCGTGACTCTTTGGCCCCAGGCACTCCCAACGCTCCCCCAAGCGGCCCCGCCAGTGCGCCCCCGAGGGAGCCCCCAAGCCCCGGCCCCGCCGCTGCTGCTGCCATCCCCAGCGGGGGCCCCAGCCCAGGAAGCACCCCCTCCAGGGTGAGCGTAGACTGCAGAGGGTGGGGGACAGGCCCGGGCAGCCAGACTCCTCCGAACTCGACACGCTTGGAGGGCGGCACGATGCTGACACTGAGGTTGCCCAAGCTGGACGAGTTGTGGCGGAAATACACACTGAAGGTACCGTTCACATGGTCCACGATCTTGCCGGTCACCAGCAGCGAAAACTTGAGGGTATGCACCCGAAAGTAGAAGTCCCCCCAGCCGAAGATCTTTTTGGCGCGGGCCGCCTTGATGGACGGCTTCCTCTTGGTGCGCTGCGCCGGCAACGCCCCGGCTGCCCCTGCCCGGGCCAGCGCCCCCGTGTGGTTGGTCGGCCAGGCCCAGCTCCAGGCGCGGCCCGCGCCTAGGCCGTCGGAAGACCTTGGCGCTGGGAGCTGCTGGCCGGGGGCACCCGCTCCGGCCGCGGCGGGGCGCAGCCCCAGGTACTGCGGCCTTCCGGACTCTGGTATCTGGGCACTGACGGCCTGTGCACGAAGAAAGAGGAGAGAGAGACGCTGGGGTTGTCCCCCGCCATCCCGCCAGAGCCCTGTCGACACCAGCCCCTTTCCACAGCCGCTAGGAGACCAAATGGAACCACGCAGTCCCGCAGGGGACAGGGAGCGTGCCTTGGAGGAGAACTGCAGCTCTTTCAAGCCATGTAGTCTTGGCCCAGTCACTTCATCGATCTGGGCCTCAGTTTGTACATCTGTGAAATGACGTCAAGAACCCTCGTGTGCCCACAGAGCTCCAATGAGGGCCAAAAACCCAAAGCCAGTATGAACATGAGTAGGGAGTGGAGCTCTGGATCCTGGCTCGTCTTTCCTGGCCCAGCACCTGGTTGGTTCCAGTAATGAGCCAGGGAGGGACTGGACTCTGAGCAAACTGAGCCAGGGAGGCTGTGACCACGTTAACATCCAGCATCAAGAAAGAGGCGCTGGCCCGGCACACGCAGTGACTCACGCCTGTAATCCCAGCACTTTGGGGGGCTGAGGTGGTCAGATTGCCTGAGGTCAGCAGTTCAGTTCGAGACCAGCCTGGCCAACATGGAGAAACCTCATCTCTACTAATATTAGGCGGGCATTGTGGGGTGCGCCTGTAGTCCCAGCTACTGGAGAGGCTGAGGTGGAAGAATCACTTGAACCTGGTAGGTGGAGGTTGCAGTGAGCCTAGATCGCACCACTGCACTCCAGCCTGGGCGACAGAGCGAGACTCCCTCTCAGAAAAAAAAAAAAAGAAAAAAAAAGAAAAGAAAAAAGTAAAGGAAAAGAAAAACAAAGAGGCTCCAAGACCTCAGAGAGCAGAGCCCCCACCTGGGCCTCAGCCCCAATTGGCCTGCAAGGAGTGAGTGCTGGGAACCAGTTGAGCAGAGGAGGAAAGCCTGGGTATCCCTCCCAGTTGCCAGTGCTCCACTCTGGTGGAGGCCGCCTGGCCATTCTTTTCCTGGGCTCCAAGGGGGCTGAGGAGCCCCCTCCGGCTCCCACCCGTTCTATGTGTCTCAGGTGGCCACTGATCTTGGAGATAGCACGGGCTCGAGGACAAGATGGATCGAGAGGCAGGAGTGGCCTGGCCAGGCCCAGGCCATCAATTATCTGGGGTAGGGGTGAGTGGGGGTGGCCGGGAGTGAAGGAGACAAGAAAGGAAGCAAGAGGAAGAAATATGGAGATGCCGCTCCAGCGAGGGGAGCAGGCGAGAGAGGAGCTGCATGTCAGAGTGTGTCAGTCAGCCTGAGCTAGCCACCACCGGCGAGTGCTGTGGCCCTGACTGTGCACAGGTCCCATGGGGGAGGCGGTACCATGTGTGTCAGCCTGGGGTTCTGGTGTCTCCGTTAGCCCCAAATGGTTGTGTGTGTGGCCTGTACATGTGTGTATGGCTGTGGTGGCTGTGTGGGTGTGTGTCTGGATGCCCATGGTTATGAGTCTGAGGAGCCTGTGTGTGTGTGGCTGCTTGTCGTGGCTGCATGTCTGTTGTGTAAATCGGTGGTGACTGTGTATGTGCCTGGATTGGCTGGGTGTGTGTGTCAATCTGTGGAGTGGTGTCTGTGTGACTGGTGTGGTTATGTGTCTGGGTTGGCTATATGGCTGTGTATAGCGGTCTGAGAGTAGCTATATGTGGTTGTCTGGAGGTGTCACCTTTCCTGTGTGAGCCCCTGTCATCCTCTGCCCAAGTGTCAAGCTCTTTTTAAAGGGGGTGTATCCGTAGTCACAGAACAAGTGTGGTCTTGCTGTGTTCCAACAGGGGTGACATATATGCATGTCAATTGTATCTGAGTGGTCTCTGGGGAGGTGTCCCACACTGGCCTGCAGGCTGTGCTGTGGGTAGGTAAGGAGGCCAGGAAGCATGGGTGCCCCCCTCTGTTTGCCCACACCCATGTGTACACACACAGTGTCACTGGGGACAGGAACAGCAGAGCCAAGCTGCTGGGCTAGAATCTCCACCGCCTGGTCCTCGTCCCTGCTGCACTGCGATCCCGGGTTATTAATGCTGCCACCACCCGCTCGTCATGCATATTTATCGCCCCCCTCATTCCCCCTCCCATCCATCCCTCCTCTCAGCCCAGGTGAGGGGGCGGGGGCAGCAAGAATGATTGACTCCCACAGACAGGCTTAAGCCAGCAGCTAACACCTGGAGGGTGGGCCTGAGAGGGGGTGGAGGGAGGGGTCCCAGGGTACAGTGGGAGGGAGAAGAGGCCCCAGAAGTGGGCTTG
Source organism: Hylobates moloch (assembly GCF_009828535.3). Taxonomy (NCBI): domain Eukaryota; kingdom Metazoa; phylum Chordata; class Mammalia; order Primates; family Hylobatidae; genus Hylobates; species Hylobates moloch. The sequence continues at coordinate 47,759,854 of NW_026652288.1, forward strand.
GAGAAGGCAGGGCCTGAACCTGAGAGAGGGCATTGGGGGAGGGGGGTTAGGTTTCCTGGGAAAGCCAAAGGGTGGGCCATTTGAACTCTGGTCCCTAATCTCACCCAACCGCTGTTCTTTCCAGAAGCCCAGTCATCCAGGTCCCCTCTATCCCCATGCCATCAGATGTTATAACCCCAAATGCCTCCAAGCCATCTCCTCCCAGCAGACCAGAGCACCCCTATGTCTTGTATCCGGTCAGAACCTGGCTGGGGTGATTCAGGCCAGTGACTTCTACCAAGCAGGGGCAGGGGGTAGAAGTCAGGGGCAGGGGGAGGGGAGGAGGTTCAGCAGGGTATGGAGAGGTTCCAGGGTGTCACCCCCATCCCTGGTCTCAGACAAAGTGCCGTCTGTGCTTCTCTGATCCTGGCGAATCCCCTGGCTTTGGGTACTCCCGCCCCCACCCACTACCGTAGACAGCCAAGATAAAAAGGAAGAGTTGGGGGGGGGGCACGGTTGAAGCGACCTTGTGGGGGAGTTCGGACAGGGAGGGGTGAGAGTCTGTGAGGAAACGAGCCGAGAAATGGGAACATGGAATAAAATAAAATAAAATCCTCCCTCTGGCTCCCTTGATTGCTTGTGCTCTCTCTCCCTCTCTTGCGCTGTTTTTCCATCTCTCCCTCCCCATTCTCTCAGTCTGTTTTGTCTCTCAGTCTCTTTTCTCACTGTCTCTGTCTCAAATTTCCTCCTCCCATGATTCTGATTTTCTCCCTCTTTCTGTCTGTGGCTCTCTCTCGCCGTCCTTCAGGTTGTCTGTCTCCAGCGACATGGGGGGAGGTGGGGGAGTTGGGAAGGCAGGTGGTAAGGAGCTCCTCTCTGCCCAGAGCTCTTGTCGCCCACCTCCATGGCTGAGGGTGGGAGCAGGATGTTGCCCGAGGAGGGGTCCCCCTTGCTCCAGAGCTGGCTTAATTAAGCTAATTGGGCGCGGTGACATTTGCGGAGGGGAGAGGCTAGCGCCGCTGTCGGTGCGGGGGCGGGGTGGAGGTGCTTGGCAGCTGGGGGGTTCAGCAGGCTCCTTCAGGCCCATTGGGGAGCGGGGAGAGCTGCACCAGGAGTGCTTTGCCCCCGAGGCAGCAGGCCCACGCACCTGCAGGGAGTTGATGTGGCCTCCTGCTATTGGGGGCAACAAACTCCACTTCAGGGAGTGGCTCTTTGGGGATGACACTGCTGGGATTGGGGGAGGATCAGGCTGTCAGCCCCCCAGCCGCATTGCAGGGTGCACCTCCCCTGGGCCTCCAGGCTGGCCCATTGCTTTTCCCCTACCACCTGGGTCAGGCAGGGTGCTCCCAGGATCTGGCCGGGGGAAGGGACAGTACCCTATGGTTGGGGAAGGGACAGTCCAGGCCTGGGCTGGGGAAGGGGAGAAAAGAGCATCCTGAGCCCCTGCACCTAGAAAGAGGCAGGGGGGCCGCAGTCGGGGCCAGTGGAGTCTGGCTGGGAACCAGGGATAGAGATGTGGGTGAGGACAGAGGTGGGGTGGACAGGACAGCCTGGGGTGAGGACTGAGACAGAGAGGGAGGGGGACTGGGATTGGGGACTGGCAGGCACAGATATAGGGTACAGGGATGAGGATACAATAAGGATAGGCCTGGGGACAGGGATGAGAAGCAGGATAGAAATGGTGGCCAGGCGTGGGGCAGAGACAGAGATGTGGATGGGGTAAGGACCAGAGGAATGAAGATGGGCTACAGAACAGTCCAGGAAGCAGCATGGGGACAGGAATGGTGGATGAGGGATAGGCACAGGGGACAGGCAGGGATGGAGTCGGGGTGAGGCAAAACAGAGATGGGGGATGGGGATGGTTACTGGGCAGAAACAGGGATGGATGCAGAGACCCAGGAGATGGGGATGGGAGACTCAAACGAAGACTGGAATGGCAAATGGGGGACAAGGGAAGACATAGGAGACGAGGACAGAGACAGGGGCTGAGGACAGGTATGAGAAAGGAGCCAGAGGGCAAGGCAAAGACCAGGCAGGATCAGGCTGTGGGAGGGGGCCAGGCAGGGTGAAGCGAAGACACCTCTTTCCAGACCCTACCACTGCATGAGGGGGCGGGCACTGCTGGTGGGGTGGGGTAGGCTCTGCCCTTGGGCTGGACGCCCCCTCCCTCTACCCCTGCCTGCCTGCCTGCCTTCTCTCGGCCTGCCGCGCAAGGCTCACCGTTATCTGAATTTTTATTTTATTTTATTTTATTTTATTTCTCTGCTTCCTAGAGCCAGCGCGGTCCCCGCGGGAACGGCTGCCCCCCGCCCCCCGCCCCGTGCCTCACTTTATTATTGCAATAAATGTGCCTATAAAGGCGCCGGCTCCGGGGCGCGGTGGGGGTTGGGGGGAGCCGCGGAGCGGGGATGTAATTTCCCGAAGCCGGAGCCGGAGGGGGAGTGGGCGGGGTGGAGGTGGAGGAGGGGCAGGCGGGGGAGAGGGGGAGCCTCGCCAATTTCCAGCGCTCAAGGCAGCGCTCCCTGCTCCCCATCCCCACTGGGCAGCTGCTTCCCACCCCACGCCCTGCGACTCCTCCTGCGCCTGAGCCCTGGGACCCTCTCCTATGACCCTGCCCCCTCTCTGTTGCCCTGTCCCTCACGGATCCCACACATCTTGAGTTGCAGGGCTAGGTCCAAAGTTCCCCATCTCCTTGCCAATTACTCCATCTCTGACCCCTGTGAGGTCCTCCCACTTACCTGCTTTCTTTAGACGTTTGTTTTGTCTCTCTCCAATTACCTCGTCCCTGACCCTGCTTTGCCTTGCTTCTGTCCTTATTACCTCACCTCTTCCCCAGTCACCCCGCTCCTGGGTCTCCAGCTCCTCAACCCATCCCAACCCTGACACTCTAAATTCTCCTTTCTGACGCATGCCCCTCCTATTAGGAATGTGAGGCTTCCACTGCAGGCTCTGGCCCAAGGGAGCTGTCACAGCAGGCCCTCCCCTGTCCCCCTGGCCCAGCTGCGGCCCCTGATTACCCCCAAATCCCCGCCAGCAGCTCTGGGCCCTAGCCCAGGCTGTGCGTGCCTAAGTGGCCCAGCCAGAGATTAGCTGGGGGGCTAGAGGAGGGTGTGGAGGCAGGAGGGGGTAGCTGGCTGAGGGGCTTCGGCCAGCCAGCTCTGAGAGAATCAGACCTAATCCTTTCCTGAGGCGGGATAGAGCTGGCAGGTCCCACAGGGCCCCGCCCCTGCCCTCCCCTAGCTAATTAGTAATTAGTGATTAGTGATTAGTGACTATTGATCGCCTGCTGCTTCTCCCAGTAGCCAGCTGCTTTGGCAAGGGGTCAGGGAGACAGAGAGAGAGGGAAAGGAGTCAGCGACTGTATGAGAAAGATCCTGAAGAATCCCTGGCTGAGAGGCCAGAACCCCAGAGGCAGTGGAAGCCACGAGTCCCAGGCTCTGAGAGATGGGAAGCCTGGAGTGAGGAGGAAGGGAGAGAAACCTAGAGGAGGGTGAGCAAGCAGGACGGGAGAGGCAGAGGTGTCAGCCATTCATGGTTAGGGTTGCCAGAGTTGCCCTGTAAACTGTCCCCTAGCCACCTCTTACCCAGGATCAGCCTCACCTTTTGCCCACTCCCAGTGCTGGCACCAAGACACCCCTAAGCACCCACACACATAAGCCACAGACAGATACATAAACACATCCTGAGGCTCACAATCTCACAGCACACTCAAATGCACTCACAATCACAAGCACACAGAAACACACTCACAAACCCCAGAGACTCATACAGACAACACATGGGCCCCAGCACACAGATGCACCAGAAACCCCAGGGTATACATGTGCATACGCCACACTCACAAGTGCACAGAAGCACACACAGGTATTTGGACACACAAACACTCCTATACCCACACCTCCCCATGCAGTTATACATATTCACACACCCGCAGTGTGTACACACGTAAACACATTCTCACATGCACATAAGCTGGGCTAACCAGCAGATCCACTCTCCTCGTTGACTCCAACACGGAGGCCCCACAGCTGCAGCTCACACACACACACTCAGATGGATCCCATTGCTCATATCCTCACGCTCACTCTCCCTCAAGTCTCCACCAGATGTTTCATTCCCCCTCAGGGGCCAAAGGAAATTAAACCAGATCTGTCCACAGGGGAGTTTATTTGCCGGGGAGAGTGGAGATGAGGTGGGAGGAAGTGGAAAGGAGGGGCAAGGGAATGCCATACCTACCACCTCTTGACCCCAGGCCTTCACACATGGGTGGGTGGGAGGTAAGGCACAGACCCCCCCACCCCTCCAGTCCACTAAGGACAGAGCTGGGCAGCAAGTCCCTAAGAAGCTCCTGCTAGTGGAAGCAGTTTTCATGGAGGGGCTCCTCTGCCTACCTTCCAGCCCCTCAAGGTCACCAGGCAGGGCTGGGAGGGCCAGAGAGCTCTAATGCTAGCTTCACTGGGGCAGCCCCTGCCCTGCTGGAGTTTGCCAAATGTGATTTGGCTGAGCAGGCAGAGGTCCAAGTGTTGGAGGAAGAAATACACCCCTTCTAGACTCTACAGGGGCTGAGGGTACAGAGAGTGAGGGTTTGGGGAACGACCTGCCTGCCCCCAAACTAGGTAGGTCACAGTTGGGGGTCAGAAAACAGGGAAGCCATAGGCAGGGGAGGCTGGTAGAAGGAAAATGGGGGACTGGGGCCTGGGCCCCCCATTGCGGGCACACACCAGGGGCATAGGCAGATGGCTGCACTGTAAGGCAGGCACTGGCACTCACTCATGCAAAGCCAACACCCCACACCACACCAGTATACACATGTACCCTTGGCCCCAGTACTGGACCAAGCCTAGCTTCCCTGGACACATGAACACAGGTGCACACGGTGACCCACGCCCTCCGCCCAGCACATATGAGCACACCATGTTCGCAGGTTGAAGCCTCCAAGTCAGGAAGGAGGCAAATCAAGTCTGAGTCTCCTTAGCCTCTGGCTCTTCGCCCGAGAGCCTCAGGGAAAGAGGCCTTGGAGTGGGGTTAGAGGCAGGGAGGGCATGGGAGGAGAGACCCCCGTTCCAGACAGCCTCCCCCTTCAGTGGGGCATGAGAGGGGGGTGTGTCGGTGAGGTCGTGCAGGGGAGATGGTGTCTCCGTGGGAAATGTGATGGGAGGCTGGCTGTAGCCAAGTTCAGCCGTGTCTGCCTGAGTCCGTGTGTGCGCGTGTGCTCGGGCCATGGATGCTCCCGACACAGAGCCCACCTGGCATGGTGACAAGTGCAGAAAAGAGAAATGGGAAGGCGGGGGTGGAGGGGTGGAAAGACAGACAGACAGTGAGGCAGGCGAGCGAGACTGGCGCGGAAAGACGGCAAGGCTGACACTCTGCTGGCTTGTCTGTCTGTCTCGCACTCCCGCTCTGTCTGGCGCACTCGCGGGTCGGGCTTCGTCCCCTCCCCCGCCGCGCCTGAAGTCGGCTGCGAGGGGGACCTCCGCCCGGCACCCTCTCCAAGCCTCAGCCAACTTGCGCTAGGAGAGTACCCGTCCTGAATCGGGCAGTCTGTCTGTCCGCGTCCCCCGCGCCGCGCAAACTTGGGACGCTCGGAGCTGGGGGCGGGGCGGGCGCACGGAGCCCCTCGCACACTGGGACCTTCGCGTCCCGGACCTCCGCGCTCGCGCCCCAGCCCTGCCCACCCTTACCTTCCTAAGGAGCCACGGGCCAAAGAGCAAGAGGAACCATTCCGGGAGCAGCCTCATCTTCTCTGGCGGCTGAGCGGGGCAGGCCGGGCGGGTCCCGGGCAGGCGGGAGCCAGGCCTAGGGGCTCAGGGCTCCAGGCGGGCGGCGGGGCGGCTGCGGGAGCGGCGGGAGCGGCGGCGCGGCCCGCGGACTGGGCGCGAGGCGCGGAGCCGGCGCTGGGGGCGGGGCGCGGGCGGGGGAGAAAGTTGGGTCTGACTCCGCGGGAGGGGGGCGGGGCTCCGCGGCGCTCCAATCCCGGCCGCGCCCCGCGCGCCCCCTCCCGCCCAGCTGGGGGCACCGAAGGTGACTTTCACTCAGACACGCCCCGGACACGCCCCTGGCCCAGGTGCGAAGCGGAGGGGGTCGAGGGGCTCAGACACTGGGCCCCCGAGAGGCCGCGTCTGTGCGCCCAGGAGGAACGGGGCAGGGCGTGGGGCTCTGGGCTCCGGGCCCGTGCACCCGGAGTGGGGGCGCCGCGGAGCCCGGCCGGACGAGGCTCTCCAAGCCCCGGGCCTCTACCCTGTTCAGGGCCAAGGTGGGTCGGGGCAGGCGCAGGGCAGGGGCCGAGGTGGGGACGGGCGGGGCCTCGGGCGGCTGCCGCCGCGCGATGCTGACGGGGATGGATGGGCGCCCCGCGGCTCATTCGGCCGGGAGATGAGAATCATTGATCACGGACGGAAACCCCATCACGTCTGTCAATAGGGCTGACAAACGGCGCCCGCTGCCCTGTCCCCGCCTCACCGCACCTCTGCGGTCTCAGGACCCCTCGGCTAGACCAGCTGTTCACCTTTGCCCCTGGCCCCCACCACTGACCCCCACGAGGCCCAGTGCGCCTCTGCATGGGGGCTGGGCAGGAAATCCCTCTCAGCGCCGCCTGCCCGGCCTCTTGGTGCAGTCTCTGTTCCTTCCCTCCCGCCGTCCCATCTTTCACCACCAGCTCTTCTAGATCCTTGTCCCCATTCCCTATCTCTGTCCTTGTCTCTGTCCCCAGCCCCAGCTCTCTCTCCCCATCCTCTTCTCTGTTTCTTCCTCGGTTCCCTCCTCCCCACTGCCTATCTCTCTCCTGCCCGGGAGGCTTCAGCTGTCAGCTGTTGCTATGCACTGAGGCTGTGGCTGAGGTTGTGGTATGACCAACACCTAGACAGTGAGAGATAGGGACAAGCAAAGAGACCGAGAGACAGACACATCCCTTGAGAGCCCACCCCAGGGATGCATGCAGATGCATTCACGGGGACAGGGCACACAGAGCAAAATACAGAGACAGGCGCACACCTAGCGGCACCCCAACACACAGAGGAGCACAGCAACAGAGGCGAGCACACCTGCACCCAGACGAGCACAACTAGACAGCTGCTCAGTGCACTCACCCTCTCTTTGTCTTGGCAGAGAGCAAACACCCACAGAGGTGGACACACACACTGAGACACACACAGGTGTGTGCTGTCACTGGCAGCCCAGAAGACAAGTGGGGGCACATACAAAGAAATGGACAGATAGATATGGGACGTGACAGCCACACACACGAGTCAGGAAAAGGACCGGGTGCTGAGAGGATGAGCCAGATGCAGAGACACCCAGGGAGACAGGTAGAAGCCAGGAGGCAGGAACCTGGGTGCCGGGGTGGGGGTGGAGAGGAGAGAGGCAGGAAGGGGCAGAAGTGTTCAAGCTCAAGGCCAGAAGGCCTTGAGCCAGAACTCTGAGCCCAGGTTCCAAGCACGGGGGCTGCTTCAGTAGTAGGTGGGAACTGTGGGCACACCCAGGCCTAGGCTGTCCAGGACAGAAGCCCATTACCAGGATCCTGGTCTTCTGGGGGCCTAACCCACTGCATCTCTCCTCCTTTAGCTACAGTCTCAGGCCACCCGTTCTCTCTCCAGTTACACACACATATGTGTGCGCGCTTGCACAAACACAAGTGCAAACACACACATGCACACTACTCGCCCTGTCTCTGGGTCTTTGCCTCTGTCCCCCTGTCTCTCCGCCTCTCATTCGGTATCAGCTTCTGTCCCTGGTTCTCAGCCTCCTTGGTTCTTCCCATTTCTCAGGCCGAGGTGAGGGCTTCCCATCTGCCTCCGGGTGGGTAGTTTGAGAAACTGCCTCCTGGTGGCCCCTCTCCTAGCAGGTCCTGACGGGCGGAGTGGGGGATGCAGACTGGAGGGGTATGCCTTCCAAGCTGCAGCGGGGGTCCCTTGTCGCTCTGCCCAGGATCTTGAGGTGACAGGCAGAGATCAGTGGCTCCCGGGGGGCGCCAGATGCACCGCTGGCAGAGGGGCAGGGGTGGGGCTGGCGGTGGCGGGAGCGAGCAGGCACTGAAGGAGGGAGGGGAGCCGACTGGCAGAGGGTGGAGGGGTGTGGCAAAATAGCCGGAGGGAAGGAAGCGAGAGGCTGGGCTGGGGTCCCCCGCAGGTGCATAATGAGTGCTGAGGCGGGGGCTGTGTGGGGCTTCAGGATAGGCAGTGCTGCAGGAGTACAGACACCACCTGGTGGCCAGATTGGGACACAGACCTCCTACTCGGCAACCACGGATTCTGTTTCCCCGCAGAGTTGCCCATCCAGCGCCCTTGGGAAGGCAGGGGAGGATCTCAGAGTTGGCTTGGAGGATGAGGTTGAGAGGGCTCCTCAAGGCTAAGAGGGAAGGGGAGGGCTCCTGTTTCCGCAGGTGCCTAGACTTGTAGCTTCCCCAAGGCAGAAGGAAGCCTGGGAGGAATCTCCTGGAGTTGAACCAGTGAGGGAAGAGGAATGAAAGGCAGCACTCCCTGGTTGGGAGCTGGGTAAGGGATCTTCAGACATTTGCGGCCACCGTCCCTGAGCTCATATTTGCTGTCCTGGGACTCAAACCCTCTCTCAGTCCTGGGCAGTGTAAACTGTGCAACTTTCTGCAAGAAGTTTCCCCCTCTAGGCAGGGGTTGAAATGGACCTGGACACCTTTGACTGACAGTTTTTTCCTGTTACCCCCTGGAATGACTGAAATGATTGGTGAGCTGGAGCTGCTGGGGGCCTAGGGGGCCTGGCAAACTGGTCTTCCCAGCTCTCCTTCACCGCAGGAGACACCTGGCTCTGGAATGCAGCATTTTACTTTGCATTTGATTCATTAGTCTCCACAAAGTGAGATGTCAATGCTTCAAGAGCAAACTCAGGCAGAGAGAACTGCATGGGAGCACCCTGAAGGATGAGAAAGCCTTCGCAGCCTCAGTGTATTCACTTCTTATAGTGGGGCTTCTTACTGTGGGAGATCATTTTGGGTAGGGGGGTGGTGTCTGGTAGAAGTGAACGCAGAGAAACAGATCTGAGTTAGTGTCCTAGAGCCAGAGGGAACACAAAATCCGGAGACACGAAGTCACGGCTGAAGGTCACACAGCCAGGAGAAGCAGATCTTCCATGTCAAGTCCACTGCCACCCGCTTCCCGGGCACAGCAAGATGGAGAGGGAGAGGGCCCTGGGAGAAGGGCACTGAAAACCACGCATCAGCCTGCCTCCAGCACGGGGCAGGTCTCCCTCTAGTGGCCGAAGCAGGAAAGCGCAGCCCCAGCTCCCAGCGTCTCTCACACACAGGCAGACACCAGCGGCTTTTTTTCTTTCTTTCTTTTTTTTTTGGGCTTTTTTTTTTTTTTTTTACAATTTTATTTATAACAATATTTGTGTTATTTAGTTGTAAAGGAATTCAGCAAAAATTATTAAAACGTTCACGTCCCCAAAACGGGGCTGCCCGCTTTCCCTTCCTGGGTGTGGCCCACCTCCTCGGCGTCCCCGGGGGAGGGGAGGCTGGGGGAATGTTTACCAGAGGAAGTCTCCAGTCCTGGGAACCTCGGTGGGGACCCTGGAGATGGGGAGGGCCTGTCTGGGAGGGGGGTTGAGCATGGCCATCTCATAGGTGCCCCTGGAGTCGGGGCTGGGCTTTGGGGTGGCCTCCCCCAAGAACTAAAACACTCCATCCTTTCCTGCCTACCTCACCCAGAGCCACATCTTCCAGACAGGGGCAGCAAAGAACTCTCCCTTCCCAGAATTAGCCCTCAGGGAGCTGTGGGAGCGGGCAAGCAGGGGTAGGGGCGAGAGGGGAGAGCCTTGGCAAAGTGTCTTATTCAGGGAGGGGGAGGCTGCACCACCAGCTCTCCCAGTGGGGTGCGTTCTGGTGGGAGGGTAGGAGGTGCAGCCCCGAGCCCTCCCTGCCTGCCTCCCTGAAGGCAGCATGGGGGTGCTGAGGAGCAGGCAGGGAGGGGATGGAGAAATAATACTGTGCTCGCTTGCCGGCTTGCTCGCTCACATATAAAATGTAATTCCTTCATTTTTACATTTATACATCCGGCGGGGCCAGGGAAGGGCTGGCTGGGGAGGGGCTCACTGAAGGACTTCACTGGCAGGGGGCAGGAGGCTTTCTGGGGGCAGTCCGACGGGGCAGGGCCCTATGCCAAGGGGTCCCCTATCTCGTCCTCAGGGCCCCTGCCCAGGAGTTCTCGCTTCTCGTCCGTGCTGGCCAGGGAGTGGCGACTGCCGTGGCCCCCCATGTAGAGTGTGGCATACACGGGGTTGGTGAAGTTGGTAGGCTGCAGGGTGACAGAGGGTTCATGTAGGGCTCAGGAGCTGGGCCTGTAGCCCAGGTCACCCCACCCCCACCTCCGTCCCTCACCTAACCCAACACCTTTGGTTAAGCCACCCACGGCCTCTTGGCCCTCGACCCTGCCCGCCTCCCAGCCCACCTTGTCGGGGTCCAGGGCAAAGTCGGCATCCAGTAGGCCTCCCACGTCATCAGGCTCTCCGCCTTCGTACATCTTGTAGGTGGGGTTTCCAATCTCCACGTTCATGGCCCCGTTGGTCATCCGTTGGTGCTGGAAGCCCTTAGCCCTGGGGAGAGGCAGGAGTATAAGGAGACAGAGATTATTGGGGCGGAAGGCTAGGATGGCAAAATGGCCAGAATGTTCCAGATTCCCTGTGACTCACCCTTGGACTCGCCGCTTATACCAGAATACCACTCCGGCCACCAGAAGCAGCAGCAGCAGCAACAGCAGAGGGATTAGGATGGAGGCTATATCTGGAGGGAAGAGGTGGGACACTGAGTCACCAAGGCTCAGGGAAGCAGGAGGCACACAGTCCCCCTGCTCTAGGTCCCGGTGGCCCTGCCTGCCCCAACCCCTGCCACCTACGTCCTGGCTGCTGCTGGCTGAAGACGTGCTCCTCACACCGGGGCCCTGTCATGTGGGGTGGGCACCTGCAGAAAGGAGGGACACGGCTGAGTAGGCATAACCTCCATAGCCACTGCTGCCAGGGAAATGGGGTGGGGGGGGTGGACACTGAGGCCTGACGGTCCTCCTGCTCAAATCTGGGGAAAGGAGGATGATCTATGCCTGGGTGAAGCCCGGGCCCAACTCACTGGCACTCAGGCATCATTTTGCTGTTCATGGTACAGGAGCCGCCATTGCTGCAGTGGCCGACGCAGGTCAGACAGCTGGGGGCCACCCGGCCGTCCGTGCAGCTGCAGGAAGGAATCAGAGGCTGGGGCTGGGGCTGGCAGAGGTGTGCCTGGGATGATGAGGAAGGGAGGGGCAGGGCAGGGCTCGGACAGAGCAGGGGCCAGGCTGGGTGGAACTGTGGAGGAGGGCCCCACTCACTTGCAGGTGACATCCCCACTCTGCTTGTTGACCACACAGGCCCCTTCGAGACAGCGGCTGCACTTGTTCACCTCACACCTCGGTCCCTCAAAGTAGGCAGTGCAGCGGCATTGTCGGGAGCCATCAGCAGCCATCTGGCATGTGCCAAAGTTCTCACAGTAGCCAGAGCACTGCCCTGTGTTTGGGGAGGGACAGAAGTGCCTCAAGCCCCACCCTCATGAGGGCTCTCCATAAGTTGAACAGAGCTTTTCTGTTTGCATAATCTTGGTGCTGGGGGCGCACTGCCTCAGGGGAAGTGTGCCAGCACCTTTGTGGGGAAGCGCCAGCAGCTTGGGCCTGCCTCAGCTGCATAAGGCCCCCTTTCCTGAACTTGCCCCTGTGGGTCCCAGGCACAGGCTGAACATCACCCCATGCTCTGGGGTCCCCCATCACCCTCCCGCCTGCCCTGGGGCCCAGGGATGTCTCACTCACGGTACTGGCAGCGGTCACCCAGGAAGCCGGGTAGGCATCGGCACTGGGGCTGGTTGCCCTGGTTGACGGTGCAGGTGCTGTTGTTGGCACAGTAGCCCGCACACACCTGCTGAGTGCATTTGGGGCCCGTGAAGCCCGTGGGGCACCGGCACGTGGGCATGCCTGGTGGGAGAGGATGTGTGAGCGGGACTGTGGCCCTCGGGACCACCTGGCCCTATAGCAGAGGAATGGGCTGGGGGGACCGGGCGAGAGGCAGAGACTGGAGTGACTGGATGCTGGGTCGTAGAAAGGAGGCTGGAGGCGAGGCAGGGGCTGGGCATTTGCCTGAGGTGGGGTGGTGGGTGGTGGGGCTGGGGCCCAGGGGGAAGGAGCAGGTGTGGCGGGATGAGGGGGCATACCAGAGGGGGAGGCAGCACAGGTGCCCCCATTGCGACAGTGCTCCCAGCACTGGTCCAGTTCACACTTGTCACCCGTGTAGCGGGGCTGGCAGCGGCACTTGGGCTGCCTCCGTGCATTGAGGAAACAGCTGCCACCGTTGAAGCACTGCAGGTTACAGGTTCCAGGCCGGGGAGCTGCAGGAAGGGCCCGTCAAGGGGCAGAGCCAGGGGAATAGGAGGAGAGGGACAGGCAACAAGGTCAGGGGAAGTCAGGAGCCACAGGAAGGAGATGGTCCTGAGGCATGGCTGGGACTGGGAGGGCATGAGCGTACCATCTGGCGGGGGCGTTGGAGAGGGCACAGGCACGCATGTGCCGTTGTCCAGCCGCTTCCCATTGGGACAGGTGCAGACAGGCCCACTGGGGCTCAGCAGGCAGAGCCACTCGCATTTCTTGCGGTCACATGGGTTGGTCACTGCAGGTATGGATGGGATGGGGAGGATGCTGAGCAGGACCCTTCTCTGAGCCTTGTGAGCCCAGGGTGACCCCCTCTCCACCAGGTCCCAAGGCCACAGCTTGGAGACTCAACGCCCACAGGCCCCCCTTCCCCAGCCCAGGCTCCCCTCTGCCCCCACCTTCGGGCTGCTTGTGCTGATGGTACAGGACCACGTCAGAGGCGTGGCTCAGGCCCCCTGTCAGGTTGACCAAGGGGCTGTGGCCAAACTTATGGATCTTGAAGACACGATTATTGATGTAGGTGACACCATAGATGTAATCCTCAAAGACGTCGATGCTGAAGGGGTGACTTAGGCCTGGGGGAGGAGGTGGAGTCAGAGGGGAACTGAGGGGCACTCAGGCCCTGCCCACGCTGTCCAAGACACTGGCACCCGTGGCTCCCAGACACCTCCAACTTAACACATCCAGACCAAATTCCCCCTCCCCACACCTGTTCCTCCTCCTGTGGCCACTACTGGCAAAAGGTCCCATCACCCCCAGACTTCCAGGGTCATTCATGGCTGACTTCTATTCCTTCTCCCCCAATTTGCTACATTCCTAATGTACCTATGCTGCCTCAGTGCAACCCAACCAATGAATGGACAAGTAGGCCAGAGGGTCAGGGTGGGCCTCAGGCCTGCAGGGCTGGTTCAGGGGGAGGCCAGCTGGAGAGGCCTGGAAGGAGCTACAGCATTGCTGGGGGTCAGTGACAAAGGATGGGAGGCATTGAAGTGAGGCCTTTGGCTCAGTAGGGAGGATGGCAAGGCTGGGGACAGGGTTGGGGACTGTGACTGCTGCCGGGCTCTGACCTCGTTTGCTGTCAGCAGCCACAATGGGGTCCGTGCCATTAAGCCGGATGCTGCCGATGACTGAAAGCTTGGCGTCTGCCCAGTACAGCCGCTCATTGTGATAATCCACGGCCAGGCCTGGGGAGGGAGAGAGCACTGTGAGGGCTTGGCCTCCCCAACCCAGGCTCAGGGAGGAAAGAACTGCCTCCGTGCCTGGGACAGCTCCACCCTGTTCACACGCCACTCACAGTCACCTCTTCCGGGAAAAGCCTCCACGGCCAATCTGCCCTGCCCCAGTCCAAGCCCCATCCCATCCCTTGCTTTTGTGTGACTTCAGCAGCAGCTGGGCTCTGCGGGCCGGGCCTCCTCCACGCCCCCGTCCCTTCTGCACCCTGCCCCACAAACCTGTGGGCCACTGAATGTTGTCCTGCACCAGTGTCTCCCGAAGCGTCCCATCCATCGCTGCCGTCTCAATCTTGGGGTGGTTGCCCCAGTCTGACCAGTACATGGTGCTGGGGAGGGAGAAGGGGTGAGTGTGGGCAGGCCGGAGGGCCAGAGGAGGCAGGCCCAGGCGGGACACCAGCTTCTTGGTCTGGGCACAGAGACTGCTGGGGACTGGGAGGAGGGCATTCTGTCCTTCTACAGAGAAGCAGGAGGGAGTCCGCTTCTGAGCAGGTTGAGGGGCTTTTCCTCTAAAACCACAGTGTGCTCATTCAGAGCCACCGAAGCTGGCAGAGCTGTTCCCCAGGGCAGAGTGTGGCTGTGCATGACAGCCGGCCAAGCAGAGGTCAGGTCCCTGCCCGAGCAGGCCGAGCTGGGGGCCCTGGGCAGAGGCAGCATGGGGAGAGCCAGGCAGGGGTGGCCGAGAAGGCCCAAGAGCCTGACAAGGACTCTGTCCTCAGGCTGGCCTGGGAGGGAAGGGCACGCCTGTGGGTGCAGCCCCCAACCCTGTCCTGGGGGCTTCCTACCACCAGCCCAGAGGCCTCCCCCCAGGGCCCTTGCCCACCCCCTCAGTGGGTCCACCACAATGGCGTGGGGCTCGTCAATCATGCCCGAGATGAGCGTCTTGCGGTTCTCGCCCTTCATCTGCGCCACCTCAATCACATCTCGGCCCGAGTCAGTCCAGTACACGTTCCCGGCCACCCAGTCGATGGCGATGCCTCTGGGCATCTTCAGCCCTGAAATCTGAATGGAAGCCACAGGTTTAGGGGCCACCGCTTTGTCTTCCTGCCATTATCCCCCCATCACCACTCTGCCAGCCTGCTGGAACATCACCCCAGGCTCACAGCCAAGTCCCTGGCTTTAAAGAGAGTCAACCGGCATGGAGCTTATGCGCCAGACTTGCAGCTCTCACACGTGGCTGGTGAGCCCTCCCTGAAGCCTGTGCAATGGCGATGATCACCTAATTTTATTGATAAACAAAGTGAAACCCAAAGAGGTTAAATGAGGCAGCTAAGACGTACACAGTGGGTGGTGGCAACGATGGGGGATTGGTGCCGGAGGGCTGTCTGCCTGCCCATCGTGCCCTGGGCTGCCTGCAGCACAGCCAGCTGCTGACCATTCCCACTGCTCTGTCTTCCTGCCAGCCGTGCCTCAGAACACAATCCTAAGACTGCCCCCTGCTCCACTCTCACCCTTTGCCCCTTGCACTGCCCTTTTCTTTTCTTTTTTTTTTTGAGACGGAGTCTCGCTCCATCACCCAGGCTGGAGTGCAGTGCTATTCTGCAACCTCGGTGCCACTGCAACCGAGTGGCATTCAGCTCACCGCAACTTCCACCTTCTGGGTTCAAGGGATTCTCCTGCTTCAGCCTCCCGAGTAGCTGGGATTACAGGCTCCCGCCACCACGCCTAGCTAATTTTTGGATTTTTATTTTATTTTAATTAAATTAATTAATTTATTTATTTTGAGACGGAGTCTCGCTCTGTCGCCCAGGCTGGAGTGCAGTGGCGTGATCTCGGTTCACTGCAAGCTCCGCCTCCTGGGTTCACGCCACTCTCCGGCCCCAGCTTCCCAAGTAGCTGGGACTATAGGCGCCCGCCACCATGCCCGGCTAATTTTTCTGTATTTTTTAATAGAGACGGGGTTTCACCGTGTTAGCCAGGTTGGTCTCGATTTCCTGACCTCGTGATCCGCCCACCTTGGCCTCCCAAAGTGCTGGGATTACAGGCGTGAGCCACTGCGCCCAGCCAAATTTTTGTATTTTTAGTAGAGACAGGGTTTCACCATGTTGCCACGC
This sequence comes from Hylobates moloch, assembly GCF_009828535.3. NCBI lineage: Eukaryota > Metazoa > Chordata > Mammalia > Primates > Hylobatidae > Hylobates > Hylobates moloch. The sequence goes on from NW_026652288.1 coordinate 47,775,520, forward strand.
TGGTCTCAAACTCCTGATCTCAGGTGATCTGCCCGCCTTGGCCTCCCAAAGTGCTGGGATTACAGGCGTGAGCCACTGTGCCCAGCCAGCACTGCCCTTTTCAAATCCTGCTCTGAACTGCCTGCTCTATGGAGCTCTTCCACTCCATCCACACCAGGTTGGGCACTCACGTTGAGGTGGGTGACACCCCGGTCAATCTGTCGCCGGTGGCGGTTGGAAGTGGTAGGAGGCGCAGCAGGTGGCAGGCTGCGGTAGGAGATGGTGCCCGTGTGCCAGTTGGTCCAATAGACACGGCCAGCCTTGACATGGACATCCATGGCATCAATGCGGACACTCTCGTCACCCTGGAATGCCTGCTCGTAAGCCGAATGGGGGTGCCCGGGGAACAGGCTGCGGATCTCATTGTCATCAGCGATGTACAGGACCTGGTATTCAGAGCCTGGAGAAGCAAGAGGCCAGGGCTGGGGCTGTGGGATGCAGGTGTGCACCCCATCCAGCTCAGCTCCTTTCACATGAACAGTATCCTCTCTCCTGGTAGAACCATCTGCTCCGGCCAGAAGCTGCTTCTTACCCTCCCTGCTCAGGGTTGCAGGCTCCAACCTCAGCCTCTGGACCTCCTCCTCTCCTCCCCTGAGCTGATCCACTGTGACCTGCTCCTTTCAGCCAGAAAGCTGTCCCTGCCCCTCCAGACCCAGAGACTTCTGCCTCCTCACGGCTGCTGGATGGCATCACCACGCTCTCTGCTACAAACTGCCTGGCACATGCTCGGGGGTGCATAGGCACATGGGGTGTGTGTGCTTGGCATGGAGCATGTGGGTGTGCATGGGAGTGCATGGTGGGGGTGTGTGTGTACCAGGGGTGTGTATGAATGTCTGTGTACAGGCATGTGGAAGGCACAGGTGGGCATCAAAGCGTGTGGGGAATGTGCAGGTGAGGCCCCCATGACTGTGAGTGTGCAATGCATGTCTGAGTGTGCTCTCATCCTGGCAGTGGTGGGTGAGGAGGCGTGTGTGCAATTCAGAGCACTGCCACACCCCAGACTCCTTCAGTCAGCCAGCCCCAGGACCTGCCCCTGCTGTTGGGCCAGCATTGTGCTCAGGCAGCTGCACTATGAGTCTGGGGCTTCCTGTCTGGGCAAGATGTCCGCAGGAAGACATTCCATTCCAAGTCGGCCCCGTTTGATATCCCGGTCGCCCTGTCCCACCCAGCCTTTCTGCCCTCTGGCGGCTCCGGCACCTTCGGCCTTGCAGGTGTTGTGCGTCTTCATGAAGTTTCTAGCACAGCTGCAGAGGTGGCCACCCTTGGTGTTGTTGCAGAGCTGGGAGCAGGTGCCGAAGCGCAGGCACTCGTTGATGTCTAAGGGTTACAGAGAGGGTCATGGGAGTCCACAGCTGGGGTGTCCGCCCCTGCTCTGCCCTGCTTTCCTACCTTGGCATCCGGGCTGGCCGGGCACAGTGTGGAAACCCGAGCGGCAGGCACAGTAGGCCGCTTTCTCAGTGCGCACGCAACGTGCCTCGTCCCCACAGATGCTGGCGTTGGTGGCGCAGCTGGTCAGCTTGGGGTCTGTGGGGGACAGAGAGTGGATGCCTCCCTTGAGCCACCCCAGGCCAGGGCTCGGCTCTCCCCGCTCCCCACCGGTGTCCGGTCCGCTGCTGGGCCTCACCGATGCTGCAGTCCTCCTCGTCAGAGCCGTCCCCGCAGTCATCGAACATGTTGCAGCGCAGGGAGGAGGAGAGGCAGCGCTGGTTCCGGCACAGAAACTCCTTCTTGTCTTTGCAGTGGGTGGTCTGGGCCGTGGGGGGCTCTGAGGAGGGCGGAGGCTTTAGGCCCTGGGTATTCACCCCTGCCCCCTCCTCCCATGGCAACCCCATAGATAACAGTGGCTCCCAATTCCTAAGTGACAAGGCTTGCAGGGGGAGCAGGTCAAACGTTTGGGTTCCCAGCCCCACTTGCAAGACCTAAGGCATCAGGCAGCCCCCAGAGCCTTCCCCAGGGGCTTCTCTTTCCTAACGAAGAGCCCCCAGGCTCCTAGCAATAGATCCTCCCTCCCCTTCCTGGGCAAGTCCTCCTGGTTAACCCTAACCCCAGTGCAGCTCCCACGAGGCCCACACTCACCCCACTGTGCACTACCCGCCCCTGCAGGCCTCTTGTCGGCCCCCTGCTCACCACAGTCCTCTTCATCAGTCCCATCTCCACAGTTGTCCATGCCGTCGCATTGGCGCCCGATCCACAGACAGACGCGGTCATTCTTGCAACGGAAGGGCCGGTTGGGAGGACACACGAACCGGGCTGCGGCAGCCAGGGGGACACAGAGCCAGAATCAGTCTTGGGAGTGGGGGGTGGCTGCTGGCCACTGGGGAGCTCGGGAGCCCCGCCCCAAATCTCACCACACTCCTCGGGGTTCTCATCTGAGTTGTCCCCACAGTCATCCTCGCCATCGCACTTCCAGGCCAGCGGCTTGCACAAGGTGTTGTTGCACTGGAATTCGTCCAAGGGGCAGGTCCGCACTGGTGCCAGGGGGAGCCAAGAGATAGAATGAGCCATGAGCCCACCCAGACCCCTGTCTCCACAGGTGGGGGTTCCAGGCTCAGAGGGGTCACCAGGCAAGCAGTGGCACAGCCAGATTGGAACCAGGTCTCTTAATTTTCTACTTGGTGGGGCCAAACTGCCTCCTCTGGTATTTAGGGGAGAAGAGGCCATTTTTTCAGGGGTGTCTGGAGTAGTTCAGAGGGCACTCCTTCTCTGGTATGTGGCAGGGCACTGTGCTGTGTAGTTCCACAGCGGGGATGCGGGAACAGCACTGGGCTGGGAATGGAAGACCACGTTCCCATCCCTGTGCCTGGCCTACCAAGGCAGAGCCAAGACATCTGCCCGCACAGTTGGGATTTCCGCTCCAAGCCCCAGTCTTTTCTCACCCCGGGCTTCACCTGCCCCCTCTGTGCTGCAGAGGCCAGGCAGGTCAGCGAGGGACAGGCACTGTCTCACTGCCCCCAGGAAGGGAAAATAGGCAGGGCTTTTCTTCTTGGGGCAGCAGACTGTCTCGGAGGGACTTGTGGAGTGGGGCCTAGATGGGCACAGCCCTCAGGGTTTGCTGGATTTCAGCTCAACTGGTCCCCTAGACTAGGGAGCATTGAGCTGGGCACAACCCGCACAAAAATGTGTATTCAGGGGCCCTGTGTCTTGTTTACTACTACGTCCCTAACACCTATGGCAGTGCCTGGTACATGGTAAATGCTCAATAAGTATTTGTTGCATGAAGAATGAATACAGAAGAGAAAGAATGAGTGAATGACTGGGCCGTGTGGCAGGGTGGGCAGCAGAGGGAGGACCCAGGGAGACCAAGCCAAGGGGCGCACCGCCAGTGCTGCAGGCCTCCTCGTCACTGCCGTCCATGCAGTCGGCGTCTGCGTCACAGCGCCAGCGCAGGGGGATGCAGTGGCCGCTCTTGCACTGGAACTGGTCCATGTCACAGCGGGGGGTGCAGTCTTTCTGTGGGCATGGGCACAGGCAGCCGGTCAGCTCTCGGCACCCCCCAAGCCCTGCCTGAACTCCTCTGAGGCCATCTCCTTCCTTCTCATCTCCCTGCCCACCTCGTCCGAGCCATCCGCGCAGTCGTGGTCACCATCGCATTTCCAGCGCCCCGCGATGCAGCGGCCGTTGGCACAGGAGAACTCACTCTCGGAGCAGGGTCGAGGGGCTGGGAAGGACAGGGGGAGACAGGCCCAGGAGGGTGGGCACAAGGACTCCAGGCCTCAGTAGTACCACAGTCCCGAGCCCAAGGCCCATCCCCGTGTCTCTGAAGGCCACAGCTGACTGACCCAGAGGCCGAGCCAGTCCTGGCAGAGCCCACTGGCTGCCCCTGTGGAACAGCTAGGCATAGGTGGGCTCGCACTTACCCCATGGGACAGACACCAGAGAGGGCACAGGTCCCTGGCCTTGCCCTCAGGACAGACTGTGTTTGGGGACTGGAGCAGGGGCAAGACCACTGAGACAAGCACCAGGGTTTGGGGAGAGGTCAATCAAGGATGATGGGTAGAGGCACAGCACAGGGACGGGGGCTCTGGGACAGAGGCGGGGGTATGGTGGGGGCACAGGCACATCAGAGACACCTACCTCTGCAACCCCAAGAGGACAGTGTGAAAATGGAGAGAAACATGAGATGAGGTGAAATGACACAAACTCAAATACACGACATGGAGTGGGGTGGGTGAGGGGCGGCTCCTGCCCCCGCCCTGGGAGGTGGCCGCCAGCTCTGGCGAGGCCTGTGGCAGGAGGGTGGCGCGGCAAGGGCCAGGCCTGGGAGGGGCTCACGCGGGGCTGGGTGGCTGGGGACGTACTGCAGCTCTCTTCATCGGAGTTGTCACCGCAATCGTTGTCGTAGTCGCACTGCCAGCGGCCGGGCACGCAGCGGTTGTTCTTGCAGCGGAACTGGTATGGCTCACAGGTGCGTTCATCTGGAGGAGGCAAGTGTCAGGGCAGTCAGGGACAGGGCTGGGGCAGACATTAGGGTCCAGGCAGGCATGGTCAGGCTGGCCTGGCAGGGATGGTGGGCATCCCAGCTTGGGAAGGGTCAGCCGCAGGGAGCCCAGGCGGTGTTTTGAGATATGGGGTCTATAAGGAGGTCTGGGGACAGGAGACATGGTTGGGGGTGTGTGTGTGGGCAGCTGCCTTGGGGAGGAGAGGAACATATCCCATAGGGTGGGCAGGGAAAACTCCACACAGGTATGTGTGGATGAGGCGTGGGCAGGGGCAGGGATAGGGAAAACTGGGAGACATGGGGCACGGGTGGATGTGGGGAAGTGAGCTCCAGCCAGGCTTCCTTCCCCAGCCCCACAGCAGGCCCAGGAAGCCCAGCACCAGGTCCACGCTGAGACCGGTGAGCAGGCGGCGTCCAGCCCTCCGCCTCCCAGGGGCGCCATGCCTCCCACTCAGGTAGACCATCTTCCTCCTGGAGCGGGGTCTCGGCTCACCACACTCTTCCTTAGGCTCATCCGAGCCATCCCCACAGTCATCCTCTCCGTCACACTTCCAACGCGCTGGGATGCAGCGGCCTGAATCCTTGCAGCGGAACTCGTCCACACCACAGGTCATCTGGGCTGCAAGCAGGTGGGCATGGGGTGAGGATGAGACTCCTTCCAGGAGTGTGCCGGGAGGGTGGGGAGGGTGTGGGAGCGGCCACTGAGGGGGTCACACGTCGGGGTGGTGTGAGCAGCAGACACTGGAGAGGGAAGTTGGGCTCCAGGACAGGCAACTCACTGCAGTTGGCGGGCTCATCACTGCCATCCACACAGTCATTGTCCCGGTCACAGACCCAGACCCGAGGGATGCACCGTTTGGTAATGGAGCACTGGAACTGGTTGGGGGCGCAGGTCACCTCGGCTGCGGGGCAGGCAAGAGAATGAGGGCCCTCCCTTACACCTGCCACTCCAGTTCACCATCACCGTCTTCTCCCTCTTCCAAGCCCTGGCCTTGGTCCTGGCAGCAACTTCTTGGGAGGAAGGAACAGTTTATCCCCAGTTTTGGTGCTTTTTGTTTTCTGGATCTCTATGTCTCTGTATCATGCATGATGATTTTTATGAGCAAAGCAAGTTACATCCAATATAATTTGTGTTGCCCATCTACTAAAGCTATTTGAGAGCCTCTCAAAGCTGTGGGGAGATTCTGCCTGCCCTGCTTCCGTGTCATCTCCCACCGCCGCCCCACCGCCACCTCCAACACTCACGGCAGTCCCTCTCGTCCTCCCCATCTCCGCAGTTGTCCTGCCCATTGCAGCGGAAGATGCCGGGAATACAGCGGTTGGTGTTGGTGCATTTGAACTGACTGGGCAAGCAGACGTGGATGTCTGTGGAGGGAGGAGGGGGTGACTCGTGGCGAAGGGAGGACTCAGGGGCAGGGAGAGGGTGCCCATCCCTCAGCGGGGAGGACACAGGCTTGAGCTGCAGGAATCCAGCCTGGAGAGCAAGCTGCCATGGGCTGCAACTTCCCTGCCCTTGAAAGCCCCAAATCCTGGGGCGGGGAAGATGCTGGGGAAGGAGGGAAGGTGGGCGGGCAGTGCTTTACCACAGTTGGCCTCGTCACTGTTGTCCTGGCAGTCATTGTCGCCATCGCAGATGAAGGCAGGGTTTGTGCAGATACCTGTGGAGCACTGGAACTGTCCGGGCCGGCACTTGAACTCGGCTGCCAGAGAGGGAGGCTCAGAGTCAGAGCGGCTGGGGTGGACACGGCCAGGTCCACTTGCAGGGCACCACAGCCCCAGCCTCTCCAGTGGCCACTCAAAGCCTCAGGAGTCAGGCCTCCGACACAGCTGGGGGCCCTCCTGTCACCCCCAGCAGGCACTCACGGCAGTCCGGGGGCTCGTCTGAGTGGTCCCCGCAGTCGTCCTCGGTGTCACACTTCCACCAGAAGGGGATGCACTTGTCGTTCTTGCATACAAACTGGAGGGCAGGTGGGGGCAAGAGGGGTTGGTGGGGGTCTGGGGGACTCAGAAGTCTTTCTTTTGAGGGGCTTGGATGTTTCAAAGAAGTTGAGGCAGGGGTCAGGGTGTTATGGGGCAGGTTGGGCTATGGTGAGTGCAGAAAGGCCAGGTATGGGGCTGCGTGGGAGAGGGTGGGGAAGGCAGCACTGGAGCATGGTGAGGAGGGTCAAGGTTAGGGTGTGGAGGTGTCTGTGTGAGGTGACGGGGGTAAAAGTATTGCTGTGGGGAGACAAGAGGTAGGCAAGAAATGTGGGGGTGTTAGTGTGGGAAAACCAGATGCGTGAGGACATTAGGACAGAGCAGGTGTTGGGGTCCAAGGAGGATTGGGGGGTTGGGGAGCAGGCACTGGTGATGGGGTCTGGGGGCAGCCTCACCTGGCTCGCCGTGCAGTTGGACACACAGGTGCGCCCGTCGCTGCCCAGGTAGAAGTTGGTGGGGCAGGCACATTTGTGCCCTCCCCCAGGGGACAGCAGGCACAGGTTGCTGCAGCCACCATTGTTGACCTTGCAGGGGTGATTGGGCACTGCCAGAGAAAACGTCATGAAATGTGGTGATATTTTCTGGCCTACCAAAGGCTGCCTCACTCACTCTATCCTGGACAGAGGCGGGTGGGTCTGAACCCTGCCTCTTTTAGGAGGGAGCTGAAGCCAGAGATAGGAGAGGATTCTCTCAAGGTCCCAGAATCAGGCCAGGCCTGAAGGCCAGCTCCCCACCTCCTCTGTGCTTCCCTCCCAGGGGCCTGCCTTCCTTCTGGGGGCCCGGCACCCAGACCCCCACTTGACTGGCCTCCGGGCCTTGCTGCTGCCAGACTCCAGGGCTGGATCCAGGCCGGGCTGAAGCTCCCGGGAGCCAGACCATCCCCTGTCTAGACCCTCCTGGAGTCTCCCAGTGTCTGGCCAGGACGGTTTGGTCAATGCTGGAGAAGGGATGAGCAGGAACTCCCAGGGACCCCGGTGCCTGGCTCACCCTTCGCCTGCTCCCACCCCTTGCCTGCTCACCATCCGGCTGGCGCAGGGCATGGAAGACATGCAGGTCCATGGGCCGGTGCAGCGTGCTGATGAGGAGCGTTTTGTTGGTGCCCGTGGTCTTGTGGGCTCGGTTGATGGACTTTGTTTCCCAGTCGGTCCAGTAGACGTAGTCCTCAAACAGGGTCAGGGCAAAGATGTGCGGGATGTCCTGGCTCAGCACTGTGGGGCCGAGGGGCAGGCACAGTGCCAGTCAGCCCAAGCTCGGACAGGGTGTCGGCCCACTCCACCTCCTCAAGCCCCACCACCACCCTGAGAGGTGGGTGTCAGCCCCAGTTACAGATGGTTCAGGGGCCCCCCATGGTCTCACAGCTAACAAGTGTCAGAGCTGGAGTTCAAACCTAGACTGCCTCATGGCAAGTTCCTGCCCCGCCAGTGTATGGTTCCCCTCGGGAAGTGGGGAGCACTGCAGTTCCCAATCGCAGGCCTCCCACCCCCACCCTCCTAGGGGCCAGTCCTCCAGAACTGTGTATACAACGGAAAGGCCTCTCCTCTTCCTTCCCAAGGGAGCTGGGTGGTGGCCAGGCTGGGGAAGCCCCCGGGGTGCTCTGAACCAGCGAGTGGTGTCCTCAGGCCATATCCTCCGCTTTTTACGTCCACTCTTGTCCCCAAAACTTGATCCCCTGTCGCTTCAGACCTCCATCCCCACTGAGTCTGCTGTGCCTGGACAGCTTCACTGGCACACTGACCAACGTGGCGATTGGAGCCATCCAGGCTGGCAAATTCAATGTAGTCCTCGCGGGCGTCGGCCCAGTAGATGCGCTCAGTGACATAGTCCAGCGTCAGGCCGTTGGGCCATGTGATCTTGGTGTCCACGATGACGCTGCGGCTGGACCCATCCATGCCGATGCGGCCGATCAGTGAATGGTCACCCCAGTCTGTCCAGTACAGGTACCTGGCGATGGGTAGGCAGTGAGCCCTGGGAGATCCCGTAACCCATCCCACCAGTGGCCTGCAGGGAGGCCGGGCTTGGATGCTGCTTTCAGGGGCTCCCCCAACCCTCCTCAGCCACATACCCATTCTGCACATCCACCACCAGAGCCCTGGGCTCACGGAGGCCAGAGCTGACCAGCACCGTCCGATAGGCCCCATTGAGCTTGGACACCTCGATGGTGTCCCGGCCTTTGTCGCACCAGTACAGGTTGCCACCCACCCAGTCCACAGCCAGCCCATCGGGGTTGCTGAGGCCTGTACGGTGTAGGACCTGCAGGAAGGGGCAGGGGAGGGAGAGCTCTGGGTGACTTGGGGGAGCACCTGCAAGCCTCTGTGAGGCTCAGCCTCCCTACGTGTAAAATGGGGTAGAGCTCCCTCTGCCAGCTCTGGTGGGAGAACCATGGAAGTAAAATGCCCAGTCCTGGGCCTGACACTGTGTAGGTGTCGGCAGAGGCTCTAGGAGAGGGGGTTCTAGGTGAATGGAACCACAACCCAAGCCTCACAGTGCTTGGCCAGACCTCACGGGGAACTTCCTGATAATTAAGGAGATGTGGGGCTGGCAGCGAGGGGAAGAGCAAGAGGAATCTCCCAGTCCTTGCTGTCTGGGCCCAGAGGAGGGTGAGCAGCTAGAACAAGCAAGCAGTCATACAGTGACTAGTGGAGTGAGAAGGAAGCAATTTGGGTTGGTGGGCGGGAAGGAGAGACGATCTGAAAACAGTCATCTGAGGCGGGCCAGTGTTTGTCGCCGAGGGCCGCCCGCCTCACCTGCACATTGCTCCCGTTAAGGTGCATCCTTCGGATCATGCTGCCCTGGGTCGTCACATCTGTCCAGTAGATCATCTGCTCTCGGTAGTCAAAGTCCAAGGCAACGGCGTTGTTCAGGCCCTGGATTTGGGGAGTGAGGGAGAGTAGAAGTCGGTTGTGGCAGCAGGGGCCACATTTGCATCTGGGGGAGGGATGGTTGGACCTAAGCGGGGAGACTTGCAGGGGAGGCTGTGCTGGGTCTGGGAGATGGGCACCGGGGAGGAGAGCCTGGGTTTGCTACCTGCTTAAGTAACGTGTAGTTGGACCCGTCCAGATTGAGCTTGCGCAGGTAGTACCGGTTGGCGAAGATCAGAAACGGTTCCTCGTCTGCAGACAGAGGATCTTGCCTCAGCTCCTGGCACATTCTAGCGGCCCTGGTCTCCTGCCTGTCTGGAGCTCTGCCGCCCAGGCGGTCCCACACAGCCCCTAGATGCCTGGGTCACCTCATGCCCTCCAAGCGTGCATCTCACCAGTCACAGCCTTGCAGCTGTGGGGGTCGCCGCCGCGGGGTGCGTAGCCCTCCACACACAGACACTTATAGCTGCCATGGGTGTTGATGCAGCGCTGGCTGCAGGGGAAGGTGGTGCTGCACTCGTCCACATCAGCACACGTCCGGCCGTCGTCCTTCAGCCGGAAGCCAGGGCGACAGCGGCACTGCAGGCACAGGGAGGCTTGGGCTGGGCGTGTGGCAGGGTCTGGGCCTCCCACCCTGGAGACCTGGCTCAGAGACTCCAATTCCCTCTACCCAGCCCCACTAGGGGCAGCAGCACATGGGTACTGAGTCCACCCAGCTGGCCCACAGTGCAGGCCTCCTTCTGTGTGCCCCCGAGTGTCATTTGACAGAGCTGCACGTGCCCTCCCCCTGGAATGCTTTCTTCTCGTGGCTGTTCTCCTGCCTCAGCAGCTGCTCCTTCTCAGGCTCTTCTGCTGGTCCCCTCACCTCCCTGCTCCTGGCTGTTGCTCAGCTAGGGGCTCAGAGTTTGGACTCCTCTCTTCTCCACCTACACTGCTCCCTTGGGAATCATATCCAGGCTCATAGATTCAAATAACATCTCTATGGTGATAACTCCCAGACTTCCCTCTCCAGCCTGGGCCTCTCCTTGAACTCCAGACCTGTGTATCTCTTGCCTACTTGACGCCTCACTCCTCTCTTCCTCTCACATTCCGTATCTCATCTGTCAGCAAATCTGCTGGCTCTCTACCCCCCAGATAGAGGCAGACCCCAACCAAGCAGATTTCTGTCTCATTCACTGCTGTATCCCCAGTGACTAGGGGATGAATGAATGAATGAGGCAGTGGAGAAAGGCGTTCCTGGCAAGTCTGGGGTGTGGAAGCTCCTACCCAGGGCTGGGCATACCTTGAAGCCGATCTTGAGGTCCTCACAGTCCTGGCTGCAGCCACTGAGCTTGCGGCTGAGACACTCATTGATGTGGCAGCCACGCTCGTCCGAGCTGTCGCCACAGTCATCCTGGCCGTTGCAGAGCAGTGCCTCAGCCACACAGCGCCCACTGCTGCACAGGAACTGTGACGAGGCATTGCACTTGTGCTCTGCGGAGGGGCGGAGGCGGCAGGTCAGCGGGGTCTCAGGCAGTCTGGGGAGGGGGCAGAGGGGAGCCAGGTCTGGGGCCCACCTGGGCTGGTGCAGTGTGGGTTCTTGGGAGCCTCGTCACTCTGGTCGTGGCAGTCATTCTCGCCATCGCACTCCCACTGGCGGGAGCTCAGACAGCGCCCATTGGCACAGCGGAACTCACTGGGGCCGCAGGTCGGGTACTCTGGGGGAGTAAAGGACCTGTGAGGCTGATGCCCTGGCCCGGCGGAGGGCAGGGCCTCCTCCCACCACCACCGAGGGCTCACCACACTCAGGGGACTCATCAGAGCCATCTGCACAGTCACGGTCGTGGTCACACACGAAGTGCTTGGGGATGCACTGGCGGTTCTGGCACATGAACTCACGGTCGTCGCAAGTGCTGTTGTACACTGTGGACAGAGGTGGACACAGCCCTTCAGCCCTGCCTGGCCAGCGGCTGACCGTCCCCCACTCTGACCTCCTGTGGTTCTCCTGGTAGAGTGGGCAGGGCACTGGATGAGGAGTCTGGACACCTGGGCTACAGCTATGGCTCCACCCCAGTGGACCCCGCTGAGGCATTTCCTCTCCTGCACCCCGGCTTCCTCATCTGCAAAGTGAGACTGTGGCCATTTGCTGTCCACCCGCTCCACGTGGCCCTGCCACTCACAGCAACCAGCTGCGATGCTCTCATCTGCACCATCAGCACAGTCTTTGTCACCGTCACAGAGCCAGCGCTCGGGGACACATACGTGGGTGCCAGGGCAGGAGAAGGAGGAGGGGCCGCACGTCTTGCCTTCTGTAGGGGGAGAGGGGGCCACCGAGAGACTTAGGAGGAGGTGGATCAGGGCTAGCAGTGGGTGATGCTTCGCCGTCGTCTGCAGGGGTGTCTGTGTGTGGGGTGGAGTTGGGTGGGGTCTGTCCCTCCCTGGGGCACCTCCCCCAGCCCAATCCCAGCTTCCTCACCACAGTGAGCAGCCTCGTCTGAGCCATCCCCACAGTCATCGCTGCCGTCACACAGCCACTGCTTGGAGATGCAGCGATGGTTCTGGCACTCAAACTGGGCCTCTGAGCAGAACTTGTCTGGGGCAGTCAGAAGCCACAGTTAGATGGGGAAGGGCGGGGATCGCCCACCTGGGGAGGCTGATGCCACGGGAAGGACAGGAGAGATGCCCACAGCACCCCTCTGTGGGGGGGCTCAGCAGCAGCTAGAGGCAGAGTCTCTGAGTCTGACCTCAAGAGTTGGGGTGTGGGGCAGGGGGTGAAGGCTCTGGGTGCCCTTTTCCAAGCGGGCATTTGCTGGGGCGGACTAAGAAGTGGGGCCCAGCAGGTTCTTGGAGCACTGAGTGGGTTTAGTGGTCACTCACTGCAGTGGGTCTCGTCCTCGCCATGTTCACAGTCATCCTCCTTGTCACACGTCCAGCTCATGGGGATGCAGCGCCCACTAGGGCAGGCGAAGTAATTCAGCGGGCATCTGGGGCGTTTCACACCTGAGGGGCGAGGCAGGTGTGAGGGCCCTGCTCACCACAGGCCACCACCCACCACACACCTGCCCTTGCCCACCTGGGCAGTCACGCTCATCACTGTAGTCCCCGCAGTCATTGGCGCCATCACACACCCAGCTGGGTGCGTAGCAGAGTGAGGTCCGCTCGCAGGGCTGGAAGAGCACACCCTTCACGCCCAGACGGAAGTAGCTGCTGCAGTCGGTGGCACCTGGTGGGGGCAGGGGTGAGGGTGATACCTGGTTCTCCCCAGATCACACCCGACTGGGGCAGCTGCCAGCCCTATGGAGCCTTCATGCTTTTCCAAAAGTTGAACGGTGCCCTTCCGGTGGGGCGCTGTCTGCACCATCTGCTCACTGCCCCCTCTCGGAACCCCACGGGAGCCCAGGAGCAGGAGCGGGATGGGGACAGGGCCTCAGGGAGATGGAGGCTGTCAGCAGGGATGAGGGAAGGCAGAGAGGAATGTAGGCAGTTGCAGGAGGGCCTGAAGGTGGGAGATGCAGTGAGCGATGGGGAAGAGCCCAGAGGTGCCAGCAAAGGGCGTCACTCACTGCAGTTCATCTCATCTGAGGCGTCCTCACAATCCACAAACTGGTTGCAGCGGCTGGAGTTCCCGATGCAGGTCCCGTCCCGGCAGCGGAACTCGCCCACACCACAGGCTGTCTCTAGAACAGTGCCCGCCCCGTACCGTCAGGCCAGAGTTTTCTCTGTGGGGGCCAGGAGGATGCAGGACAGAACTCCTGGCCCACAGCACCTGCCCTGGCCTGTCACAGAGTGCCTTGAACCAGACACCACGGGGCCCAGGGACAAAGCTCGGCCAGGGAGGGGTGGGGCAGGAACTGAGGTACAGATGGGTTATGCCAGTGTGCCTCACTTACTGTTGCAGGGGATCTCATCAGAGCCATCCCCACAGTCGTCGGCCCCGTTGCACCACAGCATGTTGGACACACAGCGCCCGTTGCTGCACTGGCGGAAAGTCTTCTTGCAGCGGCGGGAGTCTGCAAATGGAGGAGCAGGCTGCGCGTCAGCCACAGGCACAGGGAAAGGGCTACCTCCCTGAGACGTCATGCACGTGTCCAGCTGGCCGCCCCCAAACCCAAAGGCCCAGTCCAGGCTAACAGTGGTTCTGCCCTTCATGAGCTCCCAAAACTCATGGTCAGGAAGCTGGGTCCTGATCCTGCTCCATCCTGCAGGGGCCTGGGGGAGGAGGACCTGGGCTCTGGGCCTGGAAGAGGCAGGGGCTGCAGGGGGCTCCTTACTGCAGTAGGATGGCTTCTCATCGGACTTGTCCTTGCAGTGGGGGACACCGTCGCAGGTCAGGCTGAAGTTGATGCACTCGCCATTGGCACACTCAAACTCATCTTGTGCTCGGCAAGAGGAATTCACCGCTGGGGAGGGAGGTGGAAGGAGCTTTCTGAGCCAGTGCTGTGGGCCCCAGTGCCCACGCCTCCTCCCCCGGGGAGCTGCGGTCATCATCAGCTTCTTCTTGGCAAAAGGCTTTGGGGGGCTGGGCTGGAGCATGTGGGGGAGATGGTCACCATCCCTGGTGTGTGCTTGGGTTCCCCACCGGCCCCTCCCCCCTGCCTCTCTCACCTCGGCAGGTGAGGTCATCCTGGAGGATTCGGCCCCCTCGGCATGAGCAGTTGACATGGCCCTGGTGAGTGAGCAGACACAGGTCCTGGCAGCCACCGTTGTTGATTCGGCATGGAGAGAGTTCACCTGAGCAGGGACAGGGCAGGCGCAGGGCTGGAGAGTGTTCTCTGCTGTGCATGCACCCAGAGCGCATCCGCCCACTCACTGACTTCATGGAGCTCCCAAGGCCCTGCTCAGCCATGGCAGGCACAGCGGCTTGCAGCCAGTGGGGAGTCCTGCATGGGGATGGCTGCTGTGGGAGGGCCAGGTGCATGGGGTTTTCGGCGGGTGTGCTGTTGAGGATGTGTGTGCTTTTAGGCAGGGCACCGTGGGCTTTGAGGAGTGTTTCTGGGAGATTGGAGTCTGAGGGCCCTGAGATCACGGGTGCAGTAGTGAGCCCCAGGGTGCATGGGAGACGCCTGGGAAAGCTGCAGGTCTGTGGTGGGGGGCGCTGGGGCATGTACTCATGCCCACTGAGGGCACGTGCACCCAGGCTCTCGGCTGTCTGTGTGGCTCCAAGTGAGGAGAGTGACCAGGGTGGGGGTGGGGGCACCGAGGGCATGGATGAGCCCTGAGGGGTGGGTGTGACATGAATGTGTGTGTGCAATGTGGAGGAGATGCCAGGCGTGTGCAGAGCCCATCTGTGTGCGTAGATGCCTTGGTGGGAAGGGGTACAGGAGCACTGGGGGTTTTGCAGTTTCAAAGGTGTGTACAGCTGTGTGTGTCTGAGTAATGGAGGCCCAGGGAGAGCAGGACCAGGCAAGTGTGTGTGGTGTGTGGGGTGTGGGGTGTTTATAGTACGTCTGTGTGATGTGTGTGTGTGTGTGTGTGGTGTGTTTGTGGTACGTGTGGTGTGTGTGTGTGATATGTGTTGTGGGTGGTAGGTGTGTGGCATGTGTATGTGTGTCCTGTGTGTGGTGTGTATGTGTCATGTGTGGTGTGTGTGTGGTGTGTTGCATGGTGTGGTGTGTGTCTTGTGTGTGCTGCAGTGTGTGTGGTATGTGTGTATGTGGTATGTGTGTGGTGTGGTGTGTGTGCTGCGTGTGTATGTGGTATAGTATGTGTGGTGTGTGTATGTGTATATGTGTTGTGTGTGCATGTGTGTGTGTGTGCATGTGGTGTGTGTTGGTTGTGTGTGTGGTGTATGTGTCCTGTGTGGTGTGTGTGGTGTATTGTATGGTGTGATGTGTATTTTGTGTGTGCTGCAGTGTGTGTGCTATGTGGTGTATGTATTGTGTGTGTGGTGGTGTATGTGGTATGTGTGGTGTGTGTGTGGGGAATGTGTGTATGTGGTGTGGTGTGTGTGTGGTGTGTGTACGTGGTGTGGTGTGTGTGTGGTGTGTGTATGTGGTGTGGTGTGTGTGTGGTGTGTATGTAGTATGGTTGTGTGTGGTGTGTGGGGGTGTGTGTGGGGTGTGTAGTGTGTGTGGTATGTGTGGTGGTGTGTGTATGTGGTATGTATGGGGTGTGTGTGGTGTGTGTG